>NC_135429.1:10209563-10509563 GCF_051991245.1 Festucalex cinctus
TCTTCATCGCGCTCCAAAATGCTCAGACAAGATGAAAAGGGTTGCCGGGACGGAGACGGACCTTGCGTGGAGTTGGCGGTGGAGGCGCCGAACGCGGGCGTGGAGTTGGCCTGCTGGCCAAAGATGGGCGCTGCGGCGGCGGCGGCGGGCTTGGCGCCGAACGCAGGGGTTTGGGAAGCGGCCGACGGGAACGGCGAGCTGAATGATGAGCCGAACGCCGGCGTCTGATTGGCTCCGAACTGGGTGGCGTTTGATGGGTTGGTTAGGAAGGGGTTGGGAGCTGTGGAAGGACAGGAAGTGATTGATGTCAGTGGAAGAAATATTGAACAGATGTACATTCAAAAAGTTTACACAAGGTCAAAGGTTATATACAGAGATAACACTAATCCAATATTTATACAACTAAAAAAAATAATGAATTGATGGAGTTTAACCACCTAAAAATGATGTATAAAGCCCATCATGAAATTTTACCAACATGCAAATAAAAAAAATAAAAAAATGAAAGAGTACAAATTAAGAGGAACTGATATTTTTTCCAAACCTAAATACGGAACAAAACAAAAAGAATGTATTTCAACTCATTGTGTCAGTTTGTGGAACAATCTGGATTATAAATAAACTCAGTCCATTTGTATTTAAAAAAAAAAATGTATAAAAGCTCAATTAGTTAATATGTAGTACAAAGGTCATGTTGCTGAATTACTTTGTTAAATTGAAAGAATCTTGACTGCTTGTCATTTTTGTGTGTTGCTCAGACGCAGATTTTCTTACTTGCCCCATTCATTTTTCTAAAAGAATGAAAAATCTTTAATTTCTTTTATTTTTTTAAAGAATTAAATCTTTAATTTTTTTAAATAATGAAATAAATCTTCAATTTTTTATTTTTTTTTAAAGAATGAAATATATCTTTCATTTTTTATTTTTTAAAAATAATGAAATAAATCTTTAATTTCTTTTTTAAAACATTTAAATAAATCTTTAATATTTTTTTTAAATGAAATAAACCTTTAATTTCTTTTTTTAATGAAATACTTTTTTGTATTTTTTTTAAAGAATAATTTTTTTTATTTTTTTTTAAATGAAATAAATTTTTTATTTTAAAGAATGAAATACATCTTTAATTTCTTTTATTTTTCTTAAAGAATTAAATGTTTAATTTCTTTTATTTTTTAAAGAATGAAATCTTTTATTTTATTTAAAAGAATGAAATCATTTTTTTTTAAAGAATGAAATAAAACTTGTTTTATTTTTTAAAAAAAGAATATTTTTTTTCTTTTCTTTTTTAAATAATGAAATAACTAATTTCTTTAAAAAAAATTTAAAGAATGAAATACATTTCTGAATTGAAGATCCAGACCTGCAGAGGGCATAGCAGACAGTGCCGACCCTCCAAAGTTGATGGAAGATGCAGCGGTAGGCGCGGGCGTGCCACCACCGAAGATGAAGGGCTGCGCCACTGGAGGCGGGGCAGAGTTGACAGGCGCGGCCGACGAGGTGTCCTGGCTTTGCCCGAAGACAAAGACTGGGGGAGCGTCGCTGGCCGCCGGGGCGGCTGCGGCCCCGGCTTGACCAAACAGGAAAGGGCCGGGAGTCGCGGCGGGGACGGGGGCGGGAGCGGGAGCGAGTGCCTGGTTGCCGCTGCCAAAGACACTGGCGGTCGGGGTGGACGTGGTGCTGCTGGTCGTGGCTGCGTTGCTTCCCATAAAGAAGTACGGCATCTTGGGAGCATCAGAAGCTGTCCGGAGCAAAAGAACGATCGCTTAGTCATCACCATGTTCCAACTATGCCTTGCATTTGCATTTTTAGGGTTGGAACACCCATGTAACTAGGAAAGGGCATGGAAAACCAAATAGAGAGGGTGAGGAGAGGGATCTTCAGAGCGTGCAGGAGTGACTTGTATTAGTCAGTTCCTCTCCTCTCTCCTCGCGAGCCCTGAACTGAGTGTCTTCTCTCCTTTTTGTGTCGTGTTTAATAGATGTCAAACAGGTAACCCTGACACTAATTCACAAATCTGCTTCGAATTGTGGGGTAACACCTTGTTTTCATCATGGCCCTTGTTGACCTATTATACTGTTTCCACCTACTGGCCGTTTTTTGTAATTACTACTACTTTTTTCACCCATTCTCTGCAGTTGAGAGGCTGCATCAAAGCCTTCTGTATGCTCTAGCAACAAATACATCTTCAGGACACTTAATACATTTAAAATAGAACATACATGTTTGTTGGAGCAAATGAGTTAAAGGCCTTTGCATTCATTTCACTGTGGAAAGATAATTTGCCATGTGAGTGTTTTGGGTTAAGAATATGGTCATGGAATTAACAAACATATCATACGTATTTTTTGGTGTGTTAATGTCATGCTTTTGTTGTTTCTGTGTGTGCGTAGCCAAATCAAATACCTGCAGCACTTTGCCCAAACACAAAAGAGGAATTTGCGGCTTTTGAACTGGACGCGTCGCTCTTGTCAGCTGGTTTTCCAAAAGTAAAAGCAGGTGGAGCCGGCGGCTGCTGCTGCGCCGCCATAGCGTTGGGCTTGCCGAAGGAAAATGTCCCCGGAATGGCGGGCGCTGCCCCAGCGTCCTTACTCGCGCCACCAAAGGCAAAGGCAGACGGCGTGGAGGCGGCCGACGCCTCCTTCTTCTCCTCCTCTGGCTTGCCAAACGTGAACGTGGGAGCGACAGCGGGCAGCGAGCCAAAGGTGGAGCCCCCTAGTGGCGTGGAGGTGGCCAGTGTGGGCGTCCCGAACACCGACCCGGAGGCGACGGTGATGGCGCTGGTGTCTTTTGCCACACTGTCGTTGCTGCTGCTCTTCTCCTGAGAGGCCGCGGGCGCGCTTATGGCAACAGAGGACGACGAGGCGGGGATATCTGACGGCTTGTTTTCCTCGGGTTTGGAAAGGCCAAAGCTGAAGGATGTCTTGGCGCTGCTATTTTCCGTACCCGATGATCCCGCCTCTATTGAGCTCCCGCCGCTTGATCCGAACTTGAAGAAGTCTCCGACTGCAGGCTGCTCCGGCTTCTTATCATTACCGGGGGAAATCCCGAATTTAAAGCCCCCGGATGGGGTGTTGAACTTGAACCCGAGTGAGGTATTGGTGTCTTTTGACGGGGCTTCTGAGGAGGGATTTCCAAATGGGATGCCAAACTTGAATCCTCCCGATGAGGAGGTGGTGGAGGATTCCGACGAGGACACGCCAAACTTGAACCCTCCAGATGTGGACGCCGAAGTGCTGTTAGATGTGCCGAATGTGAAACCTCCAGAAGTAGAGGTAGTAGAAGATCCTGAAGTTGAATAAGTACAAGAACCAGTCAGTCTCTCAAGCATGTGATCAAGACTTGGGGGGTCTGCTTGTTACCTTGGGTCTCCGCCTGCGTTCCAGGTTTGGTCGCCTGACAAGCGACGCACTTGAGGTCGGCGGCCTTGTTCTGCAGCAGACACATGTCGCATTCCCAGGAGTTTTCGGGCTTCTTGAACTTGTCCGCCAAGCTGATCGACGGCACGCTGCCGGCTGCAGAGAGAGCTCCTAAAGATGCTCCTGTTGGGAAAAATATTTGATGTCAGTTTTTTTTTTTTTATGTCCCAAAATTTACTTAAAAGGGGAAGTCAAGCCAATTAATTACATTCAATTACAATTTCAATTACACTACACAATTGCAAAATCAGCATAATTGTAAAAAAGACTAATACACATTTTTGAGTTGCTTAAATTTATACATTTGCACCTTGATAAATTTTTAAATATTTAATAAATTTTGTTTCATCCGAAAGGAACATGCATATTTATAGTGTTTCAAAGAATTTATGTCTTAATTTTTTGTTTTTTACGTTTAAACATTTTCTTGTTTTGTACAAAAAAAAAAAATCGTCCTACTGCACAGTGCATATTTTGCACTCCATCTTCAAGTTTTTGCCAACATAAATATTATAAATATATATTATTATAAATCCTACTTGGTCTTACATAATTCTAGTGTTTAATTTTTTTTAAACTTGGTATTAATATTTTAAGTGCTTAAACATTTTCTTGTTTTGTACCAAAAAATAATCATTTAATTGTGATTAATATTACCTATTGCCAAAATAATCATGATTATTATTTTTTCCATAATCAAGCAGCTCTAAATATGTTCTTTACAGCCCCACTGGTCTAAGTATGGCATTTTGGTTAATATTGCATTAGTGGAATATAAGTTAAGCAGCAAAATCTAGCCGTTTTTAATCCATGTCAGGGGGCAGCCATTTTGCCACTGCTGTCGACTGAAGATAACATCACAGTTGCTCAGGGCTCAGGCAACAACCAATCACAGCACACGTTTTCTAAAACTGAGCTGTGATTGGTTGTTGCCTGAGCAACAGTGATGTCATCTTCAGTCGACAGCAAGTGGCAAAATGGCCGCCCCCTGAGATGCATAAAAACATCTGGATTTTACTCCATAACTCTTATTCCGCAAATGTAATATTAATCATAATGGCATGTTTAAACTAGTTAGGTCACATATAACATATTATTGTCAAGAAATTTTTAAGCTTGACTTCCATTTTCAAGACAACATTTAGTCACTGTGCATACCTGGATTCGGGTTCGCATCGGCGACCTTGTTCTGTACCATACTATCGCCGCCGTCCCGCTCGACCTCAGATTTCTTCAACGATTCTCCGAATCCGACAGACGGCGTCGCAGAGGCGGCTGCGTCAGCGGCGGGGCTGGCCGCCGTCTCCACGGCGAAGAAGGCAGACGGAACCGACGAGGCCTTGAGCCCCGTGCCGGGCTTGCTGGCCGTGCAGGCTACACACTTGACCGCTTCGGGCTTGTTGAAGACCAGACACGTGTCGCATTCCCACGTCGTCGCCGACTTGGAGAAGGGCGAGCCGACAGAGATGGATACGTTCGTACTGCTGTTTGGCTCCGGAAGTGCCGGGGCGTTTTTTTTATTGTCCTCGCTTGTGGCGCTCGGCTGAGGAGCCGTGCAGCACACGCACTTTGCAGCCGACGGCTCGTTTTGCACCAAGCAAACGTTACAGCTCCACCCGACTGGAGCTTTGAAAAAGTCCCTAAGGCCTGTAGAGGAGGATGTTGTGTTGACGGTGGTGGCGGCGGCGGCGGAGGAGGAGGAGGAGTGGGCATTGGACTGCGTGGAGGTCTCGGGTGACTTTTGCACAGTGATTGAAGCAAAGCCTGGACAAGAGATGTGAACACAAATTCAAAACGTGAAAAAACTCAATAATGTAGTTGCTGTTCACACATACAACATTAAATAGTTAAGTGGTGAACCAATTTAAACAATGTTGCTAACCAAAACAGCAGTAGTCACCAACATTCATAAAGTCTCTCAGATGATTTTGTCAACAAATTGCCGATGAGTATTAAACTTGATTACATCTGTTGAAACCGAGTCCTAAATGATGCTATGCAAGCAGACTGACGTGGTCACAATAAATGTTGTGTTGACATAATTCCAAAAATGTGTCCAAGTAAAGGCCTCCCTAAATACGATGGCAGGCCCCCTCTGCAGTTGTATGAATAAATGTAGAAATGCGTTGTCAGCAATTCTTACCGGGAGTTTTGAGGAGGTCCAGCACGCTGCCCTGCTTCAGTGTCTTGGCTGGTTTCAAAGGTTCGTCAAAGTCTTCTGTGCTTGCGTTTGTTGGTATTTTCACTTTGGAGGGGGGGAAAAAAAATCACACACACACACCAGGATGATCACAACAAAATTGGGCTATCTGGTTTAACCCGAAAATTAAATGAAAATAAAAAGTTTACCTGGAGTTGTTGTGGGGGTGGAAATCTTTCCATTTGACATGGAAGGTCTTATTTTTGTTACAGGTGCACTGAATGTAAAGCCAACCTGGGGGAAGAAGGGGGGGGATAAATGTTAAATGCTTCTTTTCTTCTTGGATCTTATAGTACAACAGTCCCACGTTCATCGCTGGGCTTACATTCCAAGACCCTACTATGATTGGCGATGATTATGATTCATATCTAGATTAAAGTTTCATGCAAAACACCAGCACAAAATATTAGGGGTGTCAGGTGATATTTTATTTTTAACGGTAATTAATCGTATGACTTCAATAGTTAAGTCACGATTAATCGCACATTTTATATCTGTTCAAAATGTACAATAAAATATTTTAAGTAAGTTTTCATACTCTTGTGGCAAAAGAGCACTTACTGATGGGGAGAAGTTAGGTGGACTAGCAGGAGTTGCTTTGACAATGGGCGAGGAGAACGTAAAGGGGATACAGGGGGGCGAAGTGGGTGTCGCCTAAGGAGGGAAGGAAAGAGACAAGCTGTATGTTGGGATTGTCCCTAAAATTTAAGTGAATACATATTTCATTAAAAAAATAAAATAAAAAAAAAATAAAAATAAAAAAAAAGGACATACCTTAAATGTTGTCATATCCTTGAAAGGGGTGACGGTGATGCTGGAGATGGCGGAGGAGGAGGTAGTGACGGGGGGCAGCGGGGAGGAGAATCTGAAGGTGGGCAAGGTAGATGTGCTAATGGGAAGTGAAACCATTGGAAGGTCTGGCACCTCAGCCACCTGATGTCATAAAAAAATAACATCACATCAATTTTTGAGGCCTTTTCAAAATGCAGAACCAGCCCCGAAGTATGTGTGATGTGACGGTGAAAAGGCGAATACCTCGTCATCATCCTTAGTGCGTTTGGAAGACGACCGCGTCGTCTTCCGTTCCCTCTTCTTCTTGCCGCCTCCGGAGCTTCTGATGGCGGGCGTGCTGGACATGGGGTAGGTGGTGCCACTGAACCCAGATGTGCTTTGAGAATGGTCTACGGTGTTTCTGTCAGGCAGTGGAGGTGATTGTCTCATAGGCTGTGGAAGATGGAAGCAAAACCCAACAACATCAGCACCGTTGAGAAACTTGTGCTGTGATTTAGGTGGCATAAATACCCTGTCCCTGTCTCTGGGCATCCGGTTCAGAGTCCGGCTTGGCCTGCCCGGGGTCAAATTTGGCCTGAAGGAGACGGCGCGGTTTGCCGAGATAGTCATGGGGACCACCAGCTTCTGCACTGGCGGGACATTGGAATCCAACTAAGGAAAGGAAACGATGAGGATGTGTCAACACGAGATTAATCAGCAACAAAAACTGCTCTTGATGGACAAATGCTACTTTAGTCTGATTTCATAATTAGGCAAAGAATTGTCTAAGTCCAAATTTTGGTATCATGACATATTTCAGTTGTTCTGTCACCGTTTAAATTAGTAGCTTGTGGCACTTCAGAATCAGTCGATTACTTTTTCATACTTTATTTTGTAGCTATCATAAATTCATATTCCTACTTTTATATCCACCAGAATCTACATTCTTATTTTATTGATCTTTTGTATGACCTGCTGTTACACAGTTGCCCCTAGTGTTCAGACAGAGACATTACATAACTAAAACTGACTTGTTACAGGTTACAGCAAGAATGCAATGTCAACAATAGTCACGTCACTATCGAATATTTTTATTATTTAATCAATGAATCAAGATTCATTTTAATTTTGCCTTTACGTTTATTACAAAAGCATTTCTTTTCCCTGATGACTGTTTATTAACCAGTGATTGTTAGTTATTTTGTACTTCGTATTCATATCCTACTAACTACCAGCAATTCAATTTGTCCTCAGTGGTGGACCTTTTTTAAACCTGAATATCACCCACCCAGTGCATACGATTGAATTAACTCATTTTGTGCTCTATAGAGGACATTCTGAGCATTCCAATGATACCAAATGGGGCTTTGCTACCTTTGATTGCATCATAAAAGAAAATTGCAAGTGTATAACACTTTTTATTGAACAAATTTAGGCTTTAAATGTTGGTAGCATGTTTTCTATAACACTCTTAAGAAAACAAAGTATTATTTGAATTATTTTAACTGCATTTGAGCCTAGTATTTATGTTTTAAAAAATGTCCCCTGGAGTGGACACATCTTAGCTTAAAAATAACTTCTTTTTTTTTCAAAAATTTCTTTTACAGTATTCCAGTTACTTCACAAAGATTGGGGAATATCAAAATAAACATGATTGGGCAATATTTTTTTTCCTGGTAGGCACGAGGGTATAATGACTTAAAAAAAAAGAAAAAGAAAAAAAAAGGTGGAAAAAAAAAACTGGGGGGATTGATGTACTATGTTACCGGTTCGGTCATTGTTTTCCAAAGTAAGAACAGATGTTTACAAATGTCTTAATTTGATTAAACACAGAAGATGCAGAAATCAATGAACACTTACTGTTGATATACTGAAATCAGAGGATTGGGGGAAAAAAAAACAAAAGAGGCTCCAATCGATTATTAAAATAGTTGTTAATGAATTTGATAATTGATTGACCTTGACAACTCTAGTCAACAATGACATGTTCTTTCTTTAAAAATATTACATTTGCGTCAAATTATGACAAGTTCAAGAAACGGTTTGTTTTTGAACCATTACCCAAAGCACTTATCCTCACAAGGACAATATATAATTAAAATAAAACACATTTTGATTACAATTATGAGACATAATGGCACCATCAAGTACCATTACTTACTACCCTTATAAAAGAGGAGTTGTTGTTTTTTTCAAACTGTATTGAGATCATGTAACATTAACAGACTCCGGTGGCAAAACAGCAGTACACAGCTGTGTGTGTCAACACACTCCGGTTGTTGGAGAGTGACACAGCTGTCGCACAGCTGGCCCGTCTGCCAGTTGTTGCTACAAGCACTGCCGGGCTCACATAATGAACTCCTTGTTCCTATGCTGACACATAACTTACCCTTTTCTTTTTGGACTGGAAATTTGACACATCAAGATCACTGCCATCCATTGACTGCAAAGGGGGGGGAAAATATATTTGTAACATTCCATGTGTTTAAATCTGTTTCACGAATAAAACAAAGTATAGGCTTTTGCTGATGGTAGCAGTGAGGTGGCTGACACTCAGATTTACCGTTGAGTAGGGTGACGATACTCCTGTTGGGATCCTCCTGGCATCCTGGAGATGAAAAATCAAATGAGGGATTTAGAACTCATTTTCTCAATCTTCTTGTTTGTGTGTGTGCGTCTTCATACTGCTAGAGGACTGGACATGCGCTCCAAAGACTGCAGGATGCGTCGGGCTGTGGCGCTGGTCAACCCACAGGGCTGCACGCCAGCTGGCTTGGCTTTAATCTGCCTCCTCACCGGGGCCTGGAAGATCACACAGGCTGGTTAATGACAATATGAACAAAACCCTCAGTGACATCTGATGTAAATGTCGATGCTGATGAATTTAATCCACAACGAGAGTCGTGTAGAATAAAGAAATTCTTAACAATACAAACGTTTAAGTACAGCTAAAGCACAATTCTACCAAAACGGAGAAGCTGCAAGCTTTTCAGTCAGTTTGAGTGTATCTGTTTTTTAAAAAGTGTGGCCTGGCCTTGAGAATGACATGAGCATTGGCGAATGAGAGTCCAAAAGTTGCCTGGGGGTTAACATCCATATATTGAGTGACTCCGTGTGAATTGTGGCCATCCAATGCTAAGAAGTACAGCTGTAAAAAATTTATTGTGGCTCTTTTGACGTAAATGAATATATCTGTACAAATTTCACAAATTACTAAATTGCAATGATTTCATTTGTTTAGGTGGGTAAACTTGATGCGACTCATGACTGCATATCGAATAAAAAAAAGAAGCATTTGTTAGGTAAGGTAGAAAATTGAAACAACCGACTGTATTACAATAGCTTTGCGGAACCCGGCATCGTTCTGTCAGGCTCACCGGGTACGGCGTTCCGGGGCGAGTGTGAGCGCCCTTGACTGCGGCCGCTCCGCCGTACGTGGTCTTCCCGAAGTAGAAGGGGGAATCTCCCAGCTGGCTGGTGTTCCGCACTGTGCTGTTCAGCGTTGACTAGTGGAGGGCATTCAAAATGCGTTAAAGATACTGATTATAATTAGTAACATAATTAGAGCTACAGACAGAGCAAATCCAAGGAAAGACTCACATTAGTGCATTTAGCTGAAGTGCCAAAAATGGACAGGTTGAAGGTGGGCCTTTTCAGGCTTGTCTGAGAAGGCTGCGGCACTGAGATGGCTCTGTCTATGTCTGGTGACCAAAGCTGTGGAAGCGATGCTGCCTTTGATGTGGGCACGTCTGCAAGGTAGATCATTAGCTACAGTGACTCATAAATAAATATGTCAACAAATAACACTCATATTTTGTTAAATATTGTAAAAGGGACAACACTGAAGAAGTGACACTTTGCGACAACATAAGTCAGTGTAAAGCTTATAAAACTTTAAATGTACTGTCCCAACACATCCATTAATGTCTAAACCGCTGGCAACAAAAGTGAGCACACATGTCCAAAATTGGGCCAATTCACCATTTTCCCTCCTTTAGTGCGATATGACTCAGTGTCTGTAAATGTAGAGAAGTGTGTGAAATTTGGTAGTATTAATACTCTTGCTCATCCTTGGAACTTCAATTTGGCATCTATGGCAAAGAATTTTCTGAAGATCATGGTGGAAGAGATAAATACAAATAATTGCTGTCCTACATAAAGAACCTGACCATATAAACAGTTAACAGGACAAGTTCAACTCAAAACAGAACTCAGTTTCACTTAGGGGTTTACTCACTTTTGTTGCCGGCAGTTTCAATATTCATGGAAAATGTCTATTTTGAAAGAAGCATAAATTTACACTGGTCTACAAGCAGTACACTGACTACTGGTATAGTGCAGAAACGTGTTAATTCATCAGTGTTGTCCCATGAAAAGATCAAATGTGCACTTGTTAGATACCATATCTGCCCCATCAGTAATGAATTTGAACACGGTTCCTGTTAGCGAACCTTTGTCAGAGGCGCGCGAGGAGAAGCCGCTGGTGGTGGAGATGTTGTCGTCCTCGTGTTGCGACAGGTTGTCCTTGACCTCCTTGACCAGCGAGAAGCCGGTGGAGAATGGCCCCGGCGCCGAGGAGGTGGAGGGCTGCGAGAAAAGGCCACCGGCGCCGCCCAGCGTTTGCGACGAAGCCTCCTGCGACGACAAGTGGAGGTGGGAGTGGCTGAGCGGCGGCCGGGACAGCGCGTCGTCCTGATAGTTGAGGGACGCCCGGCTGGTCGAGGGCTCTGCGTTGGGAAAAAAAGAGAACATTCAGAATAAACTCTTATTTAACAACACAGCCAATTTTTTAAAATATGAACCAGATCCAAATGGTTGAAAATGGATTGCATTTAATACTGGCAAAAGGCAGAAGAATATTTACACAAGGAACATTTTTTTAATTGAAATGTAAAGCTCAATTCAGTAATACACGGTCAGGCTTAGTTTTACATGGGAAAGGTGGGCCAGTTGAAAAAACAAAAAACAAAATTGCGTTACTGGGACTCGGCTCGGGCGAGTGACGTCCATCGAGCGATGGTGGCCCATCTCTGCCGCCATTGGGAGGAGACAACAAGCAGTTCTCCACATCTGCCGCTTCTCTGCCGCCGCCACCTCCTCCTCCTCCTCCTCCTCCACCTCCCGCTTCACCTTCCGGAGCCTCTGCGTTCTTGAAGTAGTTCTGAAGCCAGGAGGGAACGATGCTCTTGACTGTGTCGGTCACTCGGCTGATCAGGCCTGACGGTTGCTGATGGAAAAAGTCATGATTGAATGGTTTTGCGCACCAACTGACACAAAAAAAACAAATATTGTTTTACTGTAAGATGCATGTTTCTCACATGCAGGTAACAGTATTTGACAGCTTACAAGCAAAAATCACACCTTACGGCTACATGAGACATTTTTGGCAAAGGACCTAAGGTTGAAAACGAGGAACAACTTTCTATGAGACAAATGAATATAATACAGAAAGCTAAAAAGGAAAATTAAAAGCTACACATTTAGGTTCTTTTTTAAATCAAATGTTTTGATGTCATTTGTTTGATGGTTTACCCCTAGAACGTAGATAATTAAACTGTCCAACGTGCATCAGGATTTCATGCATAAATCCAATGAGCCTTCGCCCCAAGAATTAAGTAAAATACAGAATGAAATGTAACGCAAACATCTGATGACAAAACACAAAACTGCAGTAATATTAGTCTTCGCAGTAAGCATTATTTGCTATTGTCTTCACATTTTGTTAGTTTGTGGTCAATTATAGGTTGTAAAAAGGTTTTAGTACATCGCTATTAGTTCTTTAATTCAGTCTATGGTTTTCTACATTGTGTGTTAGGATTAAGCTAGCAGGTTTTATTCGGCAAATTTATGTGGTTTGGATAAACACACAATACTCTTTGTTCTGTTCAGAGTTTTAGTTAATAGGCATCTGCTAAGTGCTAAAGCAAGCACACAACAGGCTAATTCTCTTACACTCGCAATCGCCGCCTCCCACGTCACTCACCAGGCCAAGCCCCACCCTTTTGAAACCCCACACACTCAAGGTCACAGATACTACAGTGTGGAATGTAAGCAATACAATGTCTCCATGTCACAGGCACCTTTCCTTGTTCAATGGTGCAAATTCAACTTTTGTCTGATCACTCTGCGGGATGATCGGTAGAAAAATCGATTCTGAAATTATCGAAAGTTGAAGTCTGTTTTATTTTTTTTAATCTTGGGTATCTGTCACTCACAGGAATGTTTTTGCGTTTATACAGCTGTAAACCGTCACGCAACAAATTTCTGTAAGTGTAGATAAGATGACTAACCAAACACACAGTTGCGCTCACAAACACACACACACTTTCTTCCTCTTTCTTAGATGCAAAGTCAGCCGATAGACAAATTATGTACATTTGGTGAGACTTAAAACTCGATTAAAAGTTACATTATATCAAATATAATGCATGGGCGACATTTTGAGTATGACTACCAGCTGCATTGTTTTCCAGGAGAAGCAATTCCTCAAGTACAGTAAGAACAAAAGTGGGTCAAATCACTCTGTGCATGCTTCATGAGGCAAACAGCAAGCGAGGCTGCATTTTTTTTTCCAGGGTCATGACTATCAAATCTTGCTGTGTCGCTGCATAAAAGCGCAGTCGCCTTAATTATTATTATTTTTTTTAATCACACGCCAGTGGGCTGTGTACAAAAGATGCCAATTTTGGCAGGATCTCAATCTGAAAAGTCACTTTGGGCTTACCTGACAAATGAATGTGTCAATCAATTAATTTGATTAACCATTTGATAATTAATCATCGCACCTCTCGTCAAAAACCTCGGGAATGTAAGGTCTGTAACAGAAACAACCTTTGGATTTTGAAAGTCATTTTGTGTTGGAACACAAAGAGTAGACACACCAACCTAGTGCCCACATCACTCTTCTCTTCTCACAAATAAATTTCAAACTTTTACAACATTTTTGCATGATTTAACTTGGGTTTTTAGGACAAGTGACACAATACTTGTATAGAGGGGTTTGCCCTTTGTGCTAAAAAGAGTAACATCTCCCACAATCCCGTGCGGCCGTCCATTATCAAAGGCTCTCGTTTTTCCGAGAGGTACGCGTCCACGCTAACCTTGCTCTCGCAAAATGAATATGTCATCGAATTTAGTACGATGGAGAAATATTCCGACTTACTCGACAAGAAGGCTTTTTTTAAGATACAAGGAGAAAAACCGCTGTGATCCGGGGTCAAGATCCATATCAGATCGACAAGTCTGAGGGGAGCAATGAGCACGATATCTTCCCAGCAGATGCGCCTCGATGCATACTTTTTTTTTTTTTTTCACCCAAGCCCATTTTACACTTTGAAGGACTTTCAGAATTACAAGAGTCTAGAAAACTATGACTGGTTTGTTTGTGGATGGGTTCATGACGTTTGTGTGTACCTAGAGAATAAACCGAGTGGACACTGTGTTATCAAAAGAAGAGTAACGCATTCTCAAAAACTGTCTGATCCAAGTTTGACGCCGTGGATTATTACAGATAACGAGGCGAATGTGATCTCAGCTCATTGTGACTGTGATTGGCTGGCAACCAGTCCAGGGTTGGCTACTGCCCAAAGCCGGCTCGGATAGGCTCCAGCGCCCCTTGTGAGGAGTAAGCGGTTAAGAAAATGGATGGATGGAAGTACATTGGATTAATTGCACACTTTTTTTTTTCCTTTCTTTTTTTTTTTAAAAAAAAAGCTTTATTATTATTATATACCAAGGTAGTCAGGTAGTCCTAAAAATAACTTGGGTAACAGTAAATGGAAATGTAATTGTGAATTTTGACATCTCATATAAGGCATTTTTGTTTTGGGACACATTTTTTGCTGATGTTAACGTCAGTCACATTTTGCTGTATCTCAGTCAAATGGCACAACAGAGGGACATGTTTTTAAGTACACAGCATACAAAAACAATTTTGGCAAGAAATGTACATCTGTCATCAGATGCCTTAATTTTTGCATTATGTTTAAACACTCATTCTGTTCCATTAGTGGTTTATTTTCTTGTTAACGCAATTATTACTTGATTAGCTAGCTCCAGTTTCTCTGTGACCGTTGTTTCATCTTCAACAGTCGACGTCTCGGATCAGATTCACCTTCCAAGTGTGCGGCAAGTTCAAGCAGACTCAGCGCAAACTCGGCTGAGCGTCAGCCTCTGTCTTCTTAGTAGCTTCCTTTCTTTTTTGCAGTTCAAAGAGAACAAGTGCAGCCTCTTTCGTTTTAGCAGCTTCCTTTCTGCTTTGTAGTCTAGCATGGCGTGCAGCTGATTTAGTGGGTGACTTTTTCCCATCCTAGCCAAGGTGTTTGTTGGGATCCCAGTCTGAATGTGACTCATCATATGGATGTGGTTTTCCTGAAAGTAAATTGAATATTCATCACAATGCATTTAACTTACTCTAAAAAATAAATTCGATCAAATATATACTTATTTCAGATTCCAATGGCTAGGTGGTGCCATTGAAACATTCTCCAGTCGTCAAGTGCTGTATTATGAAGGAATTCAAATGTTTTCCCATCAAAATAAACATGTAATCACTAACCACATGCAATATGATTTGTCTCTTTTCTAAACATTACTGTCACAAATTAATGGGAAGCTGACATTTTTTTTAAATTATTTTCACTTTTCTGTTAGACCAGTAGCCAACAAAAAAACACTGAAATAAATTCCTCATCCTCAAACATTTGATATAATTTTACTGATATTTTATGTGTCAGTATAATCAGTTAACATAGTGACTCCATAATTGATAACAATTATCAATATGAGATTCTCAGATTACGTACATGGCTTCATTCTATAAGACGGCGCTGATCACTTGATGCACTTTCCAGTAACACACGCACACATTAATTTAATGGAAGTCGTGTCTTTAGTTATCAGCTTTCTACAAAAAAACAACAAAAAAAAAAAAAAAAAAAACTCACCTGAAATGAAATGATTCAAACAAACACATAGGGGTTCGTTCGTATGTCCACACTTTTGATCTGTTGATCGCAGCAATCCATGCTCGCCTTCGTCGTTCACTTTTTTGTTCTCCTGTCGACAAATTACCTTAGAAATGCGATTTAAAAAAAACAAACAAAAAAACAAAATTAACCCCCCCCCCGCTTTTTATCTCTTCCGCCCCGGCTGTTAATAATAGCACACGTCGTATGCATTTTCACTCGATGGACTGTCAACAAGTGAGAGAGTATACCGCGGAACTAACACGTAGCAACACAAGCCTTCGAAAATGTCTGCCGGCAATGCATTGTGGGATATGCAGAAAAGGGCAAACCCCTTCCTATAGTGTGGAGATATAATTAAAGGGATACTTCACTTATTTAGCCCATTATATCAATAAAAAGTTAATATTTTGTCTATAATTAATTTGTTACTTTCATTGTTTTTCATGTACAATTAGTACCTTTAAAAACACATTTTGCAACTTGCTGTCGGCTGAAAATGACATCACAAGGGCTCAGGTAACCAATAACAACTCACCTGTTTTCTAGGTTTGGTCATGTGAAATTCACAAGCTGAGCTGTGATTTGTTACCCGAGTCCTTGTGATGTTATTTTTAGTCGACAGCAAGTTGCAAAATGTGTTTTTAAAAGGTACTAATTGTACATGAAAAATAATGAAAATATAAAATTTATTAGAGGCAAAATATTAACGTTCGACTGCCAAAAATGGCTAAATAAGTTAAGTATCCTTTAAGTTATACCGTTTTACCTGCGATTTGACTGCATTTCTGACCAGATTTTCAAGAGGCAACATCATACAAAAACGTTAATTTAAAAAAAATAATAACAATAACCCCCCCCCCCACACACACACACACACACACACACACTTAAAAACAAACACATTTCCTCCAGAGCGCATCACTCGATTTCAAATCACACTTGGCATTTTCTTTTTTTTTGTACCTGCCTCCAAAACAACATTGTTACACGAACATGCATGAATACTAGTATTGTTTTCAAGCACTTATTTTTACAGAATGTCATTAGATGGTACAAGTGTACCTGGAGATTCTGCTGTAAGCAAACGTATGACTTAACATATATGGATGTGAAGTGGCGCTAACTGTAGGAATTTGAAAAAAATCAATCAATGCCATGACACAGACTATGCTAGATGTTAGCCTGGAGGCTAATCAGCTGATTGAGAGCTAATAAATCTCCAGCTAAATTCCATATCGGGAATTCACGTTCGCACTCAAACATAGGGAGGAGAAAGTGGGGGCATCTTGAATGGTAAAGCATTGTTAGGTTAAAAAAAGAAAAAGTGCGGCAGGTAAGCTGTGTTCCAATGCAACCATGTGGGGCTCTTTAACAGCTTCCTGCGCAATTCACCCCGGCGAACGTTAGCCAGCCCCCGAAGGCCCCCCCGCCACACAACTTCCACAAAATTCAAGCCAAACCGCCAGCGACACACTTTCCTAACAAACTCCTATGAACATTTGTAACCACTACATCAAATCATTTGACTTAAATTTAAAAATTACCCTGAAGGTAGCGAGGCGAATACAACAATGCGCTTACTCGCTCGCTGTTAGCCTCGCTCCCAGTTAGCGACTTCGCTCTGTTATTATTCCGCTCCCTCGCTTAACGACTGACTGACGCGGGTGTCGTCGCACTAGACCGCGGTCGGGTGACTTGATCCACTCGGGACAAATCAACGCGCTGACACGGAAGCTGTCAAACGAGTGCGTTCGCAAGGACAGGGAAGCCACTAACTAGCGTGCTAATGGGTTAGCATCCGCTAGCACGCTAGGAAGCGCGTGGAGGCCACGAATAGGCCGCAAAATGTCTCCCCCAACTTGAAACAAAAACACTAGCAAGAGAGACCGCTCGCCTCACAGTTGTCGCTGTCCACTCAGCGCGGGGGGTTCCACGAGTCGACTCTGAGGGGGTTTACCTGCTTGCCCCTGACGTAAGGTTTGGAGGCGACGTGACATCTCTGATTCCTGCTTCTGATTTTCCCTCCGCCCGTGGCCGCCATAGCTCTTGCGTTGAGAGTGTGTGTGTCTTGTCGGTGTTTCCGCGCCGGATAGCTGTCGTCCAGTTCGGCGGCTAATGCCGCAAGGGATTCTGGTAAATGCAGTCAACCGGTATACAATGCCTTTGCTTGCCACAAAACAAACACACAAAAAAGTACAAAATACGAATGCTTGTGTTAAAAAAATGTTACAAAAGTACAGCAGACTCTAAGATAGATAGATAGACAGACAGACAAACCCCAACCCTTATATATATATATATATATATATATATATATATATATATATTTATTTATTTATTTTTTCAATATTACAATAATCCCCTCCGTGAGCCGGCACCGTACCGTGGTGGAGGGGTTGGCGTGTAATAATAATTTATCATTAATTTATCTGGAATTTATCTGGACATTGAATATACTAATTCCACATAAATAGTTATTTCCCGTTTAACTACTTGCCCTCTGCGTCGCTCAAAGTAATAACTAATAAAAGTAGAAACGGCACACAAATTCGCTTTATTTATTTTTATTTTATATATATATATTTACATTTTGTTATTTTTATGAATGAAGCGTTACTGGGTCATGATGTTTTCTTAGCAGACAAAGAGAGGCCACGGTGGGGCTACAGACAGAGCTCGCACTGGTTGCCATGGAAGCTGGAGCAGACTGGTCTCTCCAGCACTTTGTCATGAATTTTAATTAATCCGTCATAAGAGTGTGTTACGAAACAAACGAATAAAGGCCACTTGCCCATTGTTGTGATTGTCTATATTTAGAATAATACATCAATTAAACAAAATACACGTAAAATGTAGTTTAAGAAAAATACTGTACAGTGAAAACAGGAAAATTGGACTTAACCATGTGACGTGGAAAACGAGGGAGGTTCTATTGTACTAAATTACTAAAATCTTCAGGATTAACATCTATTCGGCTTAATTTAACATTCCATCCCATCTATAACTTATTTTCTCGAATGATCCAAATTTCTTAAAATGTTATTAAACCAGTGTACTTTTAATCAATCAAAAACGTAAAATTTTGCTCCCGTACTTGCAACGTGGTACCTTCGGTGCGATGACGCATTTCCGGGTGCGTGAATTTCCCCACGTGAAAAGTAGCATTTGACATTGTCGAGCGTTTATCGTTTATGAAGCGGAATATAAATTATAATCAAATAAATTACAATTGATTTCAGACGGTGAGTGAACATTATTTCTTGTGGTGTTACTATGAAAATGTTCTTTAGCATGATCATGTTTGGTTCTAGCTAGCATTGTTTACAGTAGTACAGTATAACACTTTAGTACACAGAAAACAAGGTACATTAAACCATAAACGATAAGATTCAGCCTTATATGCAGATAATGAAAATATGCAACATAGCACAATATAAATTACATGTTTGTTGAAGCATTAAAACGTATAAATAACCCGTCTACATTTGTTTATCAGAAACAAAATGGCATCTTCCTGTACGCAGCTGTGTATCAAACACAGACTTCTTCGTCCTGTCAGGACAGTGGCTTTGAGCACCTGCACTCAAGTTCGTCACTGCTGCACAGTCACAAGGCCTCGCCATCCTCCAGCTGTCACTGGAACTCAAACAAAATATCAGCAGGGACAACACATCCGCTTTTACAGTGACTTGATTGATAAACATCAGGCAAATAAAGATGTCACAAACCAGTTAATACACTTTAAGGATGCTGTGCCGCTAAATGAAAGCCCTACATCATTAGGTATATAATTTGTGGATGTATTATTTTGAAAGATATTGACAAGGAGGTGACAATGTTTTTTCTTGTCTTTAGACCTGGATGCCGCCACTGGATTGTATGCACTGGAAGAGATTGACGACGAAGAGGCTGCGAGTCTAGCACCTTTTCCCGTCATCCCTCCAGCCTCCACATCTCTCAAAGACTACGTCGACCAGTCGGAGACTCTCACAAAACTAGTGCAGCTTGGTAAATCATGAAGAATAATGTGAATCGTATAGTTTTGCAGTGTTTATGATAGTGTTTTACCAACAGGGGTGAACCTTTGGAAGCTGGAGCAGAGGCCCAACGTGGGCTCCATGCTGCTCCGTCTTGACTTCGATACAGACGTGGCTCCGAGGTTGCTCTTCCTCAAAGGCATCGGTGTGGACGACTCTCGTCTGGGCTATATCATCACACGCAACCCGTTTGTCCTTACCGAGGATTTGGAAAACCTTCAGGCCAGGTGACAGTAAATTGCATCTAAAATGGAACCTGTTCTCATCAAGAACAATTTATATTTGGTGTAATTTGTCCCAGAGTCAGAACTGTTGCAGTTCTAAAACTAATTGTTAATTGTACAGGCATTTTTATCAACATTTTTACATTATGAAGTAATTCACTGGTCAATTGATTTACAAGGTCTATTTTTCCTGAACGCTTAAACTGCACCTTTTTTCAGCCTCTATTGAATTAATCATGTTTTCTCGCTCGTTTTCTCCGGTGAAGAGTCAACTATCTCAAGTCCAAGAAGTTCACGGCCGAGAATGTTGCGTCGATGGTTTCCAGAGCGCCTTACCTTCTCAACTTCAGCGTGAAGAGGCTGGACAACCGTCTGGGTTTCTATCAGCAGCAGCTGAACCTCAGTGCGTCCAACGTAAGCATTTTCGCTGTTTAAATATTATTGTTTTAGAAAAGGAACAACACGGATGCTGATATTCACAGTGGTGTGACGATGTTTCAAACAAGATTTTTTTTTTTTTTTTTTTCCCCAGACTCGTAACATTGTTGCACGTCTGCCCAGACTGTTGTGTGGCAGTTTGGAACCTGTTAAAGAAAATCTAAAGGTGAAACAATAATAAAAATACGGCAAAATCAATTATTAACATACATTTTATTTACAATGCGTTTGTATTCATATGTCCGTTGCCTTTCCAGGTGTGCGAAATTGAGCTTGGCTTCAAAGCCAATGAGATCCAGCACATCGTCTTGGCTGTACCCAAAATTCTGACGGCCAACAAACGCAAGTTGACTCAAATATTTGACTTCCTCCATAACACCATGAAGGTGCCACATCACCTGATCGCCAAGTTCCCACAGGTACTTTGAACTTCAACTGCAGTGTTTAAATTTACCCAAGTATCTTTGTTCATTCTTAATTCCAACTTCCATCAGGTCTTTAACGCTAAGTTCCTGCGCATTAGAGAGCGCCACCTGTTCCTGCAGTACCTGGGAAGGGCACACTATGATCGAGATCAACCAAACTATGTTTCCCTGGAGCGCTTGGCATCATCTCCGGATGACATTTTTTGCACTGAGGTAGCTTTGGCCACCCTGGAAGATTTTTACCTGTTTCAAAAGACACTTTAAAATAAGAAGCAAGAGGATGAAGAAGACACAATGCACAATTTTAAACAAGTGTCCTGGTGTCACACTGCACATAGGCAAACATACGCTCACATTCACAGTTTAAGAATAATTTAGAATCTTTAATGAGCTTAACCTGCATATTTTTGTAATGTGGGAGGAAACTGATGTAACTGGAGAAAACCCATACAAGTTTGGGGGGGCATGGGGAGAATAAGAAAACTCCACACCAGAAGGTGGGAGCCTGAATTCAAACTCCTAACTTCAGGACTGTGCGGCACATGGCCTAACCGCTCATCTACTGCCTATATACTGTAAATATAAAAAGGCAATTTTCCATAATATTTTAAGTCGATATGCAGTCATTGAGACCGTACACAGGGTTTAAAAATGTAAAAAATAAAAAAAATTGTAAATGTGCTTAATACCAGTGTATCCAGTTTTTTAATATTTCGGTTTCACATTTTTAGCTGTTTATGAACTACAAACTGTTCTGTGTACAACTAGAACTATACTACGCTCCTTGAATTTAAAATAACTGTCATTAATTTCATTTGAAAATATATGTAAAATAAAAATGTATTAATTTCCATTTCCAGTTTGTTTGTTTTTTGTTTTTAACACAGGGAAAGAGTGTGCTTCAGACTGAGGTCTGCTTTTTATATTTTCCTCTTTGCATACATATTTTAAAAGCATACGATAATTTACTGAATAATACTGAGACATTTTTAAATTTCTGTCGTTTTTCCCAGTTATGTTTCTCAATGTAAAATTTGACGTTTTCTAAATATCTGTCCAACGTAGATTTGCGCATGCGCCCCCCATCGGATTTTACCTTACCCACAATGCATCCCGGTCCTTCCCAAAGTTAGTTCAACATGGCGTCGAGGGCACCAGGTAAAAATGTCCCTCTCGAGTAAATGATGTCAAATTTATATCCTTCCGAAATGGGCACTGTAGAATTACGCAAGTAGGCGTGGTGTTAACTAATAGTCGGTTTGACTTATGTGCGTTTTATGCCTGTCACGTGCTTTTGGACTCATTTGTCTTGCATTCGTCCTCTTGTTTGTCCTCCCTGCTAGCTGACACTAATGGCTCGCGTCTGCGAGGCGAATGTGCTAATTGTTCCCGAATAATTTGTATCTTTTTAATATTACTTTCGATGGTTAATGTTTGCTTCGGATTACATTCATTTCTGCTTGACATTGATTGGCGATCTCACTTAATGCATTGGTTGTCAACTTTTTACACGCCACTTTCAAATAAGACTTAGCTTTGCAAATACCACCATCGTCAACATTACATACAGTTTAAATAGTAACGTAGGCTTTGGAAATATGTAAAGAAAAACTGTTACTCTGCTATACAATTGTTTCAACGCTATGTAGTTTGATACCTGCACCACTTGAGGGGAGCTTGTGTAACATGGCTGAAAATGACAGCTAGAAATGGCGAGCTCACCTTCCAGGTGTCTAAATTTCATTTAAGATACTGTAATTATGGTAGTCTAATAATAATCTGTTTTTCCTTGCAGTGGCTTCAGGCAGGTTTATGTCCAGTTTTTACAAATGGTACTACAACAAGTGTGGTTTCAACAAGCTTGGTAAGCACAGAAAGGTAATATGATCTTAAAATGGCGAACAGAAGCTACATGTTGACTCTGGCAGGTTTAATGCGAGATGACACAATGTATGAGAACGACGACGTGAAGGAGGCCGTGCGGAGGCTTCCGGAGAAAGTGTACAACGATCGCATATTTCGCATGAAGAGAGCTATGGATCTGTCCATGAAACAGCAGATCCTCCCCAAGGACCAGTGGACGAAATATGAGGAGGTACAGAAAAGGTTTTCCCAAGCGTTCGTTTTTTTTGCATCCATATTTTTTTTTGACGACACTTTCCGTCTGTTTAGGATGACCCCTACCTGATGCCGTACCTGGATGAGGTGACCCGTGAGAGGAAAGAAAGAGAGGAATGGATGAGAAAATGAATGAAAGAGAAAGAGCTTAATCCTCGAATGAATATCCTCGGTGTTGTATATTTAAAATAATGAAAGTCATTAAAATGTTCACTTTGAAACAAGGCTGCCTTATTGACATGAAAATTATTACATTCTTACATAAGTCTAAATTTTGGGATTTGCTGGGAAATGTAAAATTAGAGGTGCTGAAAAGAAAAAGGTAATTAATTAGATGCTGGGTGTAATCTCAATCAGTCTTTTGTTGAATTTTAACAATTTACTTTTAACACTGATTTTGCAGTATTTTTAAAAAATATATTTCACTTTTTTATTAATTCAAATTTTACCTCCCCCCAAAAAATATTTCTTTTTGTTAAAAAAAAAAAACAGAGTGCCTTTATTGTTAAATTTTGATTTCCATAAAATATCCTTTGTCTCCAAAAGTACAACTTTTTATTGAAAAAAATTCAAGTCATTCCGATATGAATTTAAAAAAAAAATACACGTATAAAGATAAGTAATTTTTCACCCAAATAACTTTTTTGCTTAAAATTTGTAAATGTATAGTGAACAACCTCATATTATGGATTCATCTATTTGCAGATTTAGTTGTCATCTATACCTTATTCGCAAAAATAAAAATTCCTTTTTAGCTAGTGCATTGTTTTTTATTGGGGGAGGTGCCGAGTATGCTATTTGACTAATATGTAGAGATGAGATACTCCCAAGGCATTAGAGTCAGAAGGGAAGTCTGTATTCTACATAAACACAAACATGTACATTGCGTCCAAGAAGCGATCCGATTGTTTAGTTGTTCTTTTGTGCCCGCCTGTCGTTGACTTCCGTAATGGTCTCGATGAAGTTCCCCATCACATCACTAAAGGACTTCAACATGGACACCCCCAGCTCGTTGTTGGTCTCATGAATATCCGGATCGTAGGCGCCCAATAGGGGGGTGCACACCTCCACGTCCCCTCTCCCGGCTCCCGCCAGCATCCCGAGCAGCTGCTCTCTGACCTCCCGAAAGAGCGCCCCGTCGTACCGCTGCAAGGCCGTGTCGTCCAGCGGGTACGCTGCGTCCTCCGGGTAGCATTCACGAGGAATGGGGAGCTCTACGTACCTCAACTTGGGGAACCCTGCCGCCAATGCGCTCACGAGCCTCCGCAGGTCCCGCGCGCTCAGAGGGTTGCCCAGCAGTTTGAGCTCCTCCAGCGCCCGGCAGCCGGACAGCGCGTCCGCCAAGGCGGCCCCGTCCTCCGCGTCGCACTCCTCCAAGGCCAGGCTGACTAGCGTGGCCGAGCAGCGGCCCAGCAGCTTGATGAAGGGGGCGGCGAAGTCGTCCAGCACGGGGTGGCCGCTCAGGTCCAGACGCAGCAGGTACTCGCTGTGTAGGCTGTTGGCCAGGTAGGTCATGTCCACGCGACTCAGGCAGCAGTTGGCCAGCTCCAAGCTTTCAAGCGGGGTCTGGAGGGGGCTGGCTCAACACAGAAAAAGAGCATTACAAATGGTTATAGACAGTTGAAATATATTTTGAAAATGTAATATTTTTTGTTGTTCTTGGGTGGTGGGGTGGATACAATTTCTTGAAACCTGACTTGTTCTAAAGGACTTCTCAACACAAATATGACCAAATCCATAATTATTTCTCAGAATAATACTTTTTTTTTTTTTACAAGAAAGACTTACTCAAAAGTTTGCCTTTGTCTGTTGTTGCTTATCAAAATTTTTTGTTTTAATTTTTTTTTTCTTTCGTAAATACAAAGTCTTGGCTAAAAAAAAAAAAAAAAAAATCCCCCAAAAATTCCCCCACCTAAAAGTAGATTTTGTGAATTACAACAGCTTATTTTCATTATTAGTACTTAAAATTATTTGATTTATTTAATACAGCTTTTTACGTGCAACATTTGACTTTTTTTTTCATCAAGTTTTTCCATTAAAGTATTTTTTACCATTAACACTCACTGTTTCACACTATAATAGATTTTTCTCATTTTTTTCATCTTTTTCATTAAAAAAATATAAATGTCCTCAATATTTTTATCTAAAAGGAAAATGTTTCTAAAAATACTTTTTTTTTTTTTTTTTTACTAATGAATGTTCAAATAAGGCAAGTATCTTCCAAACAAAACAAAAAAAAAATCATAAAGAAATTACGATTTATTATTAAAAAAACAATAATAAAAATTCTCAGAGATTCTCACCTGAGGAGTTTCCTCAGGTGTCCCGTGAGCGTGGAGAATCCCACGGAGAGCTCGGTCAGGCTGGTGAGTTTGGCCATAAGGTTCCCGAGGACCGCCATCAGCTGTTGGTCGTCCGCTCCCAACCGCCGCACGTCTAGTGCCCCCGTCGGCAGCGTGAGGGACCGCAGCCTCGGGAAGTCCACCTTGGAGAGCATCACCTCCAGGTGAGCGGCTTCCAACGGGACGTTGTGCACCACTTCCAACTTCGTTATACCCTCGGGCCTGGCTAGTCGCAGGACGTAGAAGAGCTGCTTGAGGGCGAGCGAATCAGCCCGGAAGGTCACGAAACGCAGCTTGAGGGGCGAGTGTCGCGCCAGTATCAGTGCCTGCGTCACCAGCTCGTAGTTGCGGCCCGTGACGAATCCGTTGAGACGCACGTCCACGGCGGCGTAGAACGCCGAGGGGGGCACGTCGTCGCCGGCCTGCATTGCCGCCACCGTCTCATAGCACAGCTGGCTCAGCAGCCCGGTGCGAGCCCAGCGGCCCAGGGTGGTCCCACACGGACACGCCTGCCTCTCCACATCCCTCAAGGATGTCAGGTCTACCATGTGCAGGATTTTGGCATATGTGCTCAGTGGGGAAAGCACGTAGTCCTTTTGGAAACGGGGACAGATACAATTTGATTTTATCCCAACTACAGTGACAAGTAGCCTAAGTTGGTGTTTTGGGAAATACGAACCGTTGCTTAGTTGTTTCGTTTTTGTTGTCTTGAGTTGCGAGCGAAAAATAAAAGTTACAAGTTCACAACAATAAATAAAGTCTAATTTCCCATTTGATGCCACTCCATCAAAGTTTACTGTCAAACCTAACATAAAATTACATTTTAGATTAAATTTTTATTTAAAACAATCACAACTTTGCCTTCTATAAAAGGCCACTAGCTTACTAACATATGCTAACATATAATGGGAAAAGCCTTACATGAGCTAACAAAACTAGCATCTATGTTAAACTGATGATTAGCCTGATGCTACACGTCATAGACTGGTTATATTGAAACTAATGTCAAAATGTTGTGGTCGTCTGTATTGAAAACAACCACAAAAGTAAAAGCCTTACACAGGATAACAAAAGAGGCATTGACGTGGTGTTAAAACCCTTGAAGCAACATGTTTAGCTTAATGCTAACATATAATGGTAATGCCATAGATGGGCTAATGAAACTAGCATTCATTTTAATTGAAGTCATTAAGAATTTTCTTTCGTTGTAGATCTAGTGGGGAATTTAAATTACAGTGTCAGACTTTTCAAAAATGTAAAAATATTCAGGATTATACAAAATAATTTTAAAAAATTGATAACGTGAATTATAGTAAAGAAGCTACCTTCAATCCGGTGCACAGTGCAGTGAGACAGGGGCGGCACGTGCGCGAGGTCAGGTCATCGGGGCAGTCGACCGTCTGGCCCAGGAGTTTTCCCAAGTGGAGCTCGGGCAGCGGCCACGTGCGCACCAACGCTCGCAGCAACTCTGGCCGCTCATGCAGATAGCAGGCCTTGAAGAGGTGCGGGTACGCGTGAAAAGACACGCAAGCCAGGTTCTGCTCGGCACTCGGGCCACTCCGGACGAAGGCCTCGGATGACAGAAAGCGCAGCGACTTCATGCTCGGGCGGGCCGTCCGAGTGACAAAGAAGTGCGTTTGTGCTGCCTTCTGCCTGCTTGTTTTGCTTTGGTGCCAGGCTGTTAATGAGGAACGAAGTCTCGTGGTAGGTGAGAAGGGGGCGGGTTATTTATAGGAACAGCTGTCTCCCGTCCTTTGCCGGTCACAGGGTCTATTAGTGGTGACCCACTTTTTCCACAGGTCATTGCTGATTTTTGGTGGAATTTTACAATAACCTGAGACTGGCAGAATCAGACATTTTTAAAATATAACGTCGGAAATTTACACCAGTCAAGTCCTATTTTTCGTGGGGAAACTCAACGTACAATGGTTGCTACGAGTGCCTCAATTTATTCTCAAATCAGTGAAATGAAAAACATTACTGCATTTTCAGTAAAACAAAATTTACAAGAACAAATTTGCATTTTTTTTTAAATCAAGTTTAATAGATAAAAGATAAAAACATTATACACTTAACAGAATTGTCATGTTTTTTAAATTTGTATTGTAAAATTATATAATCTTGCATCTTAAATAGTAAGAATAACAAACATGAGTACTTTAGCTAAAGTATTTTTAAATCAATATTGCTCCTAGTTTTATTATATTAAGATAAAACCTTGCATGATTCATCTTTTTTATATTTGAGTTAAAACTTAAAACTATTATTCTAAGTGTATTTTTTTTATTGAAATAAAAACTGAGCATTTTCTTAATAATATGCCTTTTTGCCAAGTAAAAGACAACTAAAGAGAGAAAAAAATATTTTATTCTCATATGATGACTTGTTATAAAAAACAAACATCTTTTTCTTAAATAATAAAAGAAAAAAAAACTTGGTTCCTCACTACCTTACTGCCCCCCTCCCACTAGATTACCAGTACTTTTTTGTTTTAATTTTTTCCGGTATGGCATTAATAGTCCTTTGTAATCAGAGAAAAAAAGGCCTGTGGAAGAGATGAGTGGGAAAAGTTAGTCGTAGTATGACACATTTTGTCCCACCCACTCAAACTTTCTTCGGAAAAAAACCTGCTCAAGCACTTTCTGAAAGTCCTGACATGAAAAAAATGTCTTAGCAGACACATTTTTGATGACGTTAAAGGAAACAAAGTCTGCCTCATGACAGAAAAAAAAAAATCAACATTTTTTTGCAAATTGGTAGTCCCAATTTTTTTTTTTTTTTTTTTTAACATAACTAACACGTGACTGTATAACTAGTTCCAAGTCTCTGTTGGTTAAAAGGTCGGTTGCGCTACACACTTAGGCTGCACAGTCTATTGAAAAAATATCGATATTGTTATATTGGCCCATGTACTAATATGCATATCGCAAAGACATGCAATAAGTTTCATAAGGAATTTTATACTTTGCTCTGAATTTGACCAGTCAGAACATTCTCAAATTTGTCATAATTAATCAACTAAGAAAATATTGAGCTTGCTTAGTTTGCTGCATGAATTTTTTAAAAATTCTTTCGTTAGTTAATACAAATATCACTTCTTTAGGTTCACGTTAAATATTGCAGTAATATTGATATCACTATATTCAACAACTATATCGCATGTTTTTGCAATATGGTGCAGCCCTACTACACGCATTCTTTGACGGCGAGGGCGGGCGTGGGTCCGATGTGCGTCCAGATGTAACCTTTCTGCGGACGCACGGGCATGGTGGGGAACGGCGCGCTCCGCGACTTGAAGTACTCGGACGGCGCGTGGCACACGAAGTCCAGGTACTCCATCTTCCTGGGCAGGTCCTCCTCCGGACCTCAAAGCGGAAACCAAAACAAAATCATTCACCGTCAGGTTCAGCACTTGACAAGAAAGCCAAGTCACGTAGCCAGAGGAGTAATGAGCATGCCACCATTTAAGTGCCTTCAATTAACCCCAAGTTCAGCGGTTCTAATAGGCTATATTGGTCTTATTTATACCGCAAAACATGGCATTAGATCAGAGTGAAGCTAGCTTACCCAAAATGTACGTGCCAGCGTCAAAGTGATCTTTGGGACTGGCCTGCGTGGGAATGAGCCAGGTGAGCGCGGCGCTCTTCTCGCAGTACTGGTCCTGAACGAAGCCTCGTATCTGGGCGTAGTACGCCTTCCCGTCCTCCTCGTCCGTCACCTTGATCACGTCGCCGATCTGGTAGTACACGCCCTGCCGTGAGGCCGCACCGCTTAGAAAAGTCCAAGGCAAAGATCGGAGGGTGGGGTGGAGGACAGTCCGAGTACCTTATAAAACACTGACTCGGAAGTGATGATTGTGGCGACGGATTCGGGCGCTCTGATTGGCTGAGGAGTAGACGAGGGTTTGTGAGGTTTGGGGAAATAGTATGCATTTAAAGCAACAGATGCGCGTCTTACTTACATTCTTGAGTTTAAAAATGTGTCTCCTGCCCTTGCCTTTGGTGGACACTTTCTTCTCGGAGGCGGGGGCTTTGTACTTGGTGCTCCTCAGGCGTGCCGACCGCCTGTGTATTTCCTGCTTTGACTGAACAGCATAAAAAAACAAACAAAAAAAAATCAATCAACTTTACTACAGACATCACGCTTACGGTTTATTCCACTTACAAGTAGTTTTGCTGGCATATTTTCCTTGCTAGCCTTCTTCCTTCCGTCCACCTCAGACCTGCTTTTCTTTGTTTCCTTCTACCTTAGACCTTCTGTTTTTTCTTTGCTCCTGACTTAAAATTATTTCACATTATTCCCAGTACCACACGTGTGTATGAAGACAATCCACGTATATAGTGGACCTTCTTTGTTCCAGTGCAATTTGTCCCACTTTCAATATATATTCAATATTTATTCATTTTGTCATTGTGAAAATAACATGGTTATAAACAACAACGAGAAATCGTTATGAGCAACAAATACTGGCGTAATATATCAAAGTGCAGATGTGCATATAGGATGGTATCAGGGATCACACTAATAGCAAGCTTTGTCTTGTTTACCTGCTTGCCTCCACCATTGCTGGGCTGAGTGCTGGAAGACGCGGAGGCTCCCGACGGGGCACCACCGCCGCCGCTACCGGGACCGGTGCTGCTCTTCACCGAGCAATTATTGCACAAAACATCACCCTGGTTCCCTTTCTTCCACATGGACGACGAGTTGGTCTTGCAGACGGCGCAGCATGGCTTCAGTCCCAGCGGCATCCTTCAGACAATGAATAAAAAGAGCCTGCTAACTGACTTTCACCCGTAAACGCGATGATGAGACGCCATACGACGGCACCGATGAGTGTAGGATTGCTCCCTCAATGTAGTCGATAAACTAAGATGCTTAAGTTGTATGTAGAATAAGACTATTCGTTACAGTAAAATCGTCTTCTATAATGTTTATGGTTGGGTAGAGAAAAAAAAAAAAAAAAAAAAAGCAAGTTCTTCTTCGTTGCTGCCCGTTCGCGTTCTTCTTCTACGTTTCATTGTTACGGCTTTGCTGCCATCTGTCGATTAGGATGGTTGACATGCGATTTTAGTCAAGCCAAGTTATAATTTATAAAATAAATAAATAAACAAATAAATAAATAACACCCACAAGTGTGGATTGACCAATAGATTTAATTAAAATAAAATTAAAAAAATAAATAGGAGATTGACTGGAAGTGTTCCTTTCCAAAAGGAGGCGCTGAGGGAACGTCACGAACGCGTACGAACGGCGAAGAAGAGCGTCACCATTCAAAACAATACTGAGGAAGAAGTTTCATTCTTGTCAACCCCTGTGCTAAAATGTCTCATAATAGCCCCGACAAAGACGACCAAGCGCCGGGTAGCAAAAGGGGCCTTTGCCTCCCCATTTCCCGAGTGCGCTTGATCATGAAGAGCTCCCCGGACGTGTCCAATATCAACCAGGAAGCCCTTTTCCTCACCACCAAGGCAACGGTAAATAAATGCTAGCATGTGAGCTTCTAGGTTAGCTAAAGTGGCATGTCTGCTTCGTGGTCTTCAGAAGTGTTTCCTTACTCAGAAGTGTTTCCTAACAACACAGTGAAATAATGATAATGTCGTTTCTGAAATGTGGTTGAACAGTTATTATTCTGTTGTATAAATGGCAGCGGGTGGTTACACATACTGTAGTTACACGTTTATTGTAACTTCTGCCATCTAGTGGAAGAGCACTTCATGTGTTTTACTGTAAATCGCTGTTATAAATAGATGAGCAAAGTAGTTATATAGTAAACTAAGTTGTACCATTTCCCCTGTTGCACCTGATGATCTCACAGGCACAGTGGTTGGAAATCACTGTTGTAAAGTACAGTAACCCCCCCCCCCCCTTGTTTTTCTTAAAGGAGATGTTTGTTCAATACTTGGCGCTGTCGTCATTCAACAATGGCCAAGGAAGGGAAAGTCACAGTTTGTCCTACAGTGACCTGGCGAGCGCTGCAGAGGACATTGAAACATTCCAGTTTCTAACAGGTGACACCCACAGTCAACTCACATGAAGCTTCTAGAAAGACTTGAGTGTGTTCATCTTACATGGATAGTAAATGTACTCCTACTGAGTTGCCATTTTGTTTAACCTTTAAGAAATGCTTTAAAAGCATCATTTATTTAACCACAAAAATTACCCAATACTGCTCTGTGAATATATATATATATATATATATATATATATATATATATATATATATATATATATATATATATATATATTAGGGGTGTTAAAAAAATCGATTCGGCAATATATCGCGATACTACATCGCGCGATTCTGGAATCGATTCAATAGGCGGCTGAATAGATTTTTTATTATTATTTTTTTTTTTAAAGAGCTCAGAATTGTTCGTTCGGTAGTCTTACCGATTCAACGTCTTATCATCATTGCCTTTTTTTTTTTTTTTTTTTTTTTTGTGTGTGTGAATAGATTTTTAAACTTCCATTTTTAATGGAAAAATATTCAACAAAACGTCTGACTTCGGGTTAGGATTCACACCTTGAGCATGGAAGAATGTTATATGAACGGAACATTAAGCCTTAATATTTTATTTTAATGCTGTTCAAACATGAAACAGATTACAACCTATATAAGACTGAAATTTCAGATAAATAAATAATACATTTTCATATAAATCTTACACTCTACAAGCTTACTGATTAGTATTTTCTAAATTTGAATGAAAAAAAATCGCAACAATCGACTTATAAATTCGTATCGGGATTAATCGGTATCGAATCGAATCGTGACCTGTGAATCGTGATACGAATCGAATCGTCAGGTACTAGGCAATTCACACCCCTAATATATATATACACTATATATATATATATATATATATATATATATATATATATATATATATATATATATATATATATATATATATGTATATATATATATATATATATATATGTATATATTTTTTTAACTTTAAACAGGTAATCTTGTAAGTACTTTAGTCTGAAATATGTAAAATGGTTTAAATCAGTGTCATCAACTAGTTCGCCCCATCATAGATATCCTCCCAAAGAAGATCCTGGCCCGCGACTACCTCAAGTCTTTGGAGCAGATGCGAGAAGAGGAAGAAAAAGCAGAAGACTTATAAAACAACATGGACATCATGTCTGGGACTTACGTGATCGCTGAACTGTCGGGGGGAAAAAGAAAAAAAAAGACTAATAGGAGTCACATGGACTTGGGACCACTTGGTGATCATAGAGCTGCAAAGGGCAATGCTGTAGCATGACTTGCATGGGGTGATTCTCACAAAAAGCTAGCGGTAGACACTGAACACCAGATTTCAATTGTATGCGGAGCTCCACAAGTCCGGGGAATCCAATTGCGAGCGTAGCTGTGACTCTTGCCTTTAAAACTGTTGTGAATGCTGCATTGTTGGGAACGGAAACATACCAGGCCTGTGTCATTCTGTTTTTAAAAAGACGTGTCCTGTTGAAGCTGAAATACTTGAAATTTGTTGTTTGTTTGGAGTATTTTCCCACATGCTGCAAGTACACAAAATGAGCTGTACTACATGTACATTGTTGCTTATTAAATCTGGAATGATGTCAGAAATTTTATTGCTAAATATCACATCTCCATATCAGCCTTCATCCTCATATATATATATGCACAATGAAATACATCTTTCCAAATTCTCAATCACCGTTTTACAGCTTGTAATGAACACAGCTGATGTTTAATAAACTATTAGGTTACAGATTACTGGTACTGCGATGGGACAAGCCCAAGGTCACAACAATAGCAGCAAAAAGTGCGACATATTCCCCTGCCGATCAACTTCTTGTTGTCCTGGTGGTCAGTGGTGGATGAGCTTGTGGAGTTTGAGCTGCATGTGGATGAGATTCTCCTCCAGGGTAGACAAGCTCCGTTCCAGTGAGGACGCCAGGTGCTCGCGGGCGGATGCCGACTCCCTCGCGTGGGCCAGATGTTCCTTCATACTTCACACAGCGTGGACCACAAATCGCAGGTAACACAAAATTTGGGGGCGTTAGAAATTTAACAGCACGAGCACGAGCATGAGCCAATGTTAATGGAACTAGCAATACCTATTAACCGCCACCAGGTGGCAGTGTTTCCGACTAATGCCTTCCTGTTGCCTCCCTGTTTGTCTTTCATGGCTTGTATAGTTTCACTTTGTTTACCGTAATAAAATGTTTAAAAGTGTTGTTTTTTTTTTTTTTTTTTTTTAATGTAGCTGTTGCACCTAGGTGCAAAGTTTTGCGGAGATATTTTTTGTGTGGGGGGGTATCTGTTCCAAATTGGCTGTTTTAATGCTGACTTAGTCAAAATGGCCGCATAGAACAAATCTGGAGAATTCATAACATTGCAGCTTCTAAACCACCTGCATGGTTTTTATCAATTAAGTTTAAATCTCATAATGTTTGGCATTAATGTGTGTGTGTGTTTTTTTTAATTACCTGTTAACTTTTTTTATTTTGTTAATGAATAGTAGTTCTTTCATGCACATATTGAGATCATCTCTATCAGTATTTTTAAAACTATAAAAAAAAAAATTCAATAATTGATGTGCCAATGTAGTGACCACTGACCCTGCAAGGGTTAATATTTTAACTTGTTTGTGTGTTGTTGTTTTTTTTAATAGTTTTTTTTTTTTTTTTTTAAATTAACAAATTCTCGTTAAACTGAAGAATCATGAAAGTGATTGAGAAAAAGTGACTGCAGAACTATAGAAAGTGGTAGTTGATGTAGAGCGCTACAAAATGACTCTAGCATCATAGAAAATGATAGGACAAGGATGGGCAAGTTTTTTTTTTAATGTATTTTATTTTATTTTTTTAATCCCCTACAAAATTATCTAAAAAAAAAACAGCTGATTTGAAATTTGCTGCAGAAAACTGGAGGGAAATTGGGGCAGGCTTTAAGTAAACTTTTTACTTGAGTTAGCGAATACATGAATCTGGGTGCCGAACCGTGAGTAATAGTAGACAGTGGTCAACCGTGGTTTTAAGTTGTAATATCACCATTCACCACTAGATGGCTTGGTTGTGCTTACACCGAGAGGACAAACGGTGCATTTCGAGAAGAAATGTGTTCTTGTACTTAATGTTAGTTTGCTATTCAGCAGTTTTCAAATAATCAGATCATCAGCAAGCTCTGCAGGATCCTGATGAGGCAGTCAGCGCAGACTCACACCAATTAGTAGTGTAGAATCCTCGAGAGTTAGTCTAGAGTTGAGTTGAGAATTAGATAAACTGACTCTAAAATCATAAAAGGCCAGTAGAAAGTACAGTAATTGTTCTGTAATTATAGAATGTAACTAACTCGAAAGCCTCATAGAGCGTAACAAGGGACTGAGAGTGTGAAAGTGTCGAAGTACCTGCTGAGGAGTCCCCTGTCTTTGCCATCTTTCCTCTTCTCCTCCACGGAGACGAAGACCTTCTCCATGGTGTCCAGGGCCTCGGCCACACTGCGGTGGTCCGAGAGCACCGCCTGCACCTCGTCGCTGGCCTGCCGCTGGTAGGAGAGCCCCCCATCCTCCACGCCGCAGGAGGAGGTCACGGCCTCCAGGGCGGCCCTATTCTCCAGGGCCAGCAGCCGGGACCGGGCCAGCTCCTCGGGCCCGGCTAAGTTCTCCCAGCAGATTCCCGGCGAGGGTGACGGTAACCAGAAGCGCTGCGTGCAGTTCATCGCCCCCGGAGGGCTCTCCGCTGCTGCTTGTGTCGTTTCAGGGGGACTGTCGGCGAGGAAGTGGTACACGGGGGAGAAACCGGACCCCCACTTGTCATCGGTCCAGTCGTCCTCGTCTACAGAGATGTCTTCAAGGGGGGTGCACGCGCACAAGCCCAGCAAGAGCCAGATCCAACTTAACCCGCACAACATCTCCAAACTCTGAAAACAAAACACTGTAATCATTTTAAAGAATTTGTTAGAGATAATGGGTTCATTTGAAAACATTTTGATATCTTTTTGAACTGGGTTATACACAATGTAGGCACACATTGTGAATTAAAAGCAAAAGAACGGCATTACATAAACAAAACTGTGGATATAAAAGTATGAAATCTAAAATGCTTCCTTAGCCCTCATGGAGCAAACCTGGTAATTAGGACTGGAAAAAGGGAGAAACATCCTTTCTTGTATATTCAGTGCTGGCACATCATCACAAAGACTTGGCTTTATCGTAACAAAATGTCTTTGCTTGCAATTTACCTTCCAGAGAACGCTGGAGTGAGTGAACGACGCCCTGCGAAAGAATCCTGCCGTGCTCGTCCGCTCCGGCTGCCTGAAGTCATCGGAAAGAATGAGTGCTGATCTGCAACGTGCGCTCACCCTTTACTGGCCGTCACCAGCAACACCCCGAAAAGTTCAGCTAATCAACAGCAGACTGCACACAAAAACTGAAGTAAGTCTGGGACGTCTTTTGAGTGTTAACGGAAACAAAGATTTTGCTCATGGAATATCTTACAAGTTATTTTTACAAGCTCTTAAACAACACCAGGCATTTGTCTAACACTGGTTTACTGTAAAACTTTCTCAAGCACCATAGTAGCTGTTTTTTATTTTATTTTTTTTTGTATGTGTGTGCTGAACAACACCACCTGTGTTTATGAAGCCACGAGCCAGAACCTTGACATAAGCACCTTGGAATGGGAAGTGAGTGAAACACGTTTTGGCAATACACAGACTTGACACTTCATTACAAACGACCAGGCTGCCTTTATTACGGTTACAAGGCTGCGGGTCCTGACGGCATTCCTGGACGAGTTCTTAGAGCGTGTTCTGGTGAGCTGGCAGGTGTACTTACAGACATATTCAACCTGTCCTTGGCTCATGCTGTGGTACCAACCTGCTTTAAATCCACCTCCATCGTACCAATACCCAAAAACTCCATCCCATCAAGCCTCAGTGACTACCGTCCGGTAGCCCTCACCCCGATCATTGCAAAGTGCTTTGAGCGGCTGGTCTTGGCACACCTCAGATCTTGTCTTCCCCCCACCTTGGATCCCCACCAATTTGCCTATCGGCAGAACAGGAGCACAGAGGATGCCGTCTCCATAGCGCTGCACTCTGTTCTCTCACATTTGGATAATAGAAACACCTACGCTAGAATGCTGTTCATAGACTTCAGTTCTGCATTCAATACAGTCAGCCCCTCAAAACTCATTGCAAAACTTATGGATCTAGGCATCAGTCCCCTCATGTGCAACTGGTTACTGGATTTCCTGACTAGCCGGCCTCAACATGTCCGACTAGATAATTATTGTTCATCTACCATCACTATAAATACCGGCGTGCCACAAGGCTGTGTGTTGAGTCCCTTCCTTTATTCTCTTTTCACCCACGACTGCAGACCTTTCAGTGGTTCCAATACCATTATTAAGTTTGCAGATGACACCACGGTGATTGGCCTCATCAAAGACAACGATGAGGCTGCCTACAGGGAGGAGGTGGATCATCTGGCTGAGTGGTGCGACTCCAACGACTTGCTGCTCAACACTGAGAAGACCAAGGAGCTAATTGTGGACTTCAGGAGGAATGCAGCCCCACATACACCCATCCACATTAAAGGGATGGTGGTGGAGCGTGTGAACAACTTCAAGTTCCTGGGAATCCACATCTCTGAGGATCTCACATGGACAACTAGCTGCTCCAAGCTGGTTAAAAAGGCTCACCAGCGGCTCTTCTTCCTCAGGGCTCTGAGAAAGAACCATCTGTCCTCACATCTTCTGGTGAACTTCTACCGCTGCACTATTGAGAGTATTTTGACCAATTGCATCACAGTTTGGTATGGAAACTGCTCAGCTATGGACCGGAAGGCTTTGCAGAGGGTGGTGAAAGCCGCCCAGCGCATCGCCGGTGCACCACTCACCTCTGTTGAGGACATCTATATGAGGCGGTGCCTGAAGAGGGCGAAGAAAATCACGAAAGACTCCAGTCATCCAGCACATGGACACTTTACCCTCATGCCCTCTGGAAGGCGTTACAGGAGCCTCCGGACTAAGACCACTAGATATCAGAATAGCTACTTCCCTACTGTTGTTAGACTCCTGAACACTGTCTCCTGATCATAATTGCACTACTGTAAATAAATATCTGTAAATACTGTAGAGACAGTCATATACAATTATTTAGCTGTTTATCAATATTATATACATATTCATATCCTGCCATAATGTGTACATACTAAATCGATCTTATTTTTTTAAAATATATAATTTACTCTTGCTAAAGGACTTCTGGATGGATGCAAACGGCATTTCGTTGTTCTGAACTTGTGACAGTGCAATGACAATAAAGTTGAATTCTATTCTATTCTATTCTAACAACAACAACAACAACAACACTTTTCCGTTTGTTTGCTGTAGTTGGTGTGCATCATACTCAGAGCTGTTTAGAATATTTTGATCTTTTTGTGTTAGTCAATAATATCACCAAAAAAAAGAAACTCATGTTAGTGTGCAATACAATACACTATAAATATTCAGGGATCAAATTCCATATAATAGAATCAAACAAAAATAATACACAGCTGAATGAAAATGTTTTAATACAGGGTTAAAATGTGCATTACTATAAATTAAAAACAATACAGAACTCTTAAAAAAAAAAAAAAATGGAGATATGTATTTGTTTAATATAAAAATTTCTTAAAAAAAAAAAAAAAAAACAGCAGATTGAACAGGAATTTTCATCAGAAAAAATAAATAACATCAATAAATAATTTCTGAACCGCTTATTATTCTTAATCAATACATTGATTTAAAATTCTTAGAGCTCAACTTGTATGTAGGACCTACACATGTAAATAATCTAAAGTTGTATGATAGACCAAAAAAAATACCATACAGCCAAACAAAAATATGACAAAGATGTAAAAGAAATAAAAAGTTGTGTGTACGTGTGAAACATGTGTGTACTTGTAATACTTGCATCGTAGTGAAAAATAATATAAAATCAAGTCAGTTCAATAAAATATTCAAAGAACATTAAGGAGACAAAGAACCTTTGAAGGTTTTGTAATTAAAAAAAAAACCGTCACATTGAAATGCAATATTATGAAACGAATTTGAATTAGTTGTGTTGTAGTGCCACCTGTCGATAAGGCGCTGTAAATGCGCCCTCCGGTTGTTTGCGAGTCTGCGCATGCGCCTCACATCCGCCCCTCCCCCTGTCGGGCAGTTAGTCCGTATCGTGACGTCACTCCGACCCCGCCGCTGCTGCTGGCTGTTGTCGGCAGGACCTCCGGAGAAAACCGCCGAGCCACCGAGCAAGCCGCCGCCGGGAACGGGCTCGCCTTTCCGGCCTTGCACCAACGATGGCCTCCGACGGCACGGACGAGCGCTCCCCGCTACTGTCCACTCCCAACTCGGGGAACGTCACCCCCAACGCACCGCCCTACCTGCACGATCCCAGCCCCCGAGGTAAATTGAGAGGCTAGCTCGCAGCAAGTAACCGGTGGGTTGGGGGGAGGTTGCTTGGCCGCGGGTGGGGGTCTGTGAGAAGTGGAGCAGTGGGTTACGGACCCGAGGCCTGGCACAAGAAATGCTACATCACCACTCGGGCTAGGCCTGACAACATGATGTGTTTTCTGGGTCAATAAGACTATGAAGTCCGTTTGGTGTCGTCATCGGAATCGCTCGGTCGTCATGGCAATGGAGTCGAAAAAAATCACTAGAATAACTGAATGTGTTTCATCTTTTTCTTTTTGATTGGATATACAGTCGTCCCTCGACATATCGCTGTTCACTTTTCGCGGTCTCACATCGTTAGCATAACAGTCATTTTCGAATACACCCCTGAGCTACACAGACATGATGACAAATTAGAATTTTTAGCAAACACATTGGTAGTTATTTGTTGACATTTTAACTGTAAACGTAAAAGCTATTAAGATGCTATCATCTTAATTTTACAATAAAAATGTTTCACTATAGATGGATTTCAAGATATAAATGTTGTTTATTTATTTGTCTTGATGCTATCTTAATGTAATATTATCTGGCCTGGGAAATTAATAACAAAAATATTGAAGCACATAGCACAAAAATTAATGATAATTGCGTAAGTATCCTGTATGTCATATATCACTCCTGTGGTGTGCAAAAAGGGGGTCATTGTTCCGCCGCCAACGGGGCGAGCGGTCACATGGTTGAGCCATCACAGGCGTTGTGAAGTTGGCACGAATCAAGGCACCATTTTCTGTCAGTTGTAATCGCAACATAATACATTATTTTATTTCAGATTACCAGTTTGAACAATCTGATTTAACATCAACGTCAACAGATGAATTATTTTATTCAAATATGCATTGGCTAAACGATTGCTCCCTTTCCCTGAAAGCGGAACTGCCCCCGCCGTACACGGCGATCGCGAGCCCGGACGCGGGCGGCGTCCCCGTCATCAACTGCCGCGTGTGCCAGTCGCTCATCCACCTGGACGGCAAGCTGCACCAGCACGTGGTCAAGTGCACGCTCTGCAACGAGGCCACCGTACGTACGCCGCCGCCGCCGCAACGCGTCGGCCGCGGCCGTGGGTGTCAGTCGTGTCTCTTTTGTTGCGCTCGCAGCCCATTAAGAACCCGCCCACGGGGAAAAAGTACGTCAGGTGCCCCTGCAACTGCCTGCTCATCTGCAAAGACACGTCCAGGAGGATAGGATGCCCCCGACCCAACTGGTACGCAAACAACAACAGTAATAGTTACTTCATTGATTAATCGAGTCAAAATTACAATTTTATTTCAGTCACAAAAATATCTCTAGAAAAAAAGTAACCACTCCAAAATGATCAGATACTGTAAATTAACTACTGACAAGTACACATTTGAATTAAAATGAAACACATTCAAAATGTCAATAAAGTTTTCTTTATTTCAGAGCTGTATAACTACATGGTAATTTATTTATGAATTAATATATTTTTTGAAATAATTCATGCATATATTTGGCCGATTTGCCATCTGTAGTAACCACAATTTATTGTAAAATTTAAATGTATTTTTTTTTTTTAATATAATACTTATTTTTTATTATTTACATTTAATAATCACAAATCAAGGAAATTTGGTTGGATTTGTTAATTATTTAAAATTGGTCATAAACATTTTTGTAATCATTTAAAGTTTTAAATTGAGATTTTTTTTTAATTCAATTCAAAAATATATTTCCATTCAAAATTTAAATGTAATTTTTTAAGAATATAATGCTTTTTTTTTTTTTTTAGAATTTACATTTAATAATAACAAATCAAGGAAATTTGGTTGGATTTGTCAATTATTTAAAATTGGTAATAAATATTTTTGTAATCATTCAAAATTTAAAATTATTTTTTTTAATTCAATTCAAAAATATTTTTTCCATTCAATAATAATTTAATTCCTATAAGCAAAATTGAATCCATACTTCCAGTCCACTTAATATTATTTTTAGTATTTTTTATGCATTTAAAATCAAAGCTAAATTAGTCCAGTTACACTTATATTACATTTAAAACGTCAATTAAATAACTTTATTTTAGTCTAAATTTTATAAGTGTATCCCTAGTAAGCAAAATTTTAATTTTAATTATTTTAATTAAATGTGTTCAATGTCTTTTTAAACATAATAATTCTGATGAATTACTTTATTTATTTATTTTGACTAAACATCATAGTTGTGACTTGGTTAATATGTATATCTTGTACTTGCTGTCTGTTCAACAGCAGACGCATCATCAACCTGAGCCCGGTGATGGTGATCCCCGAGGAGCAGCCCGCCCAGCCGGCCCTGCCCGTGCAGCCCGAGGGCATGCGGGTGGTCTGCGGACACTGCGGCAACACCTTCCTGGTACCTCCCCCGCCGCACCCATACTTTGCAAACTTTTCACACAAACGAATAAATATTGTAAAAAAAACAGTTAACACAATTCACTTTATTTAATTGATACTTTCATCTACCACTAGAGGGTATTGTTGCATTGCTATGCAATAATAATCACAATCCTCTTTTCTTCATCCCATCATAATAAAAACAATATAAAAAGATGCTATGCTATTTGTGTGTTGTTTCAGTGGCTGGAGGTGCGCTTCAACACGTTAGCCAAGTGTCCCCACTGCAAAAAGATGTAAGTCCACAAACACATGTTTTGACGATGAATACTTAAAGAAAAATCTGAGGGGGCGAGCAATCAGGTGACGCCGGAGCCCCCGCGGCCCCTCCCTCCCCCACGCCCCCCTTCGCCCTGCGGCTTGAGCGGCGTCACATGAGAAGCATGTGAGAGCTGAAAAGAAAGTCAAGCGTACCCTGAAAGCCGGTCATGTGACCCAGCGAGCGGACCTGTTCCAAGTGACGGTTTTTCAATTTTTCTCGGCAGCTCGTCTGTGGGCAGTGCGCTCCCTCGGCGGCGCTGTTGCGCTTACATCACCGTCGGGATGATCTGCATCTTCATTGGCGTGGGATTAACTGTAAGTGCCAATATTAACCTGTTTTTTGTTTTGTTTTTTTGTCCTAAAAGTCTATTTGTAATATTGTCATGTCATATGTCTGCATTGATTGAGTGATATTGAATTAACATTTTTATAAAAAATTGTTTTTTTGTCTATTTTTTTTGTAGTTTTGATCTAATTTTTTTTCACATTTTCCTTCATATTTTAAAAAAAAATTCAGATTTTTTTCATATTGTTCATCTAAAATATTTTGTATAATAATAATAATAATAATGTATTTTGTGGTAATAATACAAATCTCTTTAAATGTCTGTCTGTGTAGTTTTTGTTTAATATTTTTCTATTTTTTTTTTATAGTTTTTTACTCATATCATCTCTTTAATAAATTGAATATTTGATAATATATGAATTTTATCATATAATTTTTAACTTTAGTCATTTCCCCCTTTTTTTTAATTTGTTTTATTTCCTTCCTAATGTTTTAATATTTTTTTTCCAGTTAAAAAAAAAATCAAATGCATTTTTGTCTTGTTTTTATATTTCTTTAATATTTATCTATTCTAAAAATGTAATATTTTTCTTTTTTCTTTTTCTTTTTTTTCCCTAATGTTTTTTGTAATTTTTCCAATGTTTGTGTAATGTTTTTGTCTCATAGTTATGTATTTCTACTTAATATTTTTTTCCTTCTATTGGTATATTTTTTAATTTCACTTTTAAAAAATTGTTCTTGTATTTATTATTATTATTATTATTTTTTTTAATATATATAATTTTCAGGGTTTCCCCCAGAAAACTTGGGATGGACCACCAGGCCTATAAATTATGGGAGAAACCCTGTTTTTTTTTTTTTCAATATTTTTTATTCTAACATTTAATTATTTATTTATGTATTTTTACGTATTCTATTTGTCCCTAATATTTCTGTGTTGTTGTTGTTTGGACCAGGTGGGAACTCGGGAATTTGCCCGCCGCTACAACGCCACGTACGTGTCGTGGGCACTAGCCTACCTGGTGGGCGTCATCTGTCTGGTACGGGCGTGCTACTGGGGCGCCATCAAGGTCAGCTACCCGGAAAACAGCTTCGCTTAAGAGCCCCCCCCCCCCAAATTTGACCTTGTCGCCTTTTTGTCTCCACTCCCTGATGCAACACACCAACTTTTTTTTTTTTTTTCCTCCCCATGAATGACCAAACGGAGACGAGCTGCGGAGAATTATATTTCTCTCGTTGCACTACGTTTTTTTTTTTTTTTTTTTTAATTTTTTAATGCGAATTTTAAGTCGTATTGCTGCTAGTTAGTGACCAGCTGAAGGAAGCTGCGTGGCCATTTACTGTAACGCGAGGGTGTCCCAACATGACAGGACGAATGAAAACCCATCAAAGAACCTGCTGTAGGCTGTGAAACGCACTGCCAGTCTGCCATTGTGAAATAAATACACAATATATAAATACATAAATGTCAACTACTAAACCCCCAATTTTTATATTCTTTTATTTTTTTCAAGGATATGTTGTTATTCTAATGTAATATTGTATTTGGAGAATAAAATTTAACAGATGAATTCATACATTTTCATCCATCTCCTGGGCCCCCGTATTAGGCAACATCGCCCTCTGCTGGTATTAATGTCACATTGCGAATGTCTTGACCAAACCCTGGAAAACAGTTTGCGGATTCCACATGTATAACTACAGGTTGATGACATGACTGTTTAATTAGGCAATTATGGTAATTTAAAATAATGTATCATGACTAAGATAACTTGGTCACAATGAAGACATTTGACTGTTTGACAAGACTATTCTTCGTCAGCCATTTTGTTTTGAAGATAGTAAGTTGGGACACCCCTGCTAATGCTAATGTAACCACTAAGCTGTACACAGACTGTATAGCATGTCTATCAGCTTTGAAACTCCCACGTGTGCCAACGTTTGCCCTGCAGTATTACTAGAGCGTCTCGCCAACAACTTTATTTTATTTTCATTTGTCTGCTTTTAAGGCAATACAACAATAAGTTACTTTTTATTTTTTTACCTCCCACTGTCTGCATGTCAACCGGTTTACGTTGGGTCCTGCACTGTTTTCAAAGAATGTAACCCTAAAGTAATCCTAGAGTAATCCTAGCGTAATCTTAAAGTAGCGCTCAGCATCCCGTGGCGCATCCAGCCCACGAGGCGGCGTTTTCTTTTGAATGTGACATGGCGAGCAAACCAACGTGAAAGGATGACTCTTTGTACATATTGTGGAAGGCAAAGGTTGGTTCTTTTTCAAAGTGATTATTTATCAATAAAAAGAGAAAAACTGACTTATTGTGTGGTCTTCTTACAGCGTACAAGTGTGTTTATTATTAGTGTCATCTTATAGTTCATTATTTTGTGTCCAATATTTTATTTGTCCTTATTCTTGTATTTTTTTTTTTTCCTGAAACGTTTCACTGAGGTTGTGAAAATAACCCGCAGTTACCAGTACCCGTCAGCAGATGGAGACAAATACATCCATTGGAAGAAGTCTCAAGTTGAAAGGTAAACAACAAACGCCATCTACACAACATAACTTTTATTTCCCATTTTAAGCTTTGTCAACATTAAATACGCACAAAAGACGCTGTCGTGTGTTGGAACAATGTATTTCCTACAAGTATAATCTTGCTGCTACAATCTGAAAACACAGGCGCAACAATGACGTCACGCCGATACCATAACGTTTTTTTAAGAGCATCATCAACGTCATTAGCAAGTGGTCAGTATGTGTGTGTGTATTTTATACTTTGTTTTATACAAAGAAACATGAGGAAAATAGTAATTATGACTTTATATGTGCACCAAGTGTGAGTGACAGGCTGCTCTCAGTTGTTGTTGAGGACCCACCATGAAGCTGAAACAGACAGAAACGTCATTAGAAAATGAAAGGTCATCATAAAAATGCATTACTTTTTGAATCAAAAGTTGCCGGTGTACTTAAATGAACAATCAATAAAAAAAAATCCCATTAATTAAAAACGTAATTAAATAAAAACAATATGTAATTAAGTATGAGTGAATTTAATTTTAAAATTAAAATGTTTAAATGAATGAATAGAATTTCAATCATTCCATAATTTGAAAAGGTTATGAAACTTGTAAATCGGTCCTAAAAAAAATGAAAAATAAAAACTTAAAAGCCTCTCATACATTTGTTTACATTTATTTTTTACGAGTCAATTGATAAAAAAAAAAAATAAATGTGGTGGGAAAAGTACATATCATGCCATGCAAGTATTCCCCCCCTCATGAGTATAACTTATGACATGACAGTTGTATTAAATAAAGTGAGGCGATGCTTTGAGGCGCCACCTGGGAGTAGCATGGTGGTGACGGTCTCGGGGGTCTCCAGGAAGTCCACGTTGGCCCTCTGGAATGTCTTGCTAGAGTTGCTCTGCAGGTGACTACGAAATATAAGCGTGCACTTCAGCGACTCTGCCACTAGATGGCAGCAGCTAACTTCACAACATGTAGCCACCACAAACAAGTTTCATAGCATTTCCATTCATTTCAGTGGAGAAAGTTGATTTGTAATACGAGAGATTTGAGTTATGAGCGTGGTCACGAAAATAACTCAACTTGTAAGTCAAACATATCACTTACTTCTTCCACACGTTGTTGTGCTCCCAGAACTCGTAGAGGATGAAGCGCGACTCGTTAGCCAGCCGCTGGAGCGCCACGCTATACAAACAACAAAACATGTGCGTTGTCATTGTCATTACATCATCAAACTATAATTATTCAACATTATCATCTTGAATCATCGTCATCCTCACGCATGTTGCGTCACATCCCCAAAATGGGAATCTGTAAACAGCCTGACGTCAGGACTTTCTCAAGCCTGAACGCGCCGCAGCGTCTCGTGCGTGAAATGTCAGGGGACGCTCGAGGCTGCTGCCTCTTGTTCAAACTCGAAACGACAGCACACTGAGCGAGGGATGGAGGCGACATCGGGTGAAAGAGTGTAAACATGCTAATGGTTGTTGCGCCTCAGTCATCATGAGCACCGCTACGCATTAGACGGCATTCGTGTGTTGATATATGAGTCGTCTTCACCGGCAATTCAGAACATTCGTCCATCAATCCATCCGGACCTGTCGACTTTCGTCACTAACTATCCATTAACCTCTTCAGTCATAAACCAATCATTCATGCATCCATGCATGTGATCATGTGTGTGCACTGACTGTAGACATCCGGTCTGGGTGCTGGCGGAGTCCATGTAGTGTCTGAGCGCCATACGAAACTCCTCCAGCTCGTCCTCCAGCACGGACAGCTGCCTCTGCACGATCAGGATGTGCTGTTCACACGCGCGCACAAACGCCACCAAGACGACGTGTTAAAGAAAGTAGCGTCGCCATGACAACCACACATCATCATCATCATCACCACTCGAGGAGATGACACCAGGATGAAAATGGTGCCAGAACGCACCAGCTTGCTCTCTGGGACATCGTCTTCAACGGGCTCCAGGCGGATCTCCTGCGGACATGACATAGACCTGTGTTAATGCTAATGTGACTATTACATACCATAAGCACTTTTTCATTCATTTCGCTTCTATATTTCCTGCTCAGTCATTTTTTTCAAAGCGGATATTTTCCATCTATTTTCAGCATATGTGTTGTCTACGTGGGCATGTGTCATTTGTTCACATTGTTCTGCATGCACACGTAATTAGGGGCTGCAGACACCAATGGGGAATTTAAAAAAAAAAAAGAAACTGTGAACAATGGTAAGAAGGAAGATGGACCTTCTGTTCCAGGCGGTCGATGAGCTTCTGAAGTCTGTTCACTTGAACTGTCCAGTGGCTGTCCTCCTCATATGCACCTGGAACACGGAAATGAAATATTATTCCCTGCTAGCTTCTCTTCCAGATACGACTCAGTTCCTGGTAGCTGCCTTCTTGGACCTCGTCTAGAAGGGTTCCTGCTCGAGCAGCCCTGCTTGCAATCTGGTAATCACCTGTCAGCTCCTCTTCTCAATATGGTCCAGTTCCTGAAACCGCTGGCTACCATGACTTCTGGATCCAGTAGCGTCCTGTGAGCACTTCTTCTAGATGGGGTCCAGGTTTGGTTACTGGTTTCTTGCACCTCTTCCACATCACTTTGTCACCTGCTAGCATGATGTCTAGCCTGTGTAGCCGCCACCTTGCATGTTTTCTAGATTGGCTAACCACCTACGAGCACCTCTGCTCAATCGGGTCAAGCCCTGGGGGCCGCCTCAAGTCTTGATGGGCTTCAGGTCTGGTCGTCGTGGCATCTCTTCTTGATCAGGTAGCTTCTCCAGATTGGGTAAGCTAAGCGCCTACTAGCAACTCTTTCCAATTGGTACCAAGTCTGGGAGGTTCAGGTCAAGTAGCAGCTTCCTTGCAACTCTTCTGGATCATGAAGCCAGGATCTCTTTTGGATGCGTTAGCCGCCTGCTAGCATCTGTTCTAGATATTAAATGATGTAGTATCTCTTCAGGTTTGGTAACACTTTTGAACCAGGTAGCCAGCCGTATAAGGCTCAAGCTTCGGCACCTGACTGCTAGCATCTCTTCTGGATCAGGTACAGTTCACAGCTGCTTGAACCTCTCTCAAAAAGTAACTAATATTGTATGTGAAGAAGTGGCAAGCTCGGCATTACCTGAGTTAACTAGACTCATGATGGGGTTGTTGGGGGACAAGCTGTTGTTCCTCTGGAGTCTCCGGTTGGATCGGCGCCCCGACCACTGGATGGACAAAACCTCCGGCTTAGCTGGACCGTGTCTGTATGAAAAAAAAAAAGAAGAATTTTAGTGATTAACCTTCACCTTCAAGTGTGTTCCTTATTTCATAACAAACAGTCAAAATGGTTTCGTGATGAATTCATTAGCCGGCGACAAGCCGCTCTCCGCGGCGGTTCAGTGTGGGCGGAGGTGCTAATGGCCCCGTTTGTCCGCCAACGCCGTCTTATTCCGGGCGACAAGCTTTAATTGCTCCAAGTGACACTCAGAACCCCTTCAGACTTAAATAATAATAATAATAAAAAAGCCAAGAGCAAAAAGAGGCTTTGAACGTTGTATTTTCACACGTTTCAAACTGACCACGGACGGCAATGTCGAGCCTCTCGAGTCCTCTCACAAGTACACAGCCGTCGCATTCGCGTTCACCAAGGGGGATTTTTCACCAGTTCCGAGAAGAGGGAGATGAAACACAGGAGGAAGAAGGGACGCAGCTCTGGGTGCCAGGGAACCTCATGCTGCCATGAGCGCCAAACTTCGAGGAGATGTGATGAGTGGCGGCGAGAAAAGGACGTAAAAGAAGACGTTGTGAAGGGATGTCAGCCCAACATACTTAAAAGACGCTAGAAAAGCATGGAGCCAAAACTAACTGAAGACTGAACTGTCATGTGTAACTTATGTGGGAACCATTATAAGTAATTTAAGTGTTGAATCATTGAGTTCAATCAAGTAGGACCCATGTTGTTAACTGAAGTGGGAACCATTTTCGGTAACTGGTGTAAACAATCTTTAGTAACCATATGGGAACCGTTTTTGATGGCTGAATAAAGGAACCATATTACTTTGAAGGATTAACCATCTTTGGCAAATTAAACCATTATGTGATAATTACATTGGGAACCATATTTGGTAACTGAAGTGAGGAATCAATTTAGCTGATTCGAGTAGATACCATATTAGGTAACTGCAGCGGGAACCGTTGTCAGGGTTTGGGTTGGGGTTGATTTTGTTACTTTTGTCATGGCTTAGGTTTAATTTTGGTTTAGTTTGATTTTGTCCTCATGTTTCTTTAAGTTCAATCATGATTTGTGTTTTGCGTTGTTGTCCTTGTATGCCCTCCTAGTCTTGTCAAGCATTGTCATGTCCACCTGTGTATGCCTGCCCTTCCTCATGTGTCAACCAATCAGCATCCTCTGCCACTTGTGTCTTACCCAGCTGTGTCTCGTTGTCAATTAGTGTGTGTGTGTATTTAGTCTCTTGTCTCCAGTCGGTCTGTGTCGATTCATTGTTGTTTGCTGCCTTTTTTTTTTTTTGCCTTGTTGTTTCCACAATGTCTTGTTCTGCTTGCCAGTTGGATTTCACTTTTGTTTTGGTTTAATTAAATTCACTTCTTACGTCACCTCTGCCTCCTCGCTCCGCTTCTCTGCATTTGGGTCCACAACCACGCCTAAAACTTGACAAGGGTAACCAAAGTGGGAACCATATTATTTTAAAGAAGCATATTTGGAAACCATAAATAGAACCATATGTGATAACTAAAGTGTTGAAAACTTAAGTGGTAGTAACCATATTGATAAGTTGGTACCATTTGTGTTAAGTGGGAGCCGTATTTGGTAGTCATGGTGGAAACTATTAAGTAACATAACGGGGAACCATGATTTGAACTTCAGTCAAAAACAAATTTAGTACCTTAACGCTAATAATTTCAATTCAATTGCATTTGTAGACAGATTAGTGGGAACCATATTTGGTAACTATGTTTAGAATGTTTGCTGTGGTTTAGCTGCATTTAAATCTACACTCAAAGGTTGGTTTATCAATAAGCCCCCGAAGAGACGAGCAGGGATGCCGCCGCCATGGCAACAGTTTTATTGGCGTGTCGCACTGTAGCGCGCTGACCTTCATCTTTTACTTCTCTCCAGTTCAAAGGAGCTCGTACATTCTCCCCGCGGGAGGTCGCATGTCGAAAAACCCGACAGTCACGCGCCGCTTTGTCCTCTCACTTTTCTCGGCGCGTCTGCTCGGCGGTGGTCTCCATGGCGCATTCCAGCGAGCTCTGGAGCGAGTGCAGCTGATTGGTGGTCTCCTTCAGCAGGAAGCGGGTCACAAACTGCTCCAGGTGGGTGGACTCTTGATAATCCTGTCAATCAGGAGAAGAGAGAGAAAAAAAACAACAATAAGTATCAAAACAATAATAAGCGCGAAGGAGGACGGGGCGCTCGGCACGCCGACTCCCAGTCACTCAACGTCTAATTAAAGTCGGGCCCGCAGGATTGGAATTGATTAAGTTTCATCAGAGTGCAGATGGCAGAATGAAACCAGCGGAGCACATTTGTTGTTTGAATGAGCTCCACTGCGTCAATCTGCAGACAATTTGGGAACCATTCGTGATCATGTAAGTTGGAAACAATATTTGGTGTATTAAAATAATCATCTTAAAATCATTAATGACTTAAGTGGGAACCATATTTGGTTACCGAAACGGGAACATCTGCTAACCAAAGTGAGAACCAGATTTGGTAAACTGAGTGGGAAACACTTTTGGTAGCTTAAGTGGGAAATACATTTTCCAACTTATATGGGACTACATTTGGTAAATGGGAAGTTGGGAACCATATTTGGTAACTTGTGTGAGAGCTATAGTTCATAACGTAATTATTTGGTAACCTATATGGGAACTATGAAGGCAGTGGGAACCATATTTGGGAAACCAAGCTGGCTAATATTGATTAGTCCTATATAGTAGCCAAGTATTGCTGTGCACCCGTGTAAATAGCATTAGTGTGATTACACGTGCGAGATGAAACATATTGGCGCTTTAGATCTTGTTCCAGCACCCACGCACTCGCTCATCAATGCATGAACCGCAAATACACTCGACACAAATGCAGCAGGATGTGTTCCAATACATATGTGCATGAACTCACTTCACTGCGTAACAAACACATATTGGAGCCTAATTCTTAAATATTGCTTCTTATTTCAGTTACCAAAATCGGTTCCCACTTGGATGAACTTAAATGCTTCCCCGCATCAATTACCAAATATGGTTCTCACTTCAATCAACAAACATACGGTTCCAATTTCGGTTACCAAATACTTGATAAAATCAGATAGTGTCCTACTTCAGTTATCATAAATGTTTCGCACTTCAGTTACCAAATTTGGTTCCCACTTTGTCTCAGAAAAATGGGTCCACACATATTTGGAAGCTCAAGTGGGGAACTTTTTTAATAACCAAAAATATGAGTTTCCAAATACGGTTACCCCTTCAGTTACCAAATATGGTTCCCACTATAGTTACCAAAAATGGTTCCCACTTAGGCTTCTAAATGTGGTTCTCACTTATGTTACTGAATATGATTCGCACCTAATTTACCAATATGCCCTCCACTTAAGTTACCAAATTTGGTTCCCATTTTTGTTACCAAAAATGGTTCCTATTTCGCCTTTCAATTGTGGTTCAGCTTCTCACTTAAGTTATCAAATATGGTTACTAGGGATGTAACGATATACAAACATCACGATACGGTATTATCACGATATGAAGGTCACAATACGATAACTATCACGATATTGTGGGGAAGTTGGCGATACAAAAGGTCTCAATATTGTAAAAAATAAATAAATAAATAATCAGCTCATACAAAAAACACACACAATATTGTTTTTGTACATTACAGCAATGAAAAATATAAAAATATCTAAATAAAAATTTTATAAATACATTATATATATTGAGGCATACAATACAAGCATTAAAAAAATGATAAATTTTTTTATTATTAATAGAATTAATAAATTAATGAATAACCTAATAAATAAATAAAAATGAATACAATTAAATAAGAAATTAATACATACAACAAATTGAGTTCTCCACATATTGACTCACAAGTATATTATGTTCCCCTTTATCTGACCATTAACGTGGACTTTAAACATAGAAGGGCCAAAACATGCCTTGTGAAAATTAAACTGCACTTAAAAAAAAAAAAAAAAACTATCCACCAGATGGTGCTACAACTGCACAAATGGAAACCAACCCCACTTTTTTAACAGATGTGCTGCTTTAAAATATCGTGACATGGCGACGACGATATATTGTGGCGGTTTTGATTTCACGATATTGCCGTTATCGTTACATCCCTAATGGTTACCACATCAGTTACCAAATATGGTTCCCAGTTTGGTTACCAAAAATGAGTCCCTACTTCATTAACTAATATAGTTCATAGTTGACTTCTCAAAAATGGCATTTGTGGCTGCCTTATCTAGTGTAATTGAAGCTCTCTTACCTTCTTAGTCTTGTCCATGGCCTTCAATATAGACATGTTGAGGTCCTCCAGGGCGGCCAGGACATTCTTGTATTCCCCGAGGTGCTGTGAGAAGTACTCTTCAAAGAAAACAGATGAAAATAAAAAAGTGAGGCAGTTGACATCTACAAAAGTGACACGGTAGCTGCAGGTGCTGGTTGGAAATAGCATCAGTAGCGCAGCCCGCGGGGACCTCGCTAGTGCGTGTCCTTTCAGCCATGCGCGACGTTGTCAAGACGCGTTTGGACGTGATAAAAAACAATAAATAAAATCAAGTTGGCTTACCACAGAGTTCGTCTGTATCCACGTTGCTGCAGTGTAAACGAACACACACACGGTGACGTCATTGAAATGTATCACAGCAGCATGTGTTCAATTTCGAGAAAAGCGTCAATATGGATAAATGCACCAACAATTTAAATACAACAAAAAGTAGTCATCAATCATAATAAATTAAATAATATAAAGAACTTAAAAATGCCAGTGGGCAGTATAATACGTATTCATTTAAAAATACACAAAGGAGACGGTCACAAGTGCTCAGCAAGCTGCAGTAATAATAGGTATTTTTGTCAGAGGATAAAGAATCTATGCCTGTGAGTATTGCAGTATGCGCTGTCTTCATGTATTGCTACTGCTTGTGTTCAATTATAAGTTGTTTAAAGATTTAAACTACCGCAATATGGGTGCTAATTTAATTAGCCTGTCAATTAAGTGTTAGCATGAAGCTAGCGTGATCTCATAAAAGTTTTGAAAAAATAAGTCAAGCCCAAATTACCATATTTGAAAGAATACCTTGTTCCCATTATTGGAAAAAAAAAAAAAAAAACGCAGAAAGAAAGTCGTATGCAAACAAGCACGTACCAGCACACGCTCAGAATCTCTGTTCTTGGTGGAGGTAATAATAACTTCCAGAGAGGTTCATTTGCGCACTGACTGACGCCTCTGAATATTTCATGTGCCCTGGCTTACTTGTGATTGAAAGATTCAGTTCATGCTTTCTGACGAGAGCCCGGCGGCCGCTCGATACGTCGGCGCCGCTCCAAGGTGCGTCGTGATTGGCGGATGAAGACGGCGACTCACTCACTCTGTGTGGTGGCTGTCGATGGCGTGGAAGAGATCCTTCAGTTCCTCTGGCGTCAGGACGCCGTCCGAGAAGTAGGCCTTGAACTCGTCGAAGGACAGCTTGCCGTCGTCTGGGGACCGAGAGCAATAATAGTAACAAACATCTGCTCTGAATTCAACAGTGTAATTAGTACACACTAATACAGTCTAAACTCCCTAGCAAGCTGCAGTAATTGTTCTTTGTTGTTAATGTTTTAATGTTATGTGCTCTGTAATTGCTTTGTGACATCTGCAGCTGTTTGAAAGCTCTATATAAATGAAGATAACTTGACAAATATCCATTGTCTCAAGAGTTCTAAAGCCGCCGCATAGATGATCCTCGTTAGCATGTCAATGGCATTTTGCAGTGTTTGTTAGCATTAAGCTAAAGCGACATTCTTAACAGAGCTACTTGGTTGTTGTCAATGCCCAATGTATAAAAAAACGTTCACCAACTGCCAAACTCGCTTATTTGTGAAGTGAGCTGAGTTGAGTTGTGTGACAGTGCTCATATGTCAAATTTTGCTCGCATGTCAACGCAAAAAAACAAAAAAAATACCAGCTTCACCTGCTTTTCTTGGTGAATTTATTTGCACGTATCATTTTGCTGCTCTGTACTTAAAAGTAAATAATAAATTAACGTAATATATTTTTTATGCTTATTTAGTTTTTTAAAACTGTCCTAAAGGGTGGATATTTTTTTTTTGCACATATGATTTTGCAATTGAATTGGTGCTCTGTATTAAATATGGTACATAGATTGCATATTGTTAGCCTAATAGCATAATAATTGTGGGAATGCTTCAGCATACCATTTTATTTAAAAAAAATTTTTTTTTAGCATTACTGTACAGTTTCTATTTTCCATCAGTTTTTTAAAAAAAAACAAATAAGCTGTTAAGAAAATGGATGGATGGATGGTAACATATTTTAGCAAATTAATTTTATTTATTTTCCAATTGTTTAGTAAGAGTACATTTATGTATCTCTATAAATATACGGCATTACATTTTTTATTATTAGTATTTTTAGATAATTTATTTATTTATTTTTCCCTTGTGTGACATCATTCCAAAGGCTGCCCGTCCTGCACTTGTGCAGCTTCAAACTATTTGGCAATCTTTCGTGATGAAAAGCTCCCATGGTGAAGGGTCTGGTCACTTTGCTGTCTCCATGGAAACCGGCCATCAGCAGGGAATCACGATCTGAATGTCGACGAGAGTGTCTGCTCTCGCCACAAGAACAAGAACAAAATCAGGGAAAACGAGTCTGAAGACATGCTTACCGTTTTTGTCTGCTCGCCGCAAAATCTGTAAGACAAAAAAAAAAAAACAGGTGGCAAATCTACAAAGTAGTGTGTGTGTGTTTGTGCGTGTGATTGAGGACCCCGTCAAAGTGGCTTGTTGTTCAATTATTGATGTGGATGTGCCACATTGGACATGAAAGCGTGACGACCACGTCGCCTTTGAACCCATCAGTCACTCGCTGGCTTGTACCGTCCATCAGGAAAACGACGTCGCCCACTCTCGCTTCACTTACTCATCGACGCAACATGCGCCAGGACCCCTGCAAACTTGCTACTATTCCTACTAGCAACAATGTTTAGATATTGGTAGTGTAGTGGTTCACGTAGCTGACTTTCACCATTGATGTGGGATCAATTACAACTTCATGGCCCCTTCACAGTTGCTGTCTTTACATTTGTTGCCAGCGCTTATAAAAATGTGTACCAGGTCAGCTATTGGTAGTGTAGTGGTTCACATAGGCGACTTTCCCTGCAGTTGGCATTGGATCAATTGAAACGCAGTTTCCCCATTTCCATTTATCCTGTGACCAACTGTGGTCAGTTTCTAACATGTCTTTGATGCTTACAAAAAGACTAGCAGGCTATTGGTAGTGTAGTGGTTCACATATAGCCGACTTCCAGCTGATGTGGGATCAACTCCAACTTTATTTCCCCTTATCAGTTGTCCTATATGACTGATTGCCAACCAATCTTTACAGTTGTTTGGATCGCTTACAAAAAATGTGTGCCGGGTCAACTATTGGTAGTGTAGTGGTTCACATATAGCCGACTTCCAGCTGATCAATTCCAACTTTATTTCCCCTTATCAGTTGTCCTATATGACTAATTGCCAACCAATCTTTACATTTGTTTGGATCGCTTAGAAAAAATGTGTGCCGGGTCAACTATTGGTAGAATAGTGGTTCACATAGCTGAGTTTCCACGTAGTGGCATGGGATCAATTTGAACTCAGTTTTGCCATTTCCATTTGTCCTTTTTCTGAATGTGATCAATTTCTAACGTGTCATCGAGTTTTTTTTTTTTTTTTTTTAATGGGCTGTTGGTAGTGTAGTGATTCACATAGTTCACAAGCTGGCATGTGTTCATTTCTCCATTTCCAGTCATCCTGTGATGAACTGCAGGTATTCTTTAAGGATATTAATCTTGAACTTGTCTTCGGAGTTGATAAAACCCACACAGTAAGTTTGGTGGGATATTGGTCAAGTAGTAGTTCACATAGCTGACTTGCATGGAGCCGGCTTGGGATCAATTCCCATTCAATTTCTAGCCAAATATCTATTATCTATCTCATTCGGCCTGTGATTCACTAATGATCAGTTTCGAGCTTTTATTTTCTTTTAATTCAGTGTATTTTGGTTGTGCAATGGTCCACACACAAACACACAGAATTACAGAATGATGTGAATACCATAAGGTGCGCATACCAATTCTTTATGTCTGTTTTAAAAAAAAATAAAAAATTTTATGCGGCATTTGTTTCAACTGCAGGAAACCAAATTATGTAAAATTCAACCCAACCAAAACATAACTTAAACATATGTATACAAATACAAGGCAAAGTAGTTTAGAAAAAAAAAGGCAATTCTACTTACATCAATGAAAATGGACATTCCCTTCTTCAGCTCAGTCTGCACGCCAGGCTCCTCGCACACAGGTGGCATTTCCTCTGGGCAATCCATTGTTCAAAATCAAATAATGTTGTTGTTTTTTTCCCCCCCGTCTTGAAAAGTGCGCAGGAATGTAAGTGAATGAATGAATGAAGCTGCGCTCTGCTCGTTTGCTGTTACTGGGAACAAGCAGCCACTCTGCAAGCCGTCAAGCTACCGGGAAAACTCCAACACCACTTCCGTTTTGGGTGTTTTTTGTTGTTGTTGTTTTTTTAAAGTAGAAAAAAACCCAACAACAACAAACAAACAGCCTTTTTTTTAGTCCGGAAAATAGAACTCTGTCTTTGCTATTGTGGCCAATTAAAAACATATTTTGGATAAAATAGGTATGAATTTTTTCGCTGCATGGTTTCGCGTGAGCACAACGGGTGAGATAAGCATTTATTATGATAACAGTACAAGCTAACATCCAGTTATCTTTGGCTAACTTAACGCAAAAGCGTGCGGAAAATCTCTAAAGTCTAATTAATTAAATGTTAAGTAATTTAACTCTTTCGCCGCAATTTTTACGTTTTTGTCCATGATTGATATTATTGTGATTTTCATTCATTTTGTTTCATTCCTTTTCCCCCTCTAAAAGCCTTGGATTCGTATTAATTTTCATAAATAATTTAGCTACGGTGGCCGAGAGTACTACAAATTACTACTATCGTAATTTGCTTTGAAAAACTTTGGTTAAACTAATAAAAACTACAGGTGAGAACTCACAAATGCGTCCGAAATAATTAGTGATTGCGCAATGGGGACCAGTGATAAACGGTGAAAAAGCTCCATCTGGTGGACTTCTGCGATGGTACACAAACATTAAATTTGTACATTTTCTATAACTCTAATCATTCGGTTCGGAACGAAAACAAATGAAACCTAATGTAAAACCAGCTACGAGTCGAAAAAACGACATATTACCGTGTGAGATAATAATAATAATAATTATTATTTTTTTTTTAAATGTTTTTAACGTGTACAGTCTAGGTCAGAGTACATATCAGCGTGAATAATTAATCGATGATAGCACACGGAATGACAAGGCTGTAGTGTAGATTTTAGATAATAAAAAGTAAATATAAAGACTTATGTAATACAATTATGTTTATTTAGTGTGATCAAGGCCATGAGCATTTTTGATGTGCTAAATACGCATGACTCTCAGCTAGTTTTGGAAGTTAAAGCTAGCTTTGTTTAAATCAACAAATATTTAGACTAATATAAAGTATGTAAAAATGATACTAGCGCGTTGTTTTTGTGTATGTGGCAGTACACTTGACAGCTTTTATCAGCTCAGGAGCAAAACAAACGTCACTGGTGGCCGAATCTCGCGATGTCAGACGGGAACGCCGTGATTGGTCCAACAGTCCCCGAGAAGAGGCGGCTTTATGGTCACGTGCGGGGCAGTTGCTACTTGCTTGGCATCTGGGACACAAACAGCAGCACTTGGAGCGAGAAGAACAAGAAACAGCAGCGTTAAATTACGCTCTTATATTGACGACAGGAATGAAAACGCAGAAATAAGGGCGTGTTTTGTAGTGTTGGAGGGGATTTTTGACGAAATGGCTTTCATAAGGTGGCGAGGGGACGTTAGCCCCGCGGCGAGCCAGCTAGCTAGCCGTGCAGTGATTTTACGCCATTAAGCTGGACAGGGTGAGTCTTAACAAATAAGTTTATCCACTTTTCCCCATCATTCTTGATTAATAATTCTGCTGTACAACGACCGTGCCATGACCCGACGAAAGTGTACGGTCCATGGTGCCAGGAGACGTGATGACATCACATGCACCACCCCCTGCACTTGAGTTCAAATATTTTTTTTAAAAGAAAGCGGGACAATTTATGTTTCACGTCGATCATCACAAATGATGTCTGTGAATTCCAGTTTACGTCCAGTATGAACGAAAAAGAAGCCAGCTGGTGAAAGGTGACAGGAGCCGCCCCCTTCCGGTAGGAGGGCCAACAATGTCGCTTTCGGGCTCCCCCCCTGGCGCGCAGCTGCTTGCCAAATTTGCCAAACACGCAGCTGGCAGGGCGCACGTCCAGCTCAACCGGTGGCTGCACAGGAGCGGCGGAGGCGACGAGTGCGACAAGATGGGCCTGCTGGCGAGCGGCGTGGACGCGGGCGGCGAACCCGAGGCGGCGGGCGAGCTCGGCGGGGAGTCCCGCCACCCGTGTTTCGTCACCCCCTTCTGCCTGAAGAGCGCCCTCCTGGCGTGCATCCTCACTGGCCTGTGCTTCTCCTCGGTGGCGCTGGTCCGCCAGCACCTGAAGGACCTCCTGCTGTGGGTGGAGGGCCTGGACAGCCTGGCGGGGGCGTTGCTCTTCGTGGTGGGCTTCATCGGCGTGTCCTTCCCGTGCGGCTGGGGCTACATCGTGCTCAACGTGGCGGCCGGCTACCTGTACGGCTTCGTGCTGGGCATGGGGCTGGTGATGGTGGGCGTGCTGATCGGCACCTTCGTGGCGCACCTGGCGTGCAAGCGGCTGCTGACGGGCTGGGCGCTGCACAAGGTGGGCAGCAGCGAGCGGCTGAGCGCCGTCATCCGCGTGGTGGAGGGCGGCAGCGGACTGAAAGTTGTGGCCTTAGCGAGACTCACCCCCATTCCCTTTGGACTCCAAAATGCAGTTTTCTCTGTGAGTAACCCAACGAGGCACCCGTACACCGTTTACAATTTGTAAGACAGTTATATTTCTATAGCGCATTAAAGTGCTTCACATATTAAAAAACAACTTCAAAACATTAAAAGAAGTTATTTTAAAAATATTAACATTCAAAGGAAAAGGAATTAAGGGATTTGAATTCAAACAAAGGAGTTTAAGACAAAAGTACAAGAAAAAATGTAGTTAGCGGTGGGCGATTAATCAATTTTTTTTATTTTTTATTTTATTATTTTTTTGGGGGTCACAGATATTTTTTAATGGGCAATTTTAGGTACAATGACTGATGATCAAATTAATAGAGTAATTTGCAGTTTGTTTTGCATGTTGGGCTGCAACTAGCAAGTATTTTAACATTATTTAGTCGATTAATCGCTGAAATAGATGATAAAATAAAGCAATTTCCATCCCTTTATTAAAAACAGGACATTATTTCAAATTATGAGTGTAGATAGCAAATGAATCATGATTCAGTTTCAGGTTTTGACCTGTAACATGTTGGAAAATCAGCAAAAATGTTGATCATTGTTTTCCACAGTAAAAACGTTTTCTTTTGATTCACAACAAAGATAATCAGACTGTTAGCATGAAGGACAACAGAATTCTGAGAATTTTTATTTTAGATTTGGAGAATTTCTAATTTAAAAAAAAGTATCTAAATGATTAATCGATTATCAATTAATTTTGAATATTTATTAGGTTCTGATTAAATGTTGCACCTCTAGATCTAAATTAATGAATCAGATAAAACATTTTTAATTTCCATAATATTGTTCCAAATGAACAGTGCAGAATATGTATATGTGATTGGTTTGGTCTGTAATGGGTACTAAACTCGTCGAAAATGTTGATAGTTTTCCGAAGTAAAAGCACGTCCTTTGCAAATAAATGTCTTATCGGAATGTCTTTCCCTTTAAAGGAGAACAAAACCCAATTCAAATAGAAAATCAGATTTTTGGGGGTAAAAAAAAAAAAAAATCTGGGGATTTTATATTAAGGACATATGACCCAACCCTAAGTCCTACTATTACGAGACAATAATAGCACGCGTTGTAGTGAGTGTTGATGTTTTGACAAAGGAGCAGGAATGGTTGCATTCTTTAAACCTGCTGCTGCGTTCTCGTGATTTAGTGACTTTATTTTTGTAAGTTATCGAATTGATTGATTCTCATACCATTATGACTTAATCTTGTAAAGTTACAGCGTTATCTTTGGAAGGGCAGCAGTGCTGCCATTATCACGGTCTCCGATTTCGGTGCAATGTACTGCGGCGTACTTAACAGCATGTGCTTGTCTTTCCTTTGACCTTTTTTTACAAAGCTGACTCCTGTAGATAAACAATGACTCCAGTTCAGATAGTATCCACTCACAAGCTACAAGGTAGACAGAAGACATGGCCTGCTCTTTTAGAGGTCTTTAGTTAAGATAGGGCTGTACGGTTAATCGAAATTCAATTATAATTTCAATTATTACACTCCGCAGTTACAAAATCAGCATAATCGTAAAAAAAGATTAATCATTTAATGCTAATTTTGGAGTCGTTAAAATTTATACATTTGCACCTTTTTTAATTTTAAAATAACTAATTTCATAAATTTTTGTTTCATCCAAAAGGAACTTGCATAATGATAGTGTCTCAAAGAATTGTATTTGTCTGAATATTTTATTTTTATGTTTTTTAAGTTTAAATATATATCTACTATTTTTTTTTTGGTACCAAAAAAATAAATGATCGTCCTACTGCACAATGCACAAGCTGCACTCCAACTTCAAGTTATTGTAAACATAAAGAAATAAATATATTATTATAAATACTGTACATATTATAAATTAATTTTGTTTGGTCCAAAACCAACTTACATAATTATTAGGGGTGTCACGATTCGCCAACTCCACGATTCGATTTAAATTTCGATTTTGGGGTCACGATTCGATTTTTTTTTCGATTTTTTTTTTTTTTTTTTTTTTTCTCCGCTCCCCCACTTTATAACACAGAGGCATATGCTTCTGTAGGCTAAGGCTAGTCTATGATCATTGGTTCTATTCATTGTACAGTAAATCTTATTTCAAAAGATCGGCTACATATAGGTGATGCAATTTCCATATTATTTTTGTGTAAATTTATGTAATATATGATAATTGACATTAGGCAGGAATGATCAAATTCAAAGAATTTATTTACAATATAAAGTTAACCGTCTTGTTCTTACTGAAGTGTAAAATAAAAAATAAAAAAACAAAAACAAAAAGTCACAGTGGGTGCCTGCCATCTATTGACTGTTTTTGGTTACAACAGTGTGCTGTGCGTTCCTCTTAAAATAATGTGCAATGTGCAACAACAACAAAAAATATATTGTATCCAAAGTCATGGAACAAATACAGCCTGAACAAACTATATCCCAACATTTACAGTTGCTGGGCATACTGTAGCGTGGTTCAAGTACACTAATTAAATGTTTGAATCCAGCGTTTTCCAAGGCTGCAGGTCTGCTGCTATAAATAGACCTATGGATCTGGCGTTTCGCGCGAGCTGAAGTGTGTGGAAGTTTCACTGTAAATGAGGATGAAATAGTTGGTTGGACCGTTGTTTTCCCACTTCTAGTTGAATTTGATAAATCTAAATCTTTGTGATGCCTGCGTAAATGTCCCGTCATGTTTGTCGTGTTTCCCGTTGTGACGGCTGGCGGCTCGGGCCCGCCGCCGGCTCCGCTCCCCTAGTATGTATGTGTGTGTTTGTGTCGGCTGGTGCCCGTATAATGGTACTTCAGTTTGAATGCGCCAGCGCGACACTCTGATTGGAGGACTGTGCCAGCGCGACACTCCGATTGGACGACTGTGCCAGCGCGACACTCCGATTGGACGACTGTGCCAGCGCGACGCTATTGTGTATCCGTGTATTATACCCCTATTAGTTATTGTTTCTCCTCCGTTCTGTCAGTTCTGTCAAATGCGGTTATTATTTGTTCACCTTCCACTTTCACTCCCTTGTCAAACCCCTGCCTGAAATTTCAATTAAAACTACTCAGATGTTAAAGTCGACCCGTGTTTATCTACTCTATATTTTCTGTTATTGTGTTACTTCCCTTCCCCTTGACGAGCCGGGCGTAACACCGTGGCCGAGTACAGTACGCGCACATAGCATATCTTGCAACTGTGGTCTTTTTATCGACAACGTGAACGTTGTCGACATAACTCACCGGGAACGCAAAATGTTTCCAAACTGGTGACGAGAGAAGCGGGAGCGGCTTGAAGCACCATTGCTGTGTCTGTCCGCGCTTGCCATCATGACTGCAGGAGAAGTCAGCTAACAAGTGCCGTTAGCTAGTAGCTGAATGGCTGCGTCTCATTTGCTTTCCTGGGAGGTGGCGGTGGCGGCGGTGGCGGCGGGCGCGGGGGGGGGCATCGAATCGTGTGTCCTCTCTTCTATTTCGATGCTCGAAATCGTGACGTAATTTCGATCGATTTCGATAAAAAATCGAAATCGTGACACCCTTAATAATTATAGTATTTCTGTTTTTGTTTTTTGGGGGGGGGTTTTTGTAGTTTTTTTTTTTTTTTAAATTGGTCTTAATATTTTTTAAATGTGTAGACATTTTCTTGTTTTGTACCAAAAAAAATAAATGATCGTCTCACTGCACAGTGCACAAGCTACACTCCAACTTCAAGTTTTTGCCTACATAAATAAATTAAAAATAAATAAATATTATTATAAATTCTGAACTTGCATAGTTATAGTGTTTGAATTTTTTTAATTGGTCTTAATATTTTTAAAGGCGTAACATTAAATTTTTTTGTTTTGTACCAAAAAATAAATAATAATTTGAATAATCGTGATTATTATTTGCTCCATAATCGAGCAGCCCTAAGTTGAGATATTCTTCGGTGGCAGGAAATGGTTGGATTCCACTTGACAAATATAAACATCTGCGACAGTAAAGTCAAAAATGTGAGAAGTAATTAATATGGTGATTAGAAATAAAAATGTTTGGCCGAAATGAGAAATGCTGAAAGAAATTGTCAATGTAGTATTTTAGGATATTTTATTTTTCATGCAGCTTATGGGAGGTGTCCCTTTTACTTTTTTGCTAGATAAGTAGTTCAGTACTATTAATTTAACAATCATCGCTGTTTTCTTAAGTTTAACACAGCGGCAGCAGATACAATAAAAATAGCAGAGGCCCCACAATTGAACCCTGTGGAACGCCATACGTGTGAATTTATATTGCACATATACATCCGACCACTTTCATTTTTGTTCTCCATACGTAGAAGGGATTAGAATAAATGTCTTGACCTCAGCCGAACCCCGTTCGATCAAATCCAGATTAAGAACCACTGGCCTAAGAGGTGGTGCTAAAAACAACAACCAACTTCCATTCTCAAGCAATTTTTAAATGCAAGTCATTTGGGAGCTTTGTAGTGCTTTGTTACAGATTATTACTGTTTGTAAAGGCTTTCAAGTTCAACTCCCGCCTTACCCCTTTGTAGCTTGAGGACCATATCTGGCATTGAAACGAATGAACCCCGAGCAGAAACATCCCGAAGAGGATGAAGTGGCGAGCACGAAAGGCATTCGGAGCTGCCGGCTCCAAGGAGTCGGCGCTCGGGCCTCGGGGGCAGCGAGCGCGCTAACGACTCACTCGCCCAGTAATCACGCGCTGTCAACAATCGGATCGGGCTCGTTCACGGAGAAAAACAAGCGCGACTTGTTTGTCCGCTCGCTGGCATGCACGCATGACCCGGCGAGAACATTTCGCGTCCTACTTGGAACGAGCGGCCAGATGGATTTTTGTTTTTTTGTTTTTTTTTTCCATTCAGCCTCGATGGGTTCTCTCGCTTGTTTTTGTTGTAGCTTCGGGTTAAAATGTTGCTTGGCCCTGGTGCATTCCATCTGAAGCAGCATCGGCGGAAACGTCTCTAGGTAATCAAAATAAACACTCAACAAGTGGAAAATTGAAGTGAAATGATTTTTAAATGCTTAAAAAACCTCAATCGAAGGCATTGGGGAAGCAAAGTTGACTTCACTTGTGTTGGCACCTTCTTCCACTTGCATGCAGCATCACAGATGAATGCTGCTTCACCGTGTTTGCTTTGAACTTTTCACCACTGATTGGCCCGTGTCTGCAGACCTCAGAGATTATTAGCGCCGATAATGAGCATTTTTGGCAAATATTAGCATAATTTTGAAGAACCATACGACTGATAATAGTTCCATTTAAAAAAAAGAAAAAAAAAAAGTGTTCAGGGGAGGAAATAAAAAAAAAATTCAGGGAACAAATGATTAAAATATTCATAGATGCTTCTGTTCTGACCCTGGGAACTCTCAGCACCGTCTGTCTTTGAAATTTAAACAAAGATAAGCAAATGTTAATAATTCAGATATTTAGAAATTTTGAACAACTTTATTTACTGTAGCAAACAATCGGAATATTTTTTATTTTTATTTTTTTATTTAACTTTTGAAGACATGCTACTGCCCCTGGAATTTTTTTTTTGTTAGATTTGTAAAACAAAGATTTCTAATAATTTTTTTTTTTAATTCCATTTTTTACGAACCCTAAATGTTGTAATCATATGCTTAAAAATAAAAAACAAAAATGAACTGGAGTTTGCATTTTTACATTTTTTATAGTTTTCTTTTTAATGAAAATTAATATCGGCTCCAAATATCGGTTATCGGCGTCATTGGCTACAAATAATCGATATCGGCCCCCAAAAAACAAAATTGGTCTATCTGTACCTCAGAGCCCTACTGGGTTTATCCTCAATAAGCATGTCTTTATTTAAGTCAGCCATTTTGTTTTTAAGAAGCCATTTTAGGCGGATCAACTCAGATGAGACAATTTGGAAGCCGGTCACTATCAAAGATGGCAAATCCAGGTCCAGAAAGTAAAAACCCAGCCACAGTTTGGCTTTAGCCCCTTGTGCTAGGTAGCTTGCTAGCTAGCTCACTAGCAGGTATCTGAGCACTGGGGAGCTAACTCGGGAGCTCGCTAGCTAGCATCATAGTGACAGGACTACAAAATTCAGAGTTTAAGGATTATGCTACAAATGACATTAAATACACAACATATTACAGAGCTAGCAAATCCAGGTCCAGGTGTTAGCTAGCAAGCTCCCTAGCTAGCTCCCCTAATGTTCGGTTACCTGCTAGGGAGCTAGCTAGCTAGCACAAGGGCTTAAAGCCAAACTCGCAGGGTTTTTACTTTCTGGACCTGGATTTGCCACCTCTGGTCACTATTCCCATACGGTAGCTTTAAAAAAAAAAAAAAAAAAATCATCCTTCGAGCTTTTTAATGTCAAACAAGTCCTTCACGTTCCGTGTCTGGCACATCAAGTTTGTTTGCGAAACTTGCGAGAATGCACCGTTTTGTGCCCCTGGACTTTGAAAACAAAAGAAGCCGACGACGAAGAGGGAGGGACTGGCTTGGCACGCGTGACCCTGATGTGAGAATAAATGCGCTTTGGCACATGGGGGCGTCGCGCAGCAATCGCGTGGCGCCTGCTCGCCGCTATCAGCCGCAGTGCAGTCCAAGGTCACGCACACACACGCTCGTGTCATCACTTCATCAAGTCCCCCGCGCTCGGCTCGCGTTCAACACTGATACGAGCTGGACTTTACCCGAACATGTCATCAGAGAGCAGATGCCTTTCACATTCAACCATTTTGTTCACGAGATCTTGGATGCTGTTGCGCTTCACACGCGCGCAGCGGTGAAACTTAAAAAAAAAAAAAAAAAAAATCCTGACAAATTAATATTGTGCTTTTTTGTCCTGCACGTCATTCCAACTCCATAAAAAAATGTTTACGCTTACTCCCGTTGTAGTATCGGTGTAAACTAAGCCGCGTCTGCCATCTAGTGGTGAATAGTAACATTGCAACTTCAAACAATACAGTGGAACGTCGCTGTTTGTGGCTGATAGTGATTTTTTTTATTTTTTTATTTTTTTAGTAAACCCAAAAAAATCTTCAACAGACACTGATAAACCTCCAATATACAATTTCCAAGAAAACTGGAGGTTTGCACCAGCAAAAACCCAAAACAATGAAAAAAAAAAAATAAAATACAAAAGAACAATTCTACGAATGGTGCCAAGCCACAAATATTTGGGAGTCCACTATAGAGAAAACATTTAGAATAAAAAAAAAAAAAAAGAAAAGTTTTTTCAATCTATTTATCTATTCATGAATTTATTTTTATAAATCAAAGTCGGCTGCCCATCCCTGTGTTAGTCGTCACAGTGCTTTTCAAAGTTGAATTTCACAGACAAGCTAGGCAAGACCCTCTGTTGCAAAATCCAACATGGTGACTGTATAGTGTGCTGTACATTTATGGCTCATTGGTAGAGTGGTGCTCTCCCAACGTGGAGGTTGTGGGTTCGATCCGCAACCCTTGTGACCATGTGGAAGAATCCTTAATTAAGCATTGCATACGGTCGATTGTTGTCAAATTCCAATTTGTTGAAGTACAATGTGAGCAGGGATGCAGTCAAGCTTTTGATGACGTGATGCAGTAATCTGTTTGCGATGTCGTCGCTTGCGTGTTTTGCAGATCACAGACGTGTCCTTGCCAAACTACTTGGTGGCGTCGTCGGTGGGCCTGCTGCCCACCCAGCTGCTCAACTCCTACCTGGGCAGCACGCTGCGCACCATGGAGGACGTCATCGCCGAGCAGAGCGTCAGCGGATACTTCGTCTTCGGTCTGCAGGTCGGTCCGAGCCACAAGTTGCACACAAAAAAAATGGAACACTGTTTAGAAATGTTCAAGTTGTTTGTCACTCACAGTTGCCGTAAAATTGAAATATAACACCAAAGAGGACCCAAAAAGTTGAACCAAAACCATATAATGAACATCTGTTAGCTTAATGGTAACATACAATGTGGAATGCCATAGATGGGTTAATGAAAATTAGCATTGGTGTTACTGTAAAATAGTCCTTCCTTGAATCTGTCGCTGCCGTGACTTCCTGATGATGTCACGGCACTGCCGGTGAATCAACGTCGACCCACGCCCAACGGACAAAACGCACAAGCATGTCACAAATGTTTCCTTTGTGTTGGTCGTCACGCCTCTCACAATGTCCAAATGTTTCTTTGCATTTTCTTGAATACGCCATGACAGGTCACACAGGAATGTTTGTCACTTTTGGATTTGTGTTTCCAGAAAGAACTTTTGTGGCAAGAGTCTTGCAATTTTTCCTCAAATTCACCAATTATTTTTATTTTTCCTTGCACGGTGAAACAGTGGGTAGAAAAGCTTCATTTAGTCAAAATTAGTGCTTTGACACCATCTTGTGGCATTAACAGGCAATTGTAGGACAATTTTAAACAAGCTAATTTAACAAATCGGGTATTTTACAGTGATTAAAATAAGTCTACACACCCCTTTTTAAATACTAACTTTTGTCATATAAAAAAAACTACTTTTTTTTTTTCCCAAAAATTGTTTTCAAACCATTAGTTTTACTTTTCAACTCCACAATTCATTTGCTCAAAAAAAAAATAAAATTCACGTGCAGAAGTAAAAACCGTTTGCAAATGTGCTCACACCTCTTATAACTGGGTTTCCAGAATGAACCAGTCAGATTCATAAATTCATAAATGGGAGGGATGTCCCGATCACATTTTTTTGCACCGGAGTCCGAGTCCGAGTCACCTGATTTTGAGGATCTGCCGATACTGAGTCCCGATCCGATTCCCCGGCAAAATATTGAGGGAGAAAAAAAAAGTGCTGACAATGTTTTTATTTTTTTATTTTTATTTTATTATTATTATTTTTTTAATTTGAACAAAACCATCTCAATAATTTCGGGGGGTGCCATCAGAAGTGCACAAAATAATAAATAAAAATAAAACGTTTTGTTTGGCAATATGTTTACCTCTGGATGATTTTGTTGCTTTGGAGCCACTATAATAATAATAATAATAATGATAAAGATAATGATGATGATGATGATAATAATGATAAAAACATAATTGCCAAAAATGAAAACCCGATCATTTTGCACACACCTGTTTCCATTTTAAGTGCCCCTAATTAACCCCAGATGAAGTTCAAGATGTTCGAGTAGGCTTCCCATTGCCAGTATAAAAAAAAATAAAAAAAATTACGTTTGTACTTTGATTTTCTTTTATTAATCCTAAGTGCAAGTGTTGAGTAAGTGCTTTTGACGCCCTATCGGCAGATCGTGATCAGCATCGGCCTGATGTTCTACGTGGTGCACCGCGCTCAGGTGGAGCTCAACGCCGCCATCGCCGCCTGCCAGATGGAGCTGCGATCCTCGCACATGAACGGTTTGTCTTCGTCGTCCTCGTCGTCCTCGTCCGCCAGCCACGCCGGATTCACGTACTGCGGCAAGCGGACGGCGGCGTCCATCGTCAACGTGGTGTGACCTTGGACGCCGCCAACGCGGACGGGACAATCGCATCGGACTGTGTGCGCCCGCGGCAAGACATGCACGTTCGATTTATTATTCTGATTATTTTTTTAAACGAACTTAGCGATGAAGGGACCTCAAGAGATGTCAATGAAAAAACACTTTGAATGTCAACTTGTTTTGTTTTTAGTGTCAAACGAATGGCCACCTATGCACCTTCTTTCCTATGACGACGGGATTCGCGCTGTCAACTGAAAACAAAACGTTACAACAATAATATTACTAAATCATAATAATAATAAGGGCATTGTTCATATTTTGTGATTTTTGTAGTAGCTTTTGAGTTCAAGTGTCTTACTTTTGGGACGGTGACTCTCTCCGATCGGTTGAGACGGAAAACTCAGGAATGTTGGAAGCATGTGGAGAAAAACCTTTCCCGTCAGTTATTAATGTAAAAAACATCTATGATGAGATACCTTAATTTTTTTTGCAGAGTGCAGTTTATTCCGGAATGTTGGCGGGGAAACTAAGCTAAAAAAACAAAACAAAATACACACACAATGAAGAGCAGGTGGTGGTGTTTTTATTTTATTTTTTTTTTAACATGTCATTATTTGCTTGCTATTTTATAAATATCAGCAAGCAATTGATAACTACAAAGAAGGTTTATTTTATGGCTATCACAAAATCATACGGGGATACATTTGTAGCTTTACGAGGAAGTTTACAGGCCTAGCTACACAAATGTTGCGAAAGGCGCAAATTCATGAAGGCTAAAGTCATAAAATGAGAATAGTCATAAATATACGAGGACAAACGTCATCATATTACAAGAATAAAATCATAAATTTACAAGAACAATCTTTGCAATATTGTGAAAATGAAGCTGTATGCTAAGGTTAAAAAATAATAATATTGTGAGAGCAAAGTTGAGAAAAATATCACAAGCGAAGTTGTTAATTTACCAGGACAAAAGTCTTAATTTTACAAAAATAAAGCTGAAAAGTTATCAGAAAAACTTGCAATTTTTGAGAATAAAGTTAAGTTGAAAAAAACTAATTTAAAAAAAAAAAGCAGTATTTTTTTACAGGACAATTTTAAGGGTTAAACTGAAATGTTACCAAGATTTAAAAAAATAAAAATAGTTATCATGAGATGAATTTGACAAAATGCTAATTTTGGAGGATTAAGTGCTGGCAAAAGTAATAATGCAAGAACACAGTTGTGGTTTTAGTTGACTCGTATAAGCTAACATGAACCAAACTTGTTAATTGACAAAAATTGTGCTATTACAAGTTGTGCACTCACAAAAACAAATCGTGAAAAAATATAAAGACTTCGTAGAAGTATGTAGGGAAAAGTCGAAAATGTTTTTTTTTAATTGAAAAAAAAGTCCCACTTATATCTCAAGATTGCAAAAAGTCCTCTGACATTCTATTTTAGTTTTGCACCACTGTTTCTTTGTGTGGGGGGGGGGCAACTGGAAATAACTTTGCGTTTACCTCAAAACCTTCACATCTCTTTTCTTTCTTTTTTTGTGGTACTTCCCTGACAACAAGCTGACAATCAACAGGGGCACTAAAAATTCAATAATGAATGTGCAAATAAGCTTTTTTTGTTTCATCGTATTTTGATGTTATCGCAAAGTGTTGTGTAAAACACACAAAGGGCTCCTCCATGATGTCTTTCATTTTGATGCTTTTATTTATTTGATCGCTCGCTGGTTGAAGGGGCCCCTCCTGTCTTGACTTTAGCAATAATATTTGCATAGCCTCATGCAAAACAAAAAACAAATTTGTGTGACATTTATTTTATTTTAACAAATTAGGCAGGGTGTCCACATTCCCGATTTTTGTTGCAGCGTCCTGCTGCCTCACAAATATTAATAAGCCGTGCGATGATGTCACCACACCTTGTGATTGGCATGCACAAAAAAACGTTTTTTTTTGTTGTTTTTTTTTAACAAGTGCAGACATTTCTGAGAAAGTATTTGATTTTTGGTAGTGTTAATCGATGCAAAAAAAAACAACTTTTGGAAGTGGTGGGGACTGTATGAAATTAGTGGGAGTTATGCAACAAGTGACTCAAAGGGAAGACAACGCTTCCCCGGTCGGTATTAAGTGCATTACTGTACACACACACACACACATGCTGTATTTTCTTATACACATACAATTTGACAGTGCATAAATATATACACAGTACAGTACGTACATGCATATGTGGCGGATATTTATGCACAGCGTGATGCTTTGTTCAGTGTTATTTATGAGACAGAGAGAATAAAATGACTTTTATTACACACTGCTTGACTTCTTTTTTGTTTCTTACATGTACTTAATATATTTTGAACCTACACCAATCAACATCACTAAACATAAAATATTTGTGTGACTTTGTTGTCCCACCATGTGGGTGCAGCAGTGAAAAAGGAAAAATTAATTTATGAATGTAACTTAATTTTTTTCCCCCCATTTACAGGATAATAAGATTTTATAATTAAAAATGTGTATATATATATATATATATATATATATAGCTGTAAAAAAAAAATAATTTGTGGGGGAAAAGCTGAAATTTTGCAAATCTCTGAAGAAATTGTAAATGTTTAAATTTGGCACATGTTGCAGAAAAGTAAAATAATGAAAATTTATATTGTTAACGTAAGATAAAAACTTGTAATTTTGTTGGTTTTTGGTCTTGTGGGGTAACTAATTTGTGAGAAAAAATATGGTTAATTTACAAGATAAGTCTGGATATTCAAGAAAAAAAAGCATTAAATTTTTAATTTATGTAGAAAAGGTGTCAATTTTGCAAGGAAAAAAAAAATATGAAGAAACTGTAAATTTGTGAGAAGTTGCAGTTTTACATAAATTATGAGAGGCTCCAGCACCCCAGTGAGGAGAAAGCGGTTAAGAAGGATGAAGCAGAAAAAAAAATAGTAATTTTACAAGAAGAAATAGCAACTGATTAATAAGAAAAAAAATATTTTACAAGGGAAAAAACCTGGTTTACAAATTGTTACCTCACTAGAAGAACATTTCACCAGGAAAAATAATGTAAAAAAAAAATTAAAAAATGAAGAAAATAATTTGAGAAAAAAATAAACACAAATTTTATTAATTTAATTAAAAAACATTGATATGATGAAGAAAAAAAAAAAGCATTTTGTGTAAATTTAAAAAGTAACACTTAATTTAATTTTACACACTGACGCCCTCTGGTGGTCATATGTTAATACAACCTTTACCTTGTGGGGCAAAGCAGCAGCATTTGTTTTAACATTCATGAACCATTCATTTATTATGGGAAAAGCAGCTAAAACAAAGTCGACCTTTTTGTTTGTTTATGTGTGTGCATCATCGGCGGCGGCGGTGGCGGTGGCGCTGAAGCTGCAGTAGATCCCCCAGTGGTCGCTGGTGAAGCGGCCGCAGTCCAGCTTCTCCAAGCCCACCAACGCCATGTGGTCGGGCGCCAGGCGGGGCGCGCTGGGGCGGCCGGCCGGCCGCAGGAACACGCGGTCGAAGCGGCAGCGGCAGCGGCTGACGTAGTTGACGCTCTTGTTGGAGTTGGCGCGGGTATCCCACGTGTAGCGGCAGTGCTCCTGGCGCCCCAGACGCTCCCACACGTCGCACGCGGCGGGCGGCAGGCCCACCGCCGCCACCTCGCTGTCGCGCAGGTTGGTGTCGCCGGCGAACAGCACGTTGGCGTCGTCGGGCGCCTCATGTATCTGCCGCGTCACCTCGCGCAGCTGCTTCATGCGCTCGCCCGATTGGCCCTTGCAGCTCTCCAGGTGGGACGTCATCAGACACACCTTCACGTCCCCCAGCGTCACCTAATGGCGAGCAAAAGTGAAGTCATTGATTTTGGCATTTTTCTGTCTTCTGTAATGACCAAATGTATTTTTTTCCCCCTCAAATTACAAAAACATTAAAAAAAAATTAACTTTCTATCTTATTGGAATAGCGAAAAACTTTTTTTTGTTGTTGTAGCAAATTTAACACTTCTGAAAAGACTCAATTTATTTTTTCTAAAATGACAAAATTTTAGGGGGAGGGTAAAATTAAAGGGATACTTCAATTATTTAGCCCATTATAGCAATAAAAAGTTAATATTTTGTCTATAATTAATTTGATACTTTCATTATTTTTCACGTACAATCAGTACCTTTAAAAACACATTTTGCAACAAGCTGTCGACTGAAAATGACGTCACATGGGCTCAAGTAACCAATCACAGATCACTTGTTTTCTCGGTTTGGTCATGTGACATTCACAAGCTGAGCTGTGATTGGTTACCTGAGCCCTTGTGATGTCATTTTCAGTCGACAGCAAGTTGCAAAATGTGTTTTTAAAGGTACTAATTGTACGTGAAAAATGATGAAAATATCAATTTATTATAGGCAAAATATTGTTTAGACTACCAAAAATGGCTAAATAAGTAAAGTATCCCTTGAAAATGTCGTTACAAAACTTTTTTCTTTTAGACAAAATTAACATCATCTTCTTAATTAAATTACATTAAAAGAACATTTTCTCCCTTGTGGAAATCGTAATTAAATGATTTCCTCTGAAATGAAGGAAAATTCTCTCAATTTGTTTTTTTAAGTTGATCATTTTCTCCATTTTTTTGTTTGTTTGTAAAATTCACTTTCTTTTGGCCTTAATGAGCAAAAATATTTCCTTTAAAATGGGGGGGGGGAAATCTCACTTTTCATTCTTGTGAAATGATACATATTTTCAATTTGTTTCTAAAATTACAAAATACTCATTTTTGTGAAATTTACATGTCTTTTGAAAGGACAAATTTGTCTTTGGGGGCTAATTCAGTGTACCTGCGCCACGAGCAGGTTCCTCATCATCTGAGTGGTGGGATAGGCTACGATGTGGCTTTCCAGCAGCTTGACCCGCGACTTTTTCAGCATTATGCCGGTGAAGTAGCCGTCTTCGCTGCCTGCCCAAGAACAAATCAAATTTCCAAGATGGCCGCGCAGGTAAAAACAACCTCGAAAGATTGATAGAAGTCTCCAAAAGTAAGTGTTTTAGTGTTTTTTTCTTTTCGTCTTAGATGTATGAATTTCCAGAATGCATTTCACCTTGAATGATCATGTAGCTGACTGCGCGTTTCTTCAAATACTGCACATATGGCGGAATGAGCTCCTGAAGGAACACCACGTCAGGTGTGTATCTACATGAAGGGTGGGGGTGGGGGACATAAAATGTGTCAAACAACAACAAATGAAGAGCGCGTCAAAAGTGTCTTACAGTGCCAAGTAGGAGCACAAGCCTCTGGCGCGCTCGGCCAGATTCTCCGTGTCCAGACCGTCCACGTTCCAAGTGATCAATGTCAGTCCCGAGCTGCCGTCATCCTCCTCGGAGGGTTGTTGTGAAGAGCTCGGGCTGTCTACAGTTAAGTCAATTCTGCAATTCATTCAATGGCAATCACGTGGTAAGATATCAAGGTGCTTTTCACACACACACACAAAAAACATTTTTGCCAAGCAAAAAAAGGTACTTTTTTTACAATTATTATTATGTAAAATTTCTAATAGTGTCTTGATGTACAACATATTTTCTATGGCCGTTTTTCCCCATACATTTCTTGAAAAATTACATTTTAGCAAAAAAACAAACAAACAAACAGCAAAACATTTTTGCCGAAGTGGGGGGGAAAAAAAATCCCAAATATTCTTTGAATAAAAAAAATAAAACATCTCATGAAAAATGTTCTCTTTCAAGTGAGTTCTCCCAGTAAATTTTCTCCCCTAGTAAGATTTCCAAATGTAATAATAAAAAATATTATATATATATATAAAATTAAATACAGGATATTTTTCCTCAGAAAATGTTTTTTATTGTAATAATCCAACAAATATTTTTTTAACATTCTTTAAAATCCAGGCATTTCTCAACCCCCTAAAAAAATCATGCTTTTATTTATTTAACTTTTTTTTTTATTCTGAGTTCTGGTATTTTTGTAAACCAACTCATTAAATTTTAGAAAATCATTTGTAGATTAAAAATGAAAATATTCTTTTTTGTTACTCTTACTACAACTTAATTCTTGTAATTACAGCTCAAAATACATGAGCCATTTATTATTACAGTTGTCAGATTTCACTACGTCTAATATAGTGTATATTGTCACGAATGTTATTTGGTATTTATATGATACAAGTCGTATTGACCTTGTTGCAGGAGCTTTTTCCTCTACTTTGTGTTTCTTAGTTGGAGCCTCTTGTTCTGAAATCCACTCCTCCTCGAACACTTTCTCCATGTCGGCCTCAAAGAAAGAGTTCAGCGCTCTCTGGATGAGGGAGAGGGGCGCGAAGTAAGTAATTTGATTAAACAAATATCAGAAAATGCAAATTAAAAACTTGTACCTCCATATTCCAGTCGTTCTCCGCCAGGTAGCATTGTGCTACACCGCTATCGGTGCCCGCCAAGCCGGCAAACTCCTCGCACAGACGAGTTCGGCTTTCTTCCACATCCCCGGCGTCTGACGTCGAAGCCATACTGTTAAAAACTTCACTTTCCTCTCATAAAAAAGGATTTTAAAAGATAAAATATATCTCCAGTATGAAAGTCTGTGCTTCCAGCATACACCTTGTTTAGTTTATAACGTGTGCGTGTCTCGGTAAAATACGTCCGGGTGTTTTTAGCCTTTTTTTTTCCTAGCGCGAATGTTACTTCTTATCTCGATAAATTCAGGGGAAAATGCGTTGTTTATTTGTTATTGTTTAAATGATATTGTGTTTAATCGCTGATAATACCTGATATTTTGTGTTTGTCAATTTGGCCAAGCTCCCAGTCATGTTTCGACCCGGAAATATTAGAAACGGAACAACTTTCCGCATGTAGTTTGACATTGCCAATAGTTTTTCTCAATTCGTTAGCATGGCGTCGCAGTCTTTCAATACGATCAAACAAATGATTCGAGTTATGAAAGACAGGCCAGGCTTCGATAGCGTACTAGGCAAGGTGAATATTTTGTCATTTCAAGAACAATGGGACTATATTACTTGGGTGTCCAGAAATTGAGCCACGGCGGCTCGGGTTCATGTCTTCCGGTTTGTACTTGGGCAAGGTGGAGTTGGTGGCTGCGGCGCCGGGCAAGCTGGTGTGCGAGATGAAGGTGGCCGAGGAGCACACCAACGGCTTCGGGACGCTGCATGGCGGCCTCACTGCCACCCTGGTGGATGTCATCTCCACCATGGCTATCATGTGTAGCGACAGGGGAGCGCCGGGAGTCAGCGTCGACATGAATATCACGTAAGATGCTCATGCACTCTTCATCAGCTCGATTCTAAGTTTTGGCTGTTGAAGGCATTCATTAAACGCCGTATCCCCCCCCCCCACAAAAAAAAAGATTTTGGTTGGCTGATGTTGGAATTAATGAATTAATTTGCGCTTAAGTTTTTTTCCCCTAAACCTTTCTCGTCAAATGTGACATTTTTGTATCGTAAAATGTTTCAAAAGTCAATTATGTATTTCTCATGAAAAATTAACATTTCCTCCTACATTTTTGCCCCTCGTGAAATGTATTCACAATTTATCAAATGGATTGCTTTGCTGAAATTTTCTTTCGTCAAATGTGTTTTTAAAATATTCCTTATATAAACTTATATTTCTTGTAAAACTGACTACCATGTGCAATGTTTGTCTCAAAATTTTTTACTTGCTTAAAATGTTAACTATTAAAATTATTTTTTTTTATGTAAAATGGGTTAGTGCTATAACATTTTTGTCTATATTTTTAAAGGGTGCGTTTTTATTAAAGCATTTATTTTTGTCTCATAAAATTCTTCTCTGAAGAAGTAAAAACCTTCCTGTAAAACTAGCCATTTTCTTCCTGACAAAATGATGACTTTTTTTCCTGTTTGTCTTTTGTGCAGCTACATGAATGCGGCTAAGCTGGGCGAGGATGTGCTCATTACTGCTCAGGTGCTGAAGGAAGGCCGCACGTTGGCCTTCTCCACAGTGGACTTGACCAGCAAGGCTACGGGAAAATTGATTGCGCAGGGACGACACACCAAACACCTCGGCAGCAGCTAAGCCTCACTTTTGTTTTTTTTTGTTCATTGCCAGCAGAACACGTGACAACTTAATCACATATTGCTTTCATTCTCATATTAAAACATTTGTTTCACTCATTAAAAATCTCTTCATAGTTGACGTTATCCACCAATTTAAAAAGTTGGAATTTTTTGGTTATAATCCGATTTTTGTCTCATCCTGAATTTTTACATGGTGGGTCTAGTTGTAAATAATCGTGCAATAATAAAGAAGTGGAGTCAAGTGGTGTGTTGACAATTTGTATTGATATATGCTCAGCAGTATGGATCAACAGAAAGGGAAAAAAAAAAAAAGCCTCAAACCTTCAACTGGACACGTGTGAATCATGAGCATGAAAAAAAGCAATTGGATCCAATCAAAACAGAAAATGTTAGTTAGCTTTGTTAGGTGCATTATTATTCTCATCATTTAAACAGCCCATATCCCAAATCAAACATCAGTAGTGATTCAAGCGCAACACAACCCCCAGCCCAAAGAGTGAAATCTTTCAAGTCCAGCAAAGAAGCGATAACGACACATGATTGGATGCCATATTGTTCGTGGTGGTATGACAATTGTGTTACACCCAAAAGTTGTTTTCCCGGAAACGACAAATAAACAAAATATAACTTCTGTGACAAGGATTAAACGACATGTCCGTGTTTCTCTTGCTCTCTTCCAACATAAAATTAGAGTTCCTGCCTGCCGCCTTGACGGCCATAGCGACCAATCGCTCCAAATCAATGTTCGTGCAGGTTGACGGAAAACAAAATGGATGACTGAGCAGGCAGGAGGGAGGGAAAGGGGAGGAGGAGGAAGAAGAGGGGGAGAATGAGAACATCAAAATGGCTTCTGAAGGCAGGATAGAGAGGGGATTGCGGATTTGAGGGCATTTCCCCCCCTTGGGAAGAAGCCTAGTCGGGCATGTAAGGTCTGAGGTGGTCCTCGACGTCGCCCACGCCCCAACAGGTCAGCTGGTCCTGGGGGAGGTGCAAGCACAGGCTGCACAGCTTCAACACCGTCGCCTTGCTTTTAACAGTCTGCATGCACACACACAAAACCGAACGTTAACATGTCTTATACCATAAACAACACATACAGTGGCGCCTGGAGATGCAAGTTAAATTCACTCTGTGACCGCGCTCAAAACGTCTTCCCTATTGAATTTAATGCAAATTTGTTCCTTCCTATGGGAAAAGCAAAAATGTAATGTGATTTTAATAGGGAAAATATCACTGTATAACCAGACTGTTATGACAATTTAATAGAATGTAAAGAAATTTCGTAGTTTTTGCCACTTTTGTTTGCTTCAATGTAATAGACATTGTGCTGCTACTCCTGATGTATGCGCTTTGGCCACTTGGGCATAAGACAAACAACCGGAAATACACAGAGATAACTAATTTAGTTGTCCTTCTTGGAAGATGAAGTATACTTTGTCAGTATTGTATACTGTTTGTGTTCAAATATGCGTTGCTTCTGGAACATAAAAGCATCATTGCTAACATTAGCATGACAATGGTGTTCTGTATTGTTTGCTAGCCTTAAGCTACAGACTGTCACTGCAACTATTGATAATAACGTTAGCACGGCAATGACATTTTGTATCGTTTAGCATTAAGCTATGCAGATTTATGACTACAAAAACTTGAGGTGTTGCAGAGCTTGCGACCTTTTTGGGAAAAACTGCTTCTTCTCTGGCGGGATCTTGGCACCAAGGAAACAAGGAGTTTCTTTTGGACGAAAAGCACCACCATCTTGTGTGGCATCCATCAACAATTACATTATTCACGGATGTTACCTATTTGCAGCAGGGCTGACCTGTAGGTGGTGTCGATCCATGAAGAGAAAGACGGACTGCGCGGGGTTGTTCATAATCATTCCAGCTTTGTCTTTGCGAGTGAGCGCGTGCAAGCACTGTTTCTCGTAGTCGCCGTGCTGGAACTCAAACTTGGCCTGAAACAATGAGACGACTTTAGAAACGCATCCAAAATTCAGACGCTGCATATACGTTTAGTTTTTTTTTCTGCTCCTTAAAAACAAAACAAAAGATGTAATGAATTTTCTTGCCACAAATCCAGTTTGTCAAAATTGTGAATACTTTCCCATTTTATAGCACGTTCCCATGCGACAAGTTCTGACCTGAATGGGCCTGAAGGGCTCGTCGTCGGCTCCCTTCCATCTGGAGAAGAGCAGACAGACGATTTTTTCGATGTCGTTGCGTGGCCAAAGGATGAAGTCCATCTCCTGCGTGCAGCCAATCACATCCTGCCATAAAGACAAAACGCCACCAATACATCACTGCAATTTTTAGTTTTTTTTTTTCTTCCAGAATAAAGACAAGTCCGATTTAGAAATAAATAAAATGTTAAAGTAGTAATGTTTAGGGGGGGGGGGTAGTTCCAGCCCACCACATAATTTTGTGGCCTGCAAAAGCATCGACCCAATGTCTCTTGCCAAAATTCACAAGTTTTTGCAATTGCTGCCTGACCTTGGTCGACAAGCCCTGCCAACAACGTGTGGTTCAGTGTAGTATGAGCATACCCTTCGCATGGACTGGTATCGGGGGGCGTGGAGCTGCACTACATCCTTGTGCAGGAGCTCTATGGAACTCTGCAGGGAGTAGCGGGAATCCCGCACGCCTCGCAGGATGTCCTCCTCGTAGTTGTTGGTCATCACCGGCACCACTTCGGCAACCTCGAAGAGCGCCGATTTCTTTTTCTGTCAGCCAAATTAACGTATTATGCAGTGGCAAAACATTTGGACAGTTTTTTGCTGTGTGCTTACTGACCTTGTCCTTGAAAACAAAGGCGATGTAAATCTTGAAATCGAACTGATCGGCCAATGATTCCCGTTTCTTCCGCAGCTGAGCACGGAGACGATTTCTGGTTTGGTTTCGTCGCGTGATTGGATCCCCCATGGTCAGATGCGATGCTGCTCGCTATCGCTATACTAAATTTTTTTTTAGGTTGCGCTTATAGTCGATGGAGCGCTAACCAAGTCCGTTAACTAGCCACTCTATAACTAAAAACTGAAACAGGTCTTCTAACCAAACAACACCATATCAAGTCATTTTTATGCTTTTTTTTTTTTTTGGCAAGGTGGCGGGTGGGAGATATGATCAGACTACGTCTCCTTGTTGGTTGTTCATAAATCAATCGTTTTACAAAGCTAAACTCACCCTCAACAAGATTTTTTTTCAGTAGATTTGTAAATAAAAAACGAGAGCAAAAATGTGGCTGATTATTATATTATTAGTAGTACTGCTTCCTACAGTAGAGACCCATAGCGGCGCTAGGTGAAATGTAGGGCTAGCGGGCTAATAATCAGGGGTGGGTTCAGAGTCCCTCATCCATGGCTGAGTGTGCTGGACCGGGAATACGGACGAGCATGGCGGGGAGACGTTGGCACACATGGAAGAAGAACAAGAAGACGACGAAGGCTGTTTGACATTTTCCTCGCCGCTTTTTTGGCTCGCGGCCTACTTGCTCCTGGTGGTGTTCATGGTGTATTTTTAGCACTCTAGCTAAGTCGAGCTAGCAGGCTAACTGTTGACTAAACAGAGATCAAAGCTACATTTTATCACCTTGAGGGCCCGAATGACTTTTGTGTTTTTAGGAAGGAGGAACCTTCTCGGTTACGACTCGGTCATCTTTCCTCACATGTCCTCGCCAGTGTTGCGCGATGCTAAAAAGCTAACAGGCAGCTAGCGCGTGAGCTCGACATTTTGTTTGTAAAGTCAAGTTCAACTCGCGTCGTCAGCAACTCCGTAGGGTTTGTTTATTTTACTCGGTAAACTAAAATAACCCTCCTGTCTCGCTTCGCGTCTTTTAATAGCTGGTAAGTTTGGCGCTTGTGGTTCTTTTCCTCCGTCCGTCCTCGCCCTAAGTGCTGCCGCATGCCATGTCAAGATAAATCGACGGTCCAGCTGGAGTCCCCCGTTCTTTCAGTCGACGTGCGGCACGGTCTGTCTCCCGGCGGCGGGCCCATTATTTCGCGTCCAGCGGTTTCGTTTTTTCCCCTACACACTCGGTACGTCGATTTTTTTTCGGTTCTAATAATGAAGGCCACGGAAAAACAACAAGCTTCACGAAGCCCTCCCGTGTTGGAAAGCTTCTCCAAAATGGCAGCCCGACAAGCACGTCGTGACGTGTATCTGACACGACACGTACCCGACGTAACGTGACGTACAGAGGACGGGCGTGGTGACACTTACCATTGGCAGAAGATAGTCACGTGATCCGACAGGTTACATTTAACCGAGTGGCGCGAGTTTTCCCTAATGAAGACGAATACTGCTTTCTCGTTGAGCTTCTTCGGTTAACGGTGAGTTGACACAACATTTACGTGTCTCCATTTAAAACACGTTTACAAAACGAGCCGCCGTTCGTTAACTGCCTGTAATATTGCCAGGCGACGTAAAAGCTGGTTTAATTTCACGCTGACTTTGCTAGGCTATCATGCAAAGTGTCGACATTTTGTGCGTTTTATCTCTTTAATGTCGTTTTCACACCAGACTTTTTGAATCCAAGATGAGTTTCGGAGCCAAAGGGAAACATGGCCAAGCAAAGAACAACGAGAACGCGAAAATGACCGTCAAGGTGAGATACACGTAATTTAGTCGTGGTTTGGGAGGCCTGGTCGAGCAGAAACGTTAACGGAACATAAAAGTGCAACAAAATGGCGTTCAAGAAGGTGTTTGGTAATAATTCATTGTTGTGTAGAAATTTGCTGAAATTCCCCTCGAGTGATTAAAATCAGGAGGTGAAATAAGTCAAAATTCTACTAACGCCTGTACTTATTTTACATATTGCAGTCTGAAATGACTGTCATAAGTCAACCAAGCTAGAATAATTGACTAAATTTAAACTCACCCAGCGGTGTAGGTGCCTTAAAGCAAACATTGTTTTTTAACGTGGAATGGCGTGTCATGGACTTATTTTCTCAGAACTCATCTTCCCACGTTCCTGGGATACCTCGGTCTCGTATTTTCCCTTGCAATGTGATTTGCATGGAATGGATAGTAGGTACCCCTCCTAAGAACACAACCGAATTAGGTTTAATTTTCAGTGCACGTGTCACTTTTTGAGCAAATGGCAATTTTCTTCTGTATATGTGTAACAGTGCAACGCTGAACATTTTGAAGTAGTGTTAGACTTTTACTCCAATTTTAGGTTGGACAATTCCTTTGCTAAAATTTTCAGAAGGTGACCCCACCCCCCTTGTAAAATGTTTTTTTTCCCCTTATGTTCTTATTCTTTTTTTCTTTGTATTTTATAAAAATACATTTTTGGCTATTGTAGGCCTACTCTAGGTTTTCTTTCTTGTCAGACCATTTTATGTTTTCCCATAGTCAAAAATCTATTGTAATTCGTCATCCTCCTGACGACAACATAGTCTGGCAGAATTATTTATTCTATTTTTTTTTATCTATTTTGTTGCAATTGCGAAATAATTCAAATTCAATCTGAGTTTGTACTACTTATTGATTCATTAGACTGGGAATAGCAACTTCCCTAAAAATCTGACCGTTTCTGTTTAAAAATCACATTTTCATTTCGAAGGTGATTGGGGCAGATGTCATTGACAGATTGTATAAAACTAATGGCATTGGAACATTTTTATGTGAAACATTTTCATTTTAACATTGTTTTCTATTCAGAGCTTTTTTTCTGGAACACCAAAGACCACAATGAGCTCTTCCAGGCCAAAGCTGCGGGTCCTCCAGCCCTTGGCAGTCAACACCAATTTGGGAAATTCTGCTCAGGTGAGTGTGTTTTTCAGCAAATGAGTGTTTTTAAAAGACAAAATGTCAATTTGGGTTTTTGTTGTCATCACTGGCGGGAAAGGGCGCAATCCCCAAGCGCAAACAGTGGCTTGCTCAGCAAAGCAGAGGCTTGAAAAGGGTGAAGGTGGAAGTTAAGTCAACACAAACTGAAGATGTTTCCATTTTGAAAGGCGACGTGCCCGACGAAGCCTATGAGCTTATGATCAAAGGTGAGACTACATTTTGTAAGGCTTTCTTCTCCATCTAACTTTATTTATTATAGAAACTCCTCCTCCTGCCTACTGGAAAGAGATGGCAGAAGAGCGGCGCAAGGCTTTGTTTGATGTTCTAGAGGAGAATGAGAAGGTGAGTCAAGGCTCAGAGGTACGAAAGCTGGCTTCACTTGGGGTTTATTAATCAGTTGCTTGTACCTTTTGTTTTTTCGCAGTACTATTACTTAATTTTAATTGTTTAACTCTTGAACATTTTTTTTATATATAATTTTTTTGTAATTGCAAACCATTTACTTACACGGTGGAGGGAAAGGTTACCGGTATTTTTTTTCTTGTTGAAATGCAAACATTGAGGCTACAAATGTTTTGAGAACCATAGGTTTGTGGTGAAAAGTTTCTTAAGTTTGTTTTTATTTCGAAAAGTTTTGCTAAATTGCAGTAGTTCAACTCAATGAATGGGAAAATGAATGTGACAAAGTAAAACTGAGGCTAAGTATTGAACTTGAATACATACATAGTTATGGAAAAATAGTTAAACTAATGAGTCGAAGTTATTGGAGTTGATCATTGCAAGGACAAAGCTTACAGCCATGCTTTTCTATTGATAAACACTTTTTTTCTTAGATGAAATTAGCTTTTATTACATTTGTTATTTTTTGAAGTGAAATGAGTTTCTTTATATGCATATTTTAAAGCTCCCAAATTCTAAACTCCACACTGGAATAAACCTTTTTCTAAATATTCCATTAAACTTGCGGCAAGAGCTACTTGCCCCTTATCGTTTTCTCTTTTTTTATTTTATTTTTTCTTTTAAATTGGACAATTTGAAAACCAACCAGTTGCACAAAGACATCGCAGCCAAAGATGACGAGATTTTGCAGCTGAAGAGCGACAACGAGGAGCTGCGCGAGCTGGCTGACCACGTGCAGTATATGGCCGACATGATTGAGGTGTGTGCCTCATACGCTACACTCTACTACACTATGTAGTATGTATTCATGAATAAGTCTGTATTGGTGCCGCAACTAAAGCCACTTGTTTGTTTCCAGCGGCTGACCGGGAAGGGACCCGACAACCTGGAGGAAATCAAGGGCCTTGCACTGGAGGATGAAGATGATGATGACGAAGAGGTGGAGGAGGTTGAAGTAGAGGAACAAACTTCAGATGACAAGGAAGAACAGAAGGATTAACTCGGCATAAGCTGCTCCTCGAAGTAATTTATTTTGTTTTTGCCCCCGGCAAACTCAATTTCTAACAGTGTAAAGCTGTTTGTAACCAGTAAGAGCGGCCCTCCAACATGTCCTTGCCAGTGCTACAAGAACGAGCAAATGTGGAGTCATTTTTTTTTATTCTTTTCATCTTTGTGAAAGTGATGACTGACTTCATTTACTGACACATGCTTAAATGTTTTGTTATACATGCTGTTTTAAAATAAATCTTTTACACAAGATGGATAGTGTCGTTTGCAGAACGTTGCTTACTTTAAAAAAAAAAAAAATTACCGTTGAACTAGAGAATGAACAAATTATAAACCGAACTTTCCAATGTCATCTCCTTTTTAAATAATTCCCAGCCCCAATGGAAATCAGAACTGTAATGATAATCTGGCCACCTGCTGCAACACAGTCAAAGCTGAGGAGCTGATGGGAAGTCTCCAAGCTGGCTGCGAGGAGGATTTGTTTTGGGTCCCCCCCCCCCCGGTTTTAGAGCGTTACCCCGGTCTTGTTTCAGATGAACCCTCATTGAGTAATGAATTTGAGATAAGGATAAATTCTGAACACGCTGTTTTTACAGTGGGTCCTTGTCTAGATCATTGGTTGCACTTGTTAAGGCCTCAATAAGGTCATTAGGCTTTGTTTCCCCCCTTGGGCTTGGTGCCCTAATTAAAAAATAATCCGGCGTAAATTTAAAGGCTCAGGGATTAGCAGTTACCGATTGTATGGCATAGTTGTTCGTTTGCTAAAAGAGCTAAGTGGTTGTTATAAGTATGACCCTAGATAAACCTTGAAGTTAGAAAGAGGCTAAAAAATAAACTGAATTGGGATACCTTGCTTGCTTTTACCATAGATTTGCCTCCAAGTAATAATAGCGCTGATACCCAACTGTATCTATTACCACATTAATACACAGGATTGTAACTCATACCCCAGACAAATGTAATAGATGAGTAAGAATTTACTTACTGCTCGGAAAAGGTTTAAAATAGGAATAAAATCCTTTTCTTTTAAAGTTTATAAAATGTAGTTAAATCTATCAAAAAGAATAAAACTCAGACATGAAGGAAAATATCAAAATACACATGCAATTCTTCAAAGTGTTACTTCCATTATATCAGTTTAGACTTCAAGCGCTAGCCACCTGTTATGTCACAATTGGTTAGAATTTTCACCAGTTTATTACAATTCAGGGATAATACAAGTGAAATGGATAAAATGTAATAAATGACAATGTAGTTCATAATGTGTAAAACAATTTCCGACAATGCTCAAGTTTTCTTATTTCGACCAGAAGAAGATTAAACCCAAAAGCCTTAAAGAAATAGTCCAAATCAAAAGAATTGGAAATAAAAGTGGAAAGAAATAAAGGCAAATGTTTCAAGGTAAAACAAATAGGGAAAAGAGATCAAAGTCAAAAGTTTCATCCAAACAATTTGAAAATGAAAATGAAATTCAAAAAGTTAAATATCAAAAGCTTTAAAATAATCTAAACTAAAATATCAAAAGCTTTGAAAATGGAACAAATTAAAAAGATAAAATTGAAATAAACCAACAGCCAAAAGAGGCCAAAGAAAATATGATTGAAACAGAAACTTTAAGGCCAAACGATAGTAATTCTAAAACCAGCAGAGATTGTGAATAATCCACTGTAATTATATTCGATCAAAAGAGCGAATCTCAGATAAATGGCAGGAATTTTTGTGGACCCCTTACTAGTAAAAATAGTCAATAGAAATCCTTCAGTGCTGAGTGCTGCAACCGCAACTACTGTAGCATCCTGCTTTATCATAACATTTTGCCACAAAGCTGCCTTCCTTTTGTTGTCATGCTGTCTTCTGAACGCCGGACTTCATTTGAGTCACAAAACATGCTGAGTGGTTTTGTTCAGGGAAAGAGGAAACACATGCAAGCGACGTTATCGGTGGGGAAGTATTTGAGTGGCATGTTCTGGTTTGCTTTGTTTTGACATCCGAGAGGAGCAGCAGATGAACTTGTTAGGGTTTTTTTTTGTTGCGGCTGTGCAACTCCACGCCCGGCAAGTGCAAAACTTGACTCGCCAAATCATCTGTTTGCTCATATCCCGATGGAAGCAACACTTATTTAGACCGCTTGAAACAAACCTTTGACATAGCTAGTCTGTCGCAACATTTGTAATGAGCAAACTAGTTGAAGGCACAGTGTGCAGAAAATCTAAAATTTTCAATGTTGACTCCAGGCGTAAGACACCATTATGTCAACTACAAGCAAAATAGGTTCTATCACATCAACATACTTTTTTTTTTTTTTTAAATATATTTGTAGATCTAGTAATTGGTAATATTACATGGATTGAGCCTCACCTTTATCTTTCTGCTATGGATGCCTGGTGTATCTGAAATATCACCTGGAAGTTCATTAGCTACTCTAGTAACGAAGTTGTGCACAAGTAATTTTCTCCTCTGCTCATTCTGTCATTTGAACGTGTGTATGAGCTTGTGGCAGGCGCTCACCTGACCCAGAGGATATTTGGCAGCACATTGGCCGACGAGACTAATGAGGTTGACGACGGCGGAGACTTCCTGCTGTTTGAGTTGTGGATGCTCAGATGCAAGTTGTCACCAAGAACAAGTAGGGACCATGCGGGCAGCAGGAATCAATACCCCCGACGAGAACAGGTATCAGCACGCCCCCTGAAGGAACAAAGCTGCCATTGCACTCTCCATCTTTTTACTTTCCTATTCAGTATTTTATCATGCAACTGACACATTGTCTACAAGCTTTCATAAATTGCTTGCACACTTTCCATCGTTCCCTCACACAGCGAATTATCAATTTTTTGTCCTCACACATTAGCAACATGTCTTGTTTTTTTTCATGCTCATCTTTGTCCTTGCACACCCATAACCATCTTTACTCCTTTCACACACCCTCAACTTTCTCCGCTCTTCCACCTTGTGTATCTTTCTGCACCTCACATATTCAGAAAACTTTGTCTGTTACACATGTCTTCATTCCTCTCACTTGCAGTATTTGGGCACATTCTATCATCCATGTTTTATCCTTTCAGTTTTCTGCACTTGCATTTTTCAAAAAGAATATCTTCCTAACTTTTTTTTTTATCGGGAAACTGATCGCAAGTGACAGTGGTGGGGGCGGTTACCCAACACAAAGCTGGAAGGGATGTGCCTGAAGTCAATATGGATTCTACTTTTATCCATAGTGGGTCAATATGGCTTTAGCCTTCCATTTTGGAATTTGACTGCCAAAACAGTAATTGCCCTCAAACTAGCTGCCCAGAAGTAGTTTAAATATAGGAAGAGCTAAATCACCTTCCTTTTTATCTTTGTCAATATGAGGAGACTTATTTGTCCAATTTAAAGAATTCACAAAAGAAACTAATTGTAAAAAATATGCAGATGGCAAATCTAAAGGAAGGGTTTGAAACAGATGTAGGAACCTAGGAAGTAAAACCATTTTTATGGCATTAATATGGCCTATCAATGAAAGAGGAAGCAAATCACAACAGCTTATATTTGTAAGCTTATGTATAATGCGCACAGTTTAATCGGTATTTGTAGAAATGTTCAGTCCAAGATGCAATGAGCTGAAACTATTTTAAATTGCAAAGAGTTAAAAAAGTCCCCGAACTGCCCCCTTTCAGAGTTGCTGGTGGTGCTGCTGCTGCAGAAGATGCATTGGGTGCCCATCATGCGCCACGTGTGTGGTTTCAACCTGGTGGTCAGCGCCCCATTTTTGGAGGAAGGACAGTGAGGAGCTCAATGATGACATGGAGACGGGATAGCTCCTCCCCAACCATGATGGCCCACCTGAAAGCGGAGCTGCTGTTCAATGCGGAGGGCTGCTATGAATGTGTCTTCCAGCTGTCTGGCATTAAGGACGACATCGTCACCAAGCTGGACAGAAGGAGCATCCTGAGCAAAGTGCGCACCCAAGACAATGCATGCCTGTGCTCATGCAATCTGTGGCACGTCTTCCTTTTCATGTGTGGTGAAGAGGAAGAAGTTGCTGGCCATTGTTGCCCCTTTGGTGCTCCTTGTCAAGTGTCACAAAAGCCCACCAGGTGAGGGATCACAAGCTGCAACTGTCTTCCTTGCAACCAACTATGCTCCACTTTGCAAGCCAAAAGTCTTTGTAGTTCCTTTGGGGTCTTTGTGGGAAAACTGTTTGACATCTTTGTGTCACTCAGATGTTGACGTTTCTGAGCCTTACCTGGCTTTAAAGTCTGTTTCTGAGCCCAGTGCCTTGTGAGATGCAGCTGCTGTCATGTGGTGAGTGAGCTTTTGTTTGTCAGACTATTTCCAGGTGGATTCATGTGCATGGTTTGTTGTGTTTGTGCTTGGACAGGTGCCGGGATATGGGAGCGATGTCTTCACCCAAGCGGTCAGATGAGAAAACAAAATTTTGCAATTTGATGTTTTTGGTAAGAAATGCAATCATTTATAATTGCTTTTGGTGCATTAGAGGAGATGAGTTCAGCAAGTTAGTTTGTTTCTTCTTTCTGTGCAGAATTTTTTGTTTGTTTGAGCTGCAGGAAATAAGACACAGGGTGAAAAGGGTTTCTTCTTTATTGGTATAGTGTTGTTGAATAGCAACAACTTCTTTCTGTCATGTTCAGTGGCAGACTGTCAAACTCTGTGATCATCCGCGATAAAAGTAGCTCCCAAACTTTTTGACACCATGCCGCACCTGAAGAAATTTGACCAACTTTAGAACACTGGCCACCAAAAACGATGTAGACTTACAGAGGCTTAATGTCTGCATTTGTTGTTTTAAGTGCACGTAGTTGGGGTACAACTTGGAACGGTCACAAGTCAGGTTTATATAGATAAAGTTGAGTTATTAGTGGCTCTGCAAAAATGTTTGTACATTGATATGCACTGGCACATTTGTCTTCAATACAATTTGCACATATCTGCAAGTGAATGTTTAGCAGCACAAGACAGTGCACATTTGCACAATAATTGTGTGTTACAGCATATAAATTACACCACACTAGATTCTTACAGAACGGCCTTTAGTTTATTGGTACACGTAAAATGGAGGGCACTTTTTTGGCTGCAACAAGCAGCTGTGAGGAATATGCATGACAGAACATAAGAATGAAACCAACAATGGCTAGGGGGGGGGGAAGCAAGATGAGATTGTTTTTTTTGTTTTTACAAACAAGCACAGAAATGAGCCACAATGTTTAGGAGCAAAGCTGGATGGCTTGATGAGTACAAGAGGAATGTAGAACAAAGCCATACCCAAAAGCATGGAACAACAAAGCAGAAATTGATTATTGCTCTGGGAAAGAAACGAATTTCATGCACAATGTGTTTAAATGAAGCGAATATACCATCAGACAAATTGAATAACAGGCAGGTATTTTAAGTGACAATTGTGAAATGGATGAGAACCAGCAACAAACAAGACATACACACACCTGCAAAGGCTTCACCTAAACGAATCAGCATACACTTTCAAAATCTTATGACCTTTGCTACTGTTAACAAATTAGGGGCAATCTATGGAATCAAAAACCTGCTTCGAATTTGAGCAATTAGACGTTCTAAGGAAATCTAAGAATTTCAAAAGATAGAGTGTGTTGGAACAGTGGTGAATTGTGACATTTTGTTTCCCATCTATAATTGACATGCCTATGCAAGCATAGTGATATTTGTAGTTTAATATACAGGCACTACAATGATTTCATTGTTTATTGAACAGTCAACTGGCGGGCTGCCTCATATGGGTGGTGGTGGTGATGGGGGGGGGGGGGGGGGGGGGGGGGGGGGGGGGGAAATGCATGGAAGTACTTAGGTGAAGACTCATGAGCTTACCGTTACCTGCGAAAGCAATAATAATATTCTGGTATTGCCCTGTGCAAGCCATTGTGCACAAAGCGCAACAGAGGCTATGAATGGAGTGCCATGCAACTTCAAAGTTTGTCTTATTGTTACAGGGCTCCAGGCTGCTGGGCTGAGGAATAATTTGGGGTGCCAAAGATGAATAGAGGCCATCCTCATGAAGGTAACAAACTGACACATGCACAGAGACAGGAAAGCCAAAATGTGCAATACATCTAAATTCCCTATGTTTATTCTTAGGTTGCAGCATGGAGTAGTCGCCTGAGGCTGGAGACATCAAGCAGGGGTACAATGCAAGAGTAGCGTTTTCTTCACATTGAGAAATGTCTTTGCAGCAGAAATCACATTATGTGCACAAAGTTAGCTATGTAGTCAATTAATTGCTTTGCATTATAAAGGCACACACTTATGTGTGACACAGCAAGAGTAAAATGAATGTTAATACTTATCCGTCGATTGCAATGCTGATGACATAGAATTTGTCAGATTATTTTCCAAGAAAGACTAATGTTGAGGTTTTTAGACAATGGCGTGCATGCAGCTAGCAGCAATGTAGGCAAGTGCTCCCATGGCAGTTGAACTGAATGCATGTGTGTGTTGCAGGGTGGTGGAGATATGTCTGGAACAGTCAAGCATTCATGGTATTCAGTCTGCCACGTCAAGATTTATGAACCTTGTCAATAAAGGCAATTTGTTGTGTGTTCTTTTAGAATAGACAGCTGAGTAACTCATAAACTGGTAGTTTTCAGCATTGATGTCACTGCTCATTGTTTTGTGGCACGGGGAAGCGAATGCACACAATGAAGACCTTGGCCATCATGAAGACCCTTCCTTGGTGCCCTGTGGAAGTGTGCGTAGCGGAGACTGTCTGGGAAGAGGTGACACACAAGATGCTGAAGAAATTTTCCACAGCAGGTAGGCAAATAATTGTATTCTTTGGCATAGGATATGTGGACATGGCTAGAAAAGCCGGCGTACAAATGTAGGCAATTTTTCAGACAAGTCAGAAATGAAGTAGCTCAATGAATGCAACTTGTCACTACCAACCTTTGGTTACAAGCCTGCTGAAAGTGCGATACTTGCATTGCATGATTTGTAGTATTTGAATTGGTCCCAAGTGTTTTTTGCCAAGTATTGGAATTGGTTGTAAGTGTTTTTTGTCAAGTATCAAAAGTGATTCCAAGTGTTTTTTTGTTAAGTATTTGAAGCGGTCCCAAGTGTTTTTTGGCAAGTTTTTGAATTGGTTCCAAGTGTTTCCTGCAAAGTATTTGAATTGGTCCCAAGTGTCTTTTGTCAAGTATTTGTAGTGATTCCAAGTGTCTTTTGGTTAGGGTTTGTGCTGATTCCAAGTGTCTTTTGTTAAGTATTTGTGCTGATTCCAAGTGTCTTTTGTTAAGTATTTGTAGTGATTCCAAGTGTCTTTTGCAAAGTTTTTGTAGTGATTACAAGTGTCTTTTTGTCAAGTTTCTGTAGTGACTCCAAGTGTATTTTGTCAAGTATTTGTAGTGATTTCAAGTGTTTTTTGTCAAGTATTTGTAGTGATTCCAAGTGTCTTTTGCAAAGTTTTTGTAGTGATTACAAGTGTCTTTTGCAAAGTATTTGTAGTGGTTCCAAGTGTCTTTTGGCAAGTATTTGAAGTGATTCCAAGTGTCTTTTGTCAAGTATTTGTAGTGATTCCAAGTGTCTTTTGTCAAGTATTTGTAGTGATTCCAAGTGTCTTTTGTCAAGTATTTGTAGTGATTCCAAGTGTCTTTTGTTTAGTGTTTGCGCTAATTCCAAGTGTCTTTTAGTTAGGGTTTGTGCCAATTCCAAGTGTCTTTTACTTAGGGTTTGTGCCAATTCCAAGTGTCTTTTGCTTAGTGTTTGTGCTAATTCCAAGTGTCTTTTGCTTAGTGTTTGTGCTAATTCCAAATGTCTTTTGCTTAGTGTTTGTGCTAATTCCAAGTGTCTTTTACTTAGTGTTTGTGCTAATTCCAAGTGTCTTTTACTTAGTGTTTGTAGTGATTCGAAGTGTCTTTTACTTAGTGTTTGTGCCAATTCCAAATGTCTTTTACTTAGTGTTTGTGCTAATTCCAAGTGTCTTTTACTTAGGGTTTGTGCCAATTCCAAGTGTCTTTTACTTAGGGTTTGTGCCAATTCCAAGTGTCTTTTACTTAGTGTTTGTGCCAATTCCAAGTGTCTTTTACTTAGGGTTTGTGCCAATTCCAAGTGTCTTTTACTTAGTGTTTGTGCTAATTCCAAGTGTCTTTTACTTAGTGTTTGTAGTGATTCGAAGTGTCTTTTACTTAGTGTTTGTGCCAATTCCAAATGTCTTTTACTTAGTGTTTGTGCCAATTCCAAGTGTCTTTTACTTAGGGTTTGTGCCAATTCCAAGTGTCTTTTACTTAGGGTGTGCCAATTCCAAGTGTCTTTTACTTAGTGTTTGTGCTAATTCCAAGTGTCTTTTACTTAGGGTTTGTGCCAATTCCAAGTGTCTTTTACTTAGTGTTTGTGCCAATTCCAAGTGTCTTTTGCTTAGTGTTTGTGCTAATTCCAAATGTCTTTTGCTTAGTGTTTGTGCTAATTCCAAGTGTCTTTTACTTAGTGTTTGTGCTAATTCCAAGTGTCTTTTACTTAGTGTTTGTCGTGATTCCAAGTGTCTTTTACTTAGTGTTTGTGCTAATTCCAAGTGTCTTTTACTTAGGGTTTGCGCCAATTCCAAGTGTCTTTTACTGAGGGTTTGTGCCAATTCCAAGTGTCTTTTACTTAGTGTCTGTAGTGATCCCAAGTGTCTTTTGCTTAGTGTTTGTGCTAATTCCAAGTGTCTTTTACTTAGGGTTTGTGCCAATTCCAAGTGTCTTTTGCTTAGTGTTTGTGCCAATTCCAAGTGTCTTTTACTTAGTGTTTGTGCTAATTCCAAGTGTCTTTTACTTCGTGTTTGTAGTGATTCCAAGTGTCTTTTACTTAGTGTTTGTGCTAATTCCAAGTGTCTTTTACTTAGGGTTTGTGCCAATTACAAGTGTCTTTTACTTAGGGTTTGTGCCAATTCCAAGTGTCTTTTACTTAGTGTTTGTGCCAATTCCAAGTGTCTTTTATTTAGTGTTTGTGCTAATTCCAAGTGCCTTTTACTTAGGGTTTGTGCCAATTCCAAGTGTCTTTTGCTTAGTGTTTGTAGTGATTCCAAGTGTCTTTTACTTAGGGTTTGTGCCAATTCCAAGTGTCTTTTGCTTAGTGTTTGTAGTGATTCCAAGTGTCTTTTACTTAGGGTTTGTGCCAATTCCAAGTGTCTTTTGCTTAGTGTTTGTAGTGATTCCAAGTGTCTTTTACTTAGTGCTTGTGCTAATTCCAAGTGTCTTTTACTTAGGGTTTGTGCCAATTCCAAGTGTCTTTTGCTTAGTGTTTGTGCTAATTCCAAATGTCTTTTACTTAGTGTTTGTGCTAATTCCAAGTGTCTTTTATTTAGTGTTTGTAGTGATTCCAAGTGTCTTTTGCTTAGTGTTTGTGCTAATTCCAAATGTCTTTTACTTAGTGTTTGCGCCAATCCCAAGTGTCTTTTACTTAGTGTTTGTGCCAATTCCAAGTGTCTTTTATTTAGTGTTTGTAGTGATTCCAAGTGTCTTTTACTTAGTGTTTGCAGTGATTCCAAGTGTCTTTTACTTAGTGTTTGTGCCAATTCCAAGTGTCTTTCACTTAGGGTTTGTGCCAATTCCAAGTGTCTTTTACTTAGTGTTTGTGCTAATTCCAAGTGTCTTTTACTTAGTGTTTGTGCTAATTCCAAATGTCTTTTACTTAGTGTTTGTGCTAATTCCAAATGTCTTTTACTTAGTGTTTGTGCTAATTCCAAGTGTCTTTTACTTAGGGTTTGTGCCAATTCCAAGTGTCTTTTACTTAGGGTTTGTGCCAATTCCAAGTGTCTTTTACTTAGGGTTTGTGCCAATTCCAAGTGTCTTTTACTTAGGGTTTGTGCCAATTCCAAGTGTCTTTTACTTAGTGTTTGTGCTAATTCCAAGTGTCTTTTACTTAGTGTTTGTAGTGATTCGAAGTGTCTTTTACTTAGTGTTTGCAGTGATTCCAAGTGTCTTTTACTTAGTGTTTGTGCCAATTCCAAGTGTCTTTCACTTAGGGTTTGTGCCAATTCCAAGTGTCTTTTACTTAGTGTTTGTGCTAATTCCAAGTGTCTTTTACTTAGTGTTTGTGCTAATTCCAAATGTCTTTTACTTAGTGTTTGTGCTAATTCCAAATGTCTTTTACTTAGTGTTTGTGCTAATTCCAAGTGTCTTTTACTTAGGGTTTGTGCCAATTCCAAGTGTCTTTTACTTAGGGTTTGTGCCAATTCCAAGTGTCTTTTACTTAGTGTTTGTGCTAATTCCAAGTGTCTTTTGCTTAGTGTTTGTGCTAATTCCAAGTGTCTTTTACTTAGGGTGTGCCAATTCCAAGTGTCTTTTACTTAGTGTTTGTGCTAATTCCAAGTGTCTTTTGCTTAGTGTTTGTGCTAATTCCAAGTGTCTTTTACTTAGTGTTTGTGCCAATTCCAAATGTCTTTTACTTAGTGTTTGTGCCAATTCCAAGTGTCTTTTACTTAGGGTGTGCCAATTCCAAGTGTCTTTTACTTAGTGTTTGTGCTAATTCCAAGTGTCTTTTACTTAGGGTGTGCCAATTCCAAGTGTCTTTTACTTAGTGTTTGTGCTAATTCCAAGTGTCTTTTGCTTAGTGTTTGTGCTAATTCCAAGTGTCTTTTACTTAGTGTTTGTGCTAATTCCAAGTGTCTTTTACTTAGTGTTTGTAGTGATTCCAAGTGTCTTTTACTTAGTGTTTGTGCTAATTCCAAGTGTCTTTTACTTAGGGTTTGCGCCAATTCCAAGTGTCTTTTACTTAGGGTTTGTGCCAATTCCAAGTGTCTTTTACTTAGTGTTTGCAGTGATTCCAAGTGTCTTTTACTTAGTGTTTGTGCCAATTCCAAGTGTCTTTCACTTAGGGTTTGTGCCAATTCCAAGTGTCTTTTACTTAGGGTTTGTGCCAATTCCAAGTGTCTTTTACTTAGTGTTTGTGCTAATTCCAAGTGTCTTTTACTTAGTGTTTGTGCCAATTCCAAATGTCTTTTACTTAGTGTTTGTGCCAATTCCAAGTGTCTTTTACTTAGGGTGTGCCAATTCCAAGTGTCTTTTACTTAGTGTTTGTGCTAATTCCAAGTGTCTTTTACTTAGGGTGTGCCAATTCCAAGTGTCTTTTACTTAGTGTTTGTGCTAATTCCAAGTGTCTTTTGCTTAGTGTTTGTGCTAATTCCAAGTGTCTTTTACTTAGTGTTTGTGCTAATTCCAAGTGTCTTTTACTTAGTGTTTGTAGTGATTCCAAGTGTCTTTTACTTAGTGTTTGTGCTAATTCCAAGTGTCTTTTACTTAGGGTTTGCGCCAATTCCAAGTGTCTTTTACTTAGGGTTTGTGCCAATTCCAAGTGTCTTTTACTTAGTGTCTGTAGTGATCCCAAGTGTCTTTTGCTTAGTGTTTGTAGTGATTCCAAGTGTCTTTTACTTAGGGTTTGTGCCAATTCCAAGTGTCTTTTACTTAGTGTCTGTAGTGATCCCAAGTGTCTTTTGCTTAGTGTTTGTGCTAATTCCAAGTGTCTTTTACTTAGTGTTTGTGCCAATTCCAAGTGTCTTTTGCTTAGTGTTTGTGCCAATTCCAAGTGTCTTTTACTTAGTGTTTGTGCTAATTCCAAGTGTCTTTTACTTAGGGTTTGTGCCAATTCCAAGTGTCTTTTACTTAGTGTTTGTGCTAATTCCAAGTGTCTTTTGCTTAGTGTTTGTGCTAATTCCAAATGTCTTTTGCTTAGTGTTTGTGCTAATTCCAAGTGTCTTTTACTTAGTGTTTGTGCTAATTCCAAGTGTCTTTTACTTAGTGTTTGTAGTGATTCCAAGTGTCTTTTACTTAGTGTTTGTGCTAATTCCAAGTGTCTTTTACTTAGGGTTTGCGCCAATTCCAAGTGTCTTTTACTTAGGGTTTGTGCCAATTCCAAGTGTCTTTTACTTAGTGTCTGTAGTGATCCCAAGTGTCTTTTGCTTAGTGTTTGTAGTGATTCCAAGTGTCTTTTACTTAGGGTTTGTGCCAATTCCAAGTGTCTTTTACTTAGTGTCTGTAGTGATCCCAAGTGTCTTTTGCTTAGTGTTTGTGCTAATTCCAAGTGTCTTTTACTTAGGGTTTGTGCCAATTCCAAGTGTCTTTTGCTTAGTGTTTGTGCCAATTCCAAGTGTCTTTTACTTAGTGTTTGTGCTAATTCCAAGTGTCTTTTACTTCGTGTTTGTAGTGATTCCAAGTGTCTTTTACTTAGTGTTTGTGCTAATTCCAAGTGTCTTTTGTTTAGTTTGTAGTGATTCCAAGTGTCTTTTACTTAGGGTTTGTGCCAATTCCAAGTGTCTTTTGCTTAGCGTTTGTAGTGATTCCAAGTGTCTTTTACTTAGTGCTTGTGCTAATTCCAAGTGTCTTTTGCTTAGTGTTTGTGCTAATTCCAAATGTCTTTTACTTAGTGTTTGTGCTAATTCCAAGTGTCTTTTATTTAGTGTTTGTAGTGATTCCAAGTGTCTTTTGCTTAGTGTTTGTGCTAATTCCAAATGTCTTTTACTTAGTGTTTGCGCCAATTCCAAGTGTCTTTTACTTAGTGTTTGTGCCAATTCCAAGTGTCTTTTATTTAGTGTTTGTAGTGATTCCAAGTGTCTTTTACTTAGTGTTTGCAGTGATTCCAAGTGTCTTTTACTTAGTGTTTGTGCCAATTCCAAGTGTCTTTCACTTAGGGTTTGTGCCAATTCCAAGTGTCTTTCACTTAGGGTTTGTGCCAATTCCAAGTGTCTTTTACTTAGTGTTTGTGCTAATTCCAAGTGTCTTTTACTTAGTGTTTGTGCTAATTCCAAATGTCTTTTACTTAGTGTTTGTGCTAATTCCAAGTGTCTTTTACTTAGTGTTTGTGCTAATTCCAAATGTCTTTTACTTAGGGTTTGTGCCAATTCCAAGTGTCTTTTGCTTAGTGTTTGCGCCAATTCCAAGTGTCTTTTACTTAGTGTTTGCGCCAATTCCAAGTGTCTTTTACTTAGTGTTTGCGCCAATTCCAAGTGTCTTTTACTTAGGGTTTGCGCCAATTCCAAGTGTCTTTTGCTTAGGGTTTGTGACAATTCCAAGTGTCTTTTGCTTAGTGTTTGTGCTAATTCCAAATGTCTTTTACTTAGGGTTTGTGCCAATTCCAAGTGTCTTTTACTTAGGGTTTGTGCCAATTCCAAGTGTCTTTTACTTAGTGTTTGTGCCAATTCCAAGTGTCTTTTACTTAGGGTTTGTGCCAATTCCAAGTGTCTTTTACTTAGGGTTTGTGCCAATTCCAAGTGTCTTTTACTTAGGGTTTGTGCCAATTCCAAGTGTCTTTTACTTAGTGTTTGTGCCAATTCCAAGTGTCTTTTACTTAGGGTTTGTGCCAATTCCAAGTGTCTTTTACTTAGTGTTTGTGCTAATTCCAAGTGTCTTTTACTTAGTGTTTGTAGTGATTCGAAGTGTCTTTTACTTAGTGTTTGTGCCAATTCCAAATGTCTTTTACTTAGTGTTTGTGCCAATTCCAAGTGTCTTTTACTTAGGGTTTGTGCCAATTCCAAGTGTCTTTTACTTAGGGTGTGCCAATTCCAAGTGTCTTTTACTTAGTGTTTGTGCTAATTCCAAGTGTCTTTTACTTAGGGTTTGTGCCAATTCCAAGTGTCTTTTACTTAGTGTTTGTGCCAATTCCAAGTGTCTTTTGCTTAGGGTTTGTGCCAATTCCAAGTGTCTTTTGCTTAGTGTTTGTGCTAATTCCAAATGTCTTTTGCTTAGTGTTTGTGCTAATTCCAAGTGTCTTTTACTTAGTGTTTGTGCTAATTCCAAGTGTCTTTTACTTAGTGTTTGTAGTGATTCCAAGTGTCTTTTACTTAGTGTTTGTGCTAATTCCAAGTGTCTTTTACTTAGGGTTTGCGCCAATTCCAAGTGTCTTTTACTGAGGGTTTGTGCCAATTCCAAGTGTCTTTTACTTAGTGTCTGTAGTGATCCCAAGTGTCTTTTGCTTAGTGTTTGTGCTAATTCCAAGTGTCTTTTACTTAGGGTTTGTGCCAATTCCAAGTGTCTTTTACTTAGTGTTTGTGCTAATTCCAAGTGTCTTTTACTTAGTGTTTGTAGTGATTCGAAGTGTCTTTTACTTAGTGTTTGTGCCAATTCCAAATGTCTTTTACTTAGTGTTTGTGCCAATTCCAAGTGTCTTTTACTTAGGGTTTGTGCCAATTCCAAGTGTCTTTTACTTAGGGTGTGCCAATTCCAAGTGTCTTTTACTTAGTGTTTGTGCTAATTCCAAGTGTCTTTTACTTAGGGTTTGTGCCAATTCCAAGTGTCTTTTACTTAGTGTTTGTGCCAATTCCAAGTGTCTTTTGCTTAGGGTTTGTGCCAATTCCAAGTGTCTTTTGCTTAGTGTTTGTGCTAATTCCAAATGTCTTTTGCTTAGTGTTTGTGCTAATTCCAAGTGTCTTTTACTTAGTGTTTGTGCTAATTCCAAGTGTCTTTTACTTAGTGTTTGTAGTGATTCCAAGTGTCTTTTACTTAGTGTTTGTGCTAATTCCAAGTGTCTTTTACTTAGGGTTTGCGCCAATTCCAAGTGTCTTTTACTGAGGGTTTGTGCCAATTCCAAGTGTCTTTTACTTAGTGTCTGTAGTGATCCCAAGTGTCTTTTGCTTAGTGTTTGTGCTAATTCCAAGTGTCTTTTACTTAGGGTTTGTGCCAATTCCAAGTGTCTTTTGCTTAGTGTTTGTGCCAATTCCAAGTGTCTTTTACTTAGTGTTTGTGCTAATTCCAAGTGTCTTTTACTTCGTGTTTGTAGTGATTCCAAGTGTCTTTTACTTAGTGTTTGTGCTAATTCCAAGTGTCTTTTACTTAGGGTTTGTGCCAATTACAAGTGTCTTTTACTTAGGGTTTGTGCCAATTCCAAGTGTCTTTTACTTAGTGTTTGTGCCAATTCCAAGTGTCTTTTATTTAGTGTTTGTGCTAATTCCAAGTGCCTTTTACTTAGGGTTTGTGCCAATTCCAAGTGTCTTTTGCTTAGTGTTTGTAGTGATTCCAAGTGTCTTTTACTTAGGGTTTGTGCCAATTCCAAGTGTCTTTTGCTTAGTGTTTGTAGTGATTCCAAGTGTCTTTTACTTAGGGTTTGTGCCAATTCCAAGTGTCTTTTGCTTAGTGTTTGTAGTGATTCCAAGTGTCTTTTACTTAGTGCTTGTGCTAATTCCAAGTGTCTTTTACTTAGGGTTTGTGCCAATTCCAAGTGTCTTTTGCTTAGTGTTTGTGCTAATTCCAAATGTCTTTTACTTAGTGTTTGTGCTAATTCCAAGTGTCTTTTATTTAGTGTTTGTAGTGATTCCAAGTGTCTTTTGCTTAGTGTTTGTGCTAATTCCAAATGTCTTTTACTTAGTGTTTGCGCCAATTCCAAGTGTCTTTTATTTAGTGTTTGTAGTGATTCCAAGTGTCTTTTACTTAGTGTTTGCAGTGATTCCAAGTGTCTTTTACTTAGTGTTTGTGCCAATTCCAAGTGTCTTTTGCTTAGTGTTTGTGCTAATTCCAAGTGTCTTTTACTTAGTGTTTGTGCTAATTCCAAGTGTCTTTTACTTAGTGTTTGTAGTGATTCCAAGTGTCTTTTACTTAGTGTTTGTGCTAATTCCAAGTGTCTTTTACTTAGGGTTTGCGCCAATTCCAAGTGTCTTTTACTTAGGGTTTGTGCCAATTCCAAGTGTCTTTTACTTAGTGTCTGTAGTGATCCCAAGTGTCTTTTGCTTAGTGTTTGTAGTGATTCCAAGTGTCTTTTACTTAGGGTTTGTGCCAATTCCAAGTGTCTTTTACTTAGTGTCTGTAGTGATCCCAAGTGTCTTTTGCTTAGTGTTTGTGCTAATTCCAAGTGTCTTTTACTTAGTGTTTGTGCCAATTCCAAGTGTCTTTTGCTTAGTGTTTGTGCCAATTCCAAGTGTCTTTTACTTAGTGTTTGTGCTAATTCCAAGTGTCTTTTACTTAGGGTTTGTGCCAATTCCAAGTGTCTTTTACTTAGGGTTTGTGCCAATTCCAAGTGTCTTTTGCTTAGGGTTTGTGCCAATTCCAAATGTCTTTTGCTTAGTGTTTGTGCTAATTCCAAGTGTCTTTTGCTTAGTGTTTGTGCTAATTCCAAATGTCTTTTGCTTAGTGTTTGTGCTAATTCCAAGTGTCTTTTACTTAGTGTTTGTGCTAATTCCAAGTGTCTTTTACTTAGTGTTTGTAGTGATTCCAAGTGTCTTTTACTTAGTGTTTGTGCTAATTCCAAGTGTCTTTTACTTAGGGTTTGCGCCAATTCCAAGTGTCTTTTACTTAGGGTTTGTGCCAATTCCAAGTGTCTTTTACTTAGTGTCTGTAGTGATCCCAAGTGTCTTTTGCTTAGTGTTTGTAGTGATTCCAAGTGTCTTTTACTTAGGGTTTGTGCCAATTCCAAGTGTCTTTTACTTAGTGTCTGTAGTGATCCCAAGTGTCTTTTGCTTAGTGTTTGTGCTAATTCCAAGTGTCTTTTACTTAGGGTTTGTGCCAATTCCAAGTGTCTTTTGCTTAGTGTTTGTGCCAATTCCAAGTGTCTTTTACTTAGTGTTTGTGCTAATTCCAAGTGTCTTTTACTTCGTGTTTGTAGTGATTCCAAGTGTCTTTTACTTAGTGTTTGTGCTAATTCCAAGTGTCTTTTGTTTAGTGTTTGTAGTGATTCCAAGTGTCTTTTACTTAGGGTTTGTGCCAATTCCAAGTGTCTTTTGCTTAGCGTTTGTAGTGATTCCAAGTGTCTTTTACTTAGTGCTTGTGCTAATTCCAAGTGTCTTTTGCTTAGTGTTTGTGCTAATTCCAAATGTCTTTTACTTAGTGTTTGTGCTAATTCCAAGTGTCTTTTATTTAGTGTTTGTAGTGATTCCAAGTGTCTTTTGCTTAGTGTTTGTGCTAATTCCAAATGTCTTTTACTTAGTGTTTGCGCCAATTCCAAGTGTCTTTTACTTAGTGTTTGTGCCAATTCCAAGTGTCTTTTATTTAGTGTTTGTAGTGATTCCAAGTGTCTTTTACTTAGTGTTTGCAGTGATTCCAAGTGTCTTTTACTTAGTGTTTGTGCCAATTCCAAGTGTCTTTCACTTAGGGTTTGTGCCAATTCCAAGTGTCTTTCACTTAGGGTTTGTGCCAATTCCAAGTGTCTTTTACTTAGTGTTTGTGCTAATTCCAAGTGTCTTTTACTTAGTGTTTGTGCTAATTCCAAATGTCTTTTACTTAGTGTTTGTGCTAATTCCAAATGTCTTTTACTTAGTGTTTGTGCCAATTCCAAGTGTCTTTTACTTAGTGTTTGTGCTAATTCCAAGTGTCTTTTACTTAGTGTTTGTGCTAATTCCAAATGTCTTTTACTTAGGGTTTGTGCCAATTCCAAGTGTCTTTTGCTTAGTGTTTGCGCCAATTCCAAGTGTCTTTTACTTAGTGTTTGCGCCAATTCCAAGTGTCTTTTACTTAGTGTTTGCGCCAATTCCAAGTGTCTTTTACTTAGGGTTTGCGCCAATTCCAAGTGTCTTTTGCTTAGGGTTTGTGACAATTCCAAGTGTCTTTTGCTTAGTGTTTGTGCTAATTCCAAATGTCTTTTACTTAGGGTTTGTGCCAATTCCAAGTGTCTTTTACTTAGGGTTTGTGCCAATTCCAAGTGTCTTTTACTTAGTGTTTGTGCCAATTCCAAGTGTCTTTTACTTAGGGTTTGTGCCAATTCCAAGTGTCTTTTACTTAGTGTTTGTGCTAATTCCAAGTGTCTTTTACTTAGTGTTTGTAGTGATTCGAAGTGTCTTTTACTTAGTGTTTGTGCCAATTCCAAATGTCTTTTACTTAGTGTTTGTGCCAATTCCAAGTGTCTTTTACTTAGGGTGTGCCAATTCCAAGTGTCTTTTACTTAGTGTTTGTGCTAATTCCAAGTGTCTTTTACTTAGGGTGTGCCAATTCCAAGTGTCTTTTACTTAGGGTTTGTGCCAATTCCAAGTGTCTTTTACTTAGGGTTTGTGCCAATTCCAAGTGTCTTTTGCTTAGGGTTTGTGCCAATTCCAAGTGTCTTTTGCTTAGTGTTTGTGCTAATTCCAAATGTCTTTTGCTTAGTGTTTGTGCTAATTCCAAGTGTCTTTTACTTAGTGTTTGTAGTGATTCGAAGTGTCTTTTACTTAGTGTTTGTGCCAATTCCAAATGTCTTTTACTTAGTGTTTGTGCCAATTCCAAGTGTCTTTTACTTAGGGTGTGCCAATTCCAAGTGTCTTTTACTTAGTGTTTGTGCTAATTCCAAGTGTCTTTTACTTAGGGTGTGCCAATTCCAAGTGTCTTTTACTTAGGGTTTGTGCCAATTCCAAGTGTCTTTTGCTTAGGGTTTGTGCCAATTCCAAGTGTCTTTTGCTTAGTGTTTGTGCTAATTCCAAATGTCTTTTACTTAGTGTTTGTGCTAATTCCAAGTGTCTTTTACTTAGTGTTTGTAGTGATTCCAAGTGTCTTTTACTTAGTGTTTGTGCTAATTCCAAGTGTCTTTTACTTAGGGTTTGCGCCAATTCCAAGTGTCTTTTACTTAGGGTTTGTGCCAATTCCAAGTGTCTTTTACTTAGTGTCTGTAGTGATCCCAAGTGTCTTTTGCTTAGTGTTTGTAGTGATTCCAAGTGTCTTTTACTTAGGGTTTGTGCCAATTCCAAGTGTCTTTTACTTAGTGTCTGTAGTGATCCCAAGTGTCTTTTGCTTAGTGTTTGTGCTAATTCCAAGTGTCTTTTACTTAGTGTTTGTGCCAATTCCAAGTGTCTTTTACTTAGTGTTTGTGCTAATTCCAAGTGTCTTTTACTTAGGGTTTGTGCCAATTCCAAGTGTCTTTTACTTAGGGTTTGTGCCAATTCCAAGTGTCTTTTGCTTAGGGTTTGTGCCAATTCCAAATGTCTTTTGCTTAGTGTTTGTGCTAATTCCAAGTGTCTTTTGCTTAGTGTTTGTGCTAATTCCAAATGTCTTCTGCTTAGTGTTTGTGCTAATTCCAAGTGTCTTTTACTTAGTGTTTGTGCTAATTCCAAGTGTCTTTTACTTAGTGTTTGTAGTGATTCCAAGTGTCTTTTACTTAGTGTTTGTGCTAATTCCAAGTGTCTTTTACTTAGGGTTTGCGCCAATTCCAAGTGTCTTTTACTTAGGGTTTGTGCCAATTCCAAGTGTCTTTTACTTAGTGTCTGTAGTGATCCCAAGTGTCTTTTGCTTAGTGTTTGTAGTGATTCCAAGTGTCTTTTACTTAGGGTTTGTGCCAATTCCAAGTGTCTTTTGCTTAGCGTTTGTAGTGATTCCAAGTGTCTTTTACTTAGTGCTTGTGCTAATTCCAAGTGTCTTTTGTTTAGTGTTTGTAGTGATTCCAAGTGTCTTTTACTTAGGGTTTGTGCCAATTCCAAGTGTCTTTTGCTTAGCGTTTGTAGTGATTCCAAGTGTCTTTTACTTAGTGCTTGTGCTAATTCCAAGGGTCTTTTACTTAGGGTTTGTGCCAATTCCAAGTGTCTTTTGCTTAGTGTTTGTGCTAATTCCAAATGTCTTTTACTTAGTGTTTGTGCTAATTCCAAGTGTCTTTTATTTAGTGTTTGTAGTGATTCCAAGTGTCTTTTGCTTAGTGTTTGTGCTAATTCCAAATGTCTTTTACTTAGTGTTTGCGCCAATTCCAAGTGTCTTTTACTTAGTGTTTGTGCCAATTCCAAGTGTCTTTTATTTAGTGTTTGTAGTGATTCCAAGTGTCTTTTACTTAGTGTTTGCAGTGATTCCAAGTGTCTTTCACTTAGGGTTTGTGCCAATTCCAAGTGTCTTTCACTTAGTGTTTGTGCCAATTCCAAGTGTCTTTTACTTAGTGTTTGTGCTAATTCCAAATGTCTTTTACTTAGTGTTTGTGCTAATTCCAAATGTCTTTTACTTAGTGTTTGTGCCAATTCCAAGTGTCTTTTACTTAGTGTTTGTGCTAATTCCAAATGTCTTTTACTTAGGGTTTGTGCCAATTCCAAGTGTCTTTTACTTAGGGTTTGTGCCAATTCCAAGTGTCTTTTACTTAGTGTTTGTGCCAATTCCAAGTGTCTTTTACTTAGTGTCTGTAGTGATCCCAAGTGTCTTTTGCTTAGTGTTTGTAGTGATTCCAAGTGTCTTTTACTTAGTGTCTGTAGTGATCCCAAGTGTCTTTTGCTTAGTGTTTGTGCTAATTCCAAGTGTCTTTTACTTAGTGTTTGTGCCAATTCCAAGTGTCTTTTGCTTAGTGTTTGTGCCAATTCCAAGTGTCTTTTACTTAGTGTTTGTGCTAACTCCAAGTGTCTTTTACTTAGGGTTTGTGCCAATTCCAAGTGTCTTTTGCTTAGGGTTTGTGACAATTCCAAGTGTCTTTTGCTTAGTGTTTGTGCTAATTCCAAATGTCTTTTACTTAGGGTTTGTGCCAATTCCAAGTGTCTTTTACTTAGGGTTTGTGCCAATTCCAAGTGTCTTTTACTTAGTGTTTGTGCCAATTCCAAGTGTCTTTTACTTAGGGTTTGTGCCAATTCCAAGTGTCTTTTACTTAGTGTTTGTGCTAATTCCAAGTGTCTTTTACTTAGTGTTTGTAGTGATTCGAAGTGTCTTTTACTTAGTGTTTGTGCCAATTCCAAATGTCTTTTACTTAGTGTTTGTGCCAATTCCAAGTGTCTTTTACTTAGGGTGTGCCAATTCCAAGTGTCTTTTACTTAGTGTTTGTGCTAATTCCAAGTGTCTTTTACTTAGGGTGTGCCAATTCCAAGTGTCTTTTACTTAGGGTTTGTGCCAATTCCAAGTGTCTTTTACTTAGGGTTTGTGCCAATTCCAAGTGTCTTTTGCTTAGGGTTTGTGCCAATTCCAAGTGTCTTTTGCTTAGTGTTTGTGCTAATTCCAAATGTCTTTTGCTTAGTGTTTGTGCTAATTCCAAGTGTCTTTTACTTAGTGTTTGTAGTGATTCGAAGTGTCTTTTACTTAGTGTTTGTGCCAATTCCAAATGTCTTTTACTTAGTGTTTGTGCCAATTCCAAGTGTCTTTTACTTAGGGTGTGCCAATTCCAAGTGTCTTTTACTTAGTGTTTGTGCTAATTCCAAGTGTCTTTTACTTAGGGTGTGCCAATTCCAAGTGTCTTTTACTTAGGGTTTGTGCCAATTCCAAGTGTCTTTTGCTTAGGGTTTGTGCCAATTCCAAGTGTCTTTTGCTTAGTGTTTGTGCTAATTCCAAATGTCTTTTACTTAGTGTTTGTGCTAATTCCAAGTGTCTTTTACTTAGTGTTTGTAGTGATTCCAAGTGTCTTTTACTTAGTGTTTGTGCTAATTCCAAGTGTCTTTTACTTAGGGTTTGCGCCAATTCCAAGTGTCTTTTACTTAGGGTTTGTGCCAATTCCAAGTGTCTTTTACTTAGTGTCTGTAGTGATCCCAAGTGTCTTTTGCTTAGTGTTTGTAGTGATTCCAAGTGTCTTTTACTTAGGGTTTGTGCCAATTCCAAGTGTCTTTTACTTAGTGTCTGTAGTGATCCCAAGTGTCTTTTGCTTAGTGTTTGTGCTAATTCCAAGTGTCTTTTACTTAGTGTTTGTGCCAATTCCAAGTGTCTTTTGCTTAGTGTTTGTGCCAATTCCAAGTGTCTTTTACTTAGTGTTTGTGCTAATTCCAAGTGTCTTTTACTTAGGGTTTGTGCCAATTCCAAGTGTCTTTTACTTAGGGTTTGTGCCAATTCCAAGTGTCTTTTGCTTAGGGTTTGTGCCAATTCCAAATGTCTTTTGCTTAGTGTTTGTGCTAATTCCAAGTGTCTTTTGCTTAGTGTTTGTGCTAATTCCAAATGTCTTCTGCTTAGTGTTTGTGCTAATTCCAAGTGTCTTTTACTTAGTGTTTGTGCTAATTTCAAGTGTCTTTTACTTAGTGTTTGTAGTGATTCCAAGTGTCTTTTACTTAGTGTTTGTGCTAATTCCAAGTGTCTTTTACTTAGGGTTTGCGCCAATTCCAAGTGTCTTTTACTTAGGGTTTGTGCCAATTCCAAGTGTCTTTTACTTAGTGTCTGTAGTGATCCCAAGTGTCTTTTGCTTAGTGTTTGTAGTGATTCCAAGTGTCTTTTACTTAGGGTTTGTGCCAATTCCAAGTGTCTTTTGCTTAGCGTTTGTAGTGATTCCAAGTGTCTTTTACTTAGTGCTTGTGCTAATTCCAAGTGTCTTTTGTTTAGTGTTTGTAGTGATTCCAAGTGTCTTTTACTTAGGGTTTGTGCCAATTCCAAGTGTCTTTTGCTTAGCGTTTGTAGTGATTCCAAGTGTCTTTTACTTAGTGCTTGTGCTAATTCCAAGGGTCTTTTACTTAGGGTTTGTGCCAATTCCAAGTGTCTTTTGCTTAGTGTTTGTGCTAATTCCAAATGTCTTTTACTTAGTGTTTGTGCTAATTCCAAGTGTCTTTTATTTAGTGTTTGTAGTGATTCCAAGTGTCTTTTGCTTAGTGTTTGTGCTAATTCCAAATGTCTTTTACTTAGTGTTTGCGCCAATTCCAAGTGTCTTTTACTTAGTGTTTGTGCCAATTCCAAGTGTCTTTTATTTAGTGTTTGTAGTGATTCCAAGTGTCTTTTACTTAGTGTTTGCAGTGATTCCAAGTGTCTTTTACTTAGGGTTTGTGCCAATTCCAAGTGTCTTTCACTTAGGGTTTGTGCCAATTCCAAGTGTCTTTCACTTAGTGTTTGTGCCAATTCCAAGTGTCTTTTACTTAGTGTTTGTGCTAATTCCAAATGTCTTTTACTTAGTGTTTGTGCTAATTCCAAATGTCTTTTACTTAGTGTTTGTGCCAATTCCAAGTGTCTTTTACTTAGTGTTTGTGCTAATTCCAAATGTCTTTTACTTAGGGTTTGTGCCAATTCCAAGTGTCTTTTACTTAGGGTTTGTGCCAATTCCAAGTGTCTTTTACTTAGTGTTTGTGCCAATTCCAAGTGTCTTTTACTTAGGGTTTGTGCCAATTCCAAGTGTCTTTTACTTAGGGTTTGTGCCAATTCCAAGTGTCTTTTACTTAGGGTTTGTGCCAATTCCAAGTGTCTTTTACTTAGTGTTTGTGCCAATTCCAAGTGTCTTTTACTTAGTGTTTGTGCCAATTCCAAGTGTCTTTTACTTAGGGTTTGTGCCAATTCCAAGTGTCTTTTACTTAGTGTTTGTGCGAATTCCAAGTGTCTTTTACTTAGTGTTTGTAGTGATTCGAAGTGTCTTTTACTTAGTGTTTGTGCCAATTCCAAATGTCTTTTACTTAGTGTTTGTGCCAACTCCAAGTGTCTTTTACTTAGGGTTTGTGCCAATTCCAAGTGTCTTTTACTTAGTGTTTGTGCCAATTCCAAGTGTCTTTTACTTAGTGTTTGTGCCAATTCCAAGTGTCTTTTACTTAGGGTTTGTGCCAATTCCAAGTGTCTTTTACTTAGTGTTTGTGCTAATTCCAAGTGTCTTTTACTTAGTGTTTGTAGTGATTCGAAGTGTGTTTTACTTAGTGTTTGTGCCAATTCCAAGTGTCTTTTACTTAGGGTTTGTGCCAATTCCAAGTGTCTTTTACTTAGGGTGTGCCAATTCCAAGTGTCTTTTACTTAGGGTTTGTGCCAACCCCAAGTGTCTTTTACTTAGGGCTTGTGCCAATTCCAAGTGTCTTTTGCTTACGGTTTGTGCCAATTCCAAGTGTCTTTTGCTTAGTGTTTGTGCTAATTCCAAATGTCTTTTGCTTAGTGTTTGTGCTAATTCCAAGTGTCTTTTACTTAGGGTTTGTGCCAATTCCAAGTGTCTTTTGCTTAGTGTTTGTGCTAATTCCAAATGTCTTTTACTTAGTGCTTGTGCTAATTCCAAGTGTCTTTTACTTAGTGTTTGTAGTGATTCCAAGTGTCTTTTACTTAGTGTTTGTGCTAATTCCAAGTGGCTTTTACTTAGGGTTTGTGCCAATTCCAAGTGTCTTTTACTTAGTGTCTGTAGTGATCCCAAGTGTCTTTTGCTTAGTGTTTGTAGTGATTCCAAGTGTCTTTTACTTAGGGTTTGTGCCAATTCCAAGTGTCTTTTGCTTAGTGGTTGTGCTAATTCCAAGTGTCTTTTGCTTAGTGTTTGTGCTAATTCCAAGTGTCTTTTACTTAGGGTTTGTGCCAATTCCAAGTGTCTTTTACTTAGTGTTTGTAGTGATTCCAAGTGTCTTTTACTTAGTGTTTGTGCCAATTCCAAGTGTCTTTTACTTAGGGTTTGTGCCAATTCCAAGTGTCTTTTACTTAGTGTTTGTAGTGATTCGAAGTGTCTTTTACTTAGTGTTTGTGCCAATTCCAAATGTCTTTTACTTAGGGTTTGTGCCAATTCCAAGTGTCTTTTACTTAGGGTGTGCCAATTCCAAGTGTCTTTTGCTTAGTGTTTGTGCTAATTCCAAGTGTCTTTTGCTTAGGGTTTGTGCTAATTCCAAGTGTCTTTTGCTTAGTGTTTGTGCTAATTCCAAGTGTCTTTTGCTTAGGGTTTGCGCCAATTCCAAGTGTCTTTCGCTCAGTGTTTGCGCCAATTCCAAGTGTCTTTTACTTAGGGTTTGTGCTAATTCCAAGTGTCTTTTACTCAGGGTTTGTGCCAATTCCAAGCGCCTTTTGCTTAGTGTTTGTAGCGATTCCAAGTGTCTTTTACTTAGTGTTTGTAGTGATTCGAAGCGTCTTTTACTTAGTGTTTGTGCCAATTCCAAGTGTCTTTTACTTAGTGTTTGTGCCAATTCCAAGTGTCTTTTACTTAGGGTTTGCGCCAATTCCAAGTGTCTTTTACTTAGGGAGTGCCAAATCCAAGTGTCTTTTGCTTAGTGTCTGTAGTGATCCCAAGTGTCTTTTGCTTAGTGTTTGTAGTGATTCCAAGTGTCTTTTACTTAGGGTTTGTGCCAATTCCAAGTGTCTTTTACTTAGTGTCTGTAGTGATCCCAAGTGTCTTTTGCTTAGTGTTTGTGCTAATTCCAAGTGTCTTTTACTTAGTGCTTGTGCTAATTCCAAGTGTCTTTTACTTAGTGCCTGTAGTGATCCCAAGTGTCTTTTGTTTAGTGTTTGCGCTAATTCCAAGTGTCTTTTAGTTAGGGTTTGTGCCAATTCCAAGTGTCTTTTACTTAGGGTTTGTGCCAATTCCAAGTGTCTTTTGCTTAGTGTTTGTGCTAATTCCAAATGTCTTTTACTTAGTGTTTGTGCTAATTCCAAGTGTCTTTTAGTTAGGGTTTGTGCCAATTCCAAGTGTCTTTTACTTAGGGTTTGTGCCAATTCCAAATGTCTTTTGCTTAGTGTTTGCGCCAATTCCAAGTGTCTTTTGCTTAGTGCTTGTGCTAATCCCAAGTGTCTTTTGCTTAGGGTCTGTGCTAATTCCAAGTGTCTTTTACTCAGGGTTTGTGCCAATTCCAAGCGTCTTTTGCTTAGTGTTTGTAGCGATTCCAAGTGTCTTTTACTTAGTGTTTGTGCCAATTCCAAGTGTCTTTTACTTAGTGTCTGTAGTGATCCCAAGTGTCTTTTGTTTAGTGTTTGTGCTAATTCCAAATGTCTTTTGCTTAGTGTTTGTAGCGATTCCAAGTGTCTTTTACTTAGTGTTTGTGCCAATTCCAAGTGTCTTTTACTTAGTGTTTGTGCCAATTCCAAGTGTCTTTTACTTAGGGTTTGTGCCAATTCCAAGTGTCTTTTACTTAGGGAGTGTCAAATCCAAGTGTCTTTTGCGTAGTGTTTGTGCCAATTCCAAGTGTCTTTTACTTAGTGTTTGTGCCAATTCCAAGTGTCTTTTGCTTAGGGTTTGTGCCAATTCCAAGTGTCTTTTGCTTAGTGTTTGTGCTAATTCCAAATGTCTTTTGCTTAGTGTTTGTGCTAATTCCAAGTGTCTTTTACTTAGTGTTTGTGCTAATTCCAAGTGTCTTTTACTTAGTGTTTGTAGTGATTCCAAGTGTCTTTTACTTAGTGTTTGTGCTAATTCCAAGTGTCTTTTACTTAGGGTTTGCGCCAATTCCAAGTGTCTTTTACTTAGGGTTTGTGCCAATTCCAAGTGTCTTTTACTTAGTGTCTGTAGTGATCCCAAGTGTCTTTTGCTTAGTGTTTGTAGTGATTCCAAGTGTCTTTTACTTAGTGTCTGTAGTGATCCCAAGTGTCTTTTGCTTAGTGTTTGTGCTAATTCCAAGTGTCTTTTACTTAGTGTTTGTGCCAATTCCAAGTGTCTTTTGCTTAGTGTTTGTGCCAATTCCAAGTGTCTTTTACTTAGTGTTTGTGCTAACTCCAAGTGTCTTTTACTTAGGGTTTGTGCCAATTCCAAGTGTCTTTTGCTTAGGGTTTGTGCCAATTCCAAGTGTCTTTTGCTTAGGGTTTGTGCCAATTCCAAATGTCTTTTGCTTAGTGTTTGTGCTAATTCCAAGTGTCTTTTGCTTAGTGTTTGTGCTAATTCCAAGTGTCTTTTACTTAGTGTTTGTGCTAATTCCAAGTGTCTTTTACTTAGTGCTTGTAGTGATTCCAAGTGTCTTTTACTTAGTGTTTGTGCTAATTCCAAGTGTCTTTTACTTAGGGTTTGCGCCAATTCCAAGTGTCTTTTACTTAGGGTTTGTGCCAATTCCAAGTGTCTTTTACTTAGTGTCTGTAGTGATCCCAAGTGTCTTTTGCTTAGTGTTGGCAGTGATTCCAAGTGTCTTTTACTTAGGGTTTGTGCCAATTCCAAGTGTCTTTTACTTAGCGTCTGTAGTGATCCCAAGTGTCTTTTGCTTAGTGTTTGTGCTAATTCCAAGTGTCTTTTACTTAGGGTTTGTGCCAATTCCAAGTGTCTTTTGCTTAGTGTTTGTGCTAATTCCAAGTGTCTTTTACTTCGTGTTTGTAGTGATTCCAAGTGTCTTTTACTTAGGGTTTGTGCCAATTCCAAGTGTCTTTTACTTAGTGTTTGTGCTAATTCCAAGTGTCTTTTGTTTAGTGTTTGTAGTGATTCCAAGTGTCTTTTACTTAGGGTTTGTGCCAATTCCAAGTGTCTTTTGCTTAGCGTTTGTAGTGATTCCAAGTGTCTTTTACTTAGTGCTTGTGCTAATTCCAAGGGTCTTTTACTTAGGGTTTGTGCCAATTTCAAGTGTCTTTTGCTTAGTGTTTGTGCTAATTCCAAATGTCTTTTACTTAGTGTTTGTGCTAATTCCAAGTGTCTTTTATTTAGTGTTTGTAGTGATTCCAAGTGTCTTTTGCTTAGTGTTTGTGCTAATTCCAAATGTCTTTTACTTAGTGTTTGCGCCAATTCCAAGTGTCTTTTACTTAGTGTTTGTGCCAATTCCAAGTGTCTTTTGTTAAGTATTTGTAGTGATTCCAAGTGTCTTTTGCAAAGTTTTTGTAGTGATTACAAGTGTCTTTTTGTCAAGTTTCTGTAGTGACTCCAAGTGTATTTTGTCAAGTATTTGTAGTGATTTCAAGTGTTTTTTGTCAAGTATTTGTAGTGATTCCAAGTGTCTTTTGCAAAGTTTTTGTAGTGATTACAAGTGTCTTTTGCAAAGTATTTGTAGTGGTTCCAAGTGTCTTTTGGCAAGTATTTGAAGTGATTCCAAGTGTCTTTTGTCAAGTATTTGTAGTGATTCCAAGTGTCTTTTGTCAAGTATTTGTAGTGATTCCAAGTGTCTTTTGTCAAGTATTTGTAGTGATTCCAAGTGTCTTTTGTTTAGTGTTTGCGCTAATTCCAAGTGTCTTTTAGTTAGGGTTTGTGCCAATTCCAAGTGTCTTTTACTTAGGGTTTGTGCCAATTCCAAGTGTCTTTTGCTTAGTGTTTGTGCTAATTCCAAGTGTCTTTTGCTTAGTGTTTGTGCTAATTCCAAATGTCTTTTGCTTAGTGTTTGTGCTAATTCCAAGTGTCTTTTACTTAGTGTTTGTGCTAATTCCAAGTGTCTTTTACTTAGTGTTTGTAGTGATTCGAAGTGTCTTTTACTTAGTGTTTGTGCCAATTCCAAATGTCTTTTACTTAGTGTTTGTGCTAATTCCAAGTGTCTTTTACTTAGGGTTTGTGCCAATTCCAAGTGTCTTTTACTTAGGGTTTGTGCCAATTCCAAGTGTCTTTTACTTAGTGTTTGTGCCAATTCCAAGTGTCTTTTACTTAGGGTTTGTGCCAATTCCAAGTGTCTTTTACTTAGTGTTTGTGCTAATTCCAAGTGTCTTTTACTTAGTGTTTGTAGTGATTCGAAGTGTCTTTTACTTAGTGTTTGTGCCAATTCCAAATGTCTTTTACTTAGTGTTTGTGCCAATTCCAAGTGTCTTTTACTTAGGGTTTGTGCCAATTCCAAGTGTCTTTTACTTAGGGTGTGCCAATTCCAAGTGTCTTTTACTTAGTGTTTGTGCTAATTCCAAGTGTCTTTTACTTAGGGTTTGTGCCAATTCCAAGTGTCTTTTACTTAGTGTTTGTGCCAATTCCAAGTGTCTTTTGCTTAGTGTTTGTGCTAATTCCAAATGTCTTTTGCTTAGTGTTTGTGCTAATTCCAAGTGTCTTTTACTTAGTGTTTGTGCTAATTCCAAGTGTCTTTTACTTAGTGTTTGTCGTGATTCCAAGTGTCTTTTACTTAGTGTTTGTGCTAATTCCAAGTGTCTTTTACTTAGGGTTTGCGCCAATTCCAAGTGTCTTTTACTGAGGGTTTGTGCCAATTCCAAGTGTCTTTTACTTAGTGTCTGTAGTGATCCCAAGTGTCTTTTGCTTAGTGTTTGTGCTAATTCCAAGTGTCTTTTACTTAGGGTTTGTGCCAATTCCAAGTGTCTTTTGCTTAGTGTTTGTGCCAATTCCAAGTGTCTTTTACTTAGTGTTTGTGCTAATTCCAAGTGTCTTTTACTTCGTGTTTGTAGTGATTCCAAGTGTCTTTTACTTAGTGTTTGTGCTAATTCCAAGTGTCTTTTACTTAGGGTTTGTGCCAATTACAAGTGTCTTTTACTTAGGGTTTGTGCCAATTCCAAGTGTCTTTTACTTAGTGTTTGTGCCAATTCCAAGTGTCTTTTATTTAGTGTTTGTGCTAATTCCAAGTGCCTTTTACTTAGGGTTTGTGCCAATTCCAAGTGTCTTTTGCTTAGTGTTTGTAGTGATTCCAAGTGTCTTTTACTTAGGGTTTGTGCCAATTCCAAGTGTCTTTTGCTTAGTGTTTGTAGTGATTCCAAGTGTCTTTTACTTAGGGTTTGTGCCAATTCCAAGTGTCTTTTGCTTAGTGTTTGTAGTGATTCCAAGTGTCTTTTACTTAGTGCTTGTGCTAATTCCAAGTGTCTTTTACTTAGGGTTTGTGCCAATTCCAAGTGTCTTTTGCTTAGTGTTTGTGCTAATTCCAAATGTCTTTTACTTAGTGTTTGTGCTAATTCCAAGTGTCTTTTATTTAGTGTTTGTAGTGATTCCAAGTGTCTTTTGCTTAGTGTTTGTGCTAATTCCAAATGTCTTTTACTTAGTGTTTGCGCCAATCCCAAGTGTCTTTTACTTAGTGTTTGTGCCAATTCCAAGTGTCTTTTATTTAGTGTTTGTAGTGATTCCAAGTGTCTTTTACTTAGTGTTTGCAGTGATTCCAAGTGTCTTTTACTTAGTGTTTGTGCCAATTCCAAGTGTCTTTCACTTAGGGTTTGTGCCAATTCCAAGTGTCTTTTACTTAGTGTTTGTGCTAATTCCAAGTGTCTTTTACTTAGTGTTTGTGCTAATTCCAAATGTCTTTTACTTAGTGTTTGTGCTAATTCCAAATGTCTTTTACTTAGTGTTTGTGCTAATTCCAAGTGTCTTTTACTTAGGGTTTGTGCCAATTCCAAGTGTCTTTTACTTAGGGTTTGTGCCAATTCCAAGTGTCTTTTACTTAGGGTTTGTGCCAATTCCAAGTGTCTTTTACTTAGGGTTTGTGCCAATTCCAAGTGTCTTTTACTTAGTGTTTGTGCTAATTCCAAGTGTCTTTTACTTAGTGTTTGTAGTGATTCGAAGTGTCTTTTACTTAGTGTTTGCAGTGATTCCAAGTGTCTTTTACTTAGTGTTTGTGCCAATTCCAAGTGTCTTTCACTTAGGGTTTGTGCCAATTCCAAGTGTCTTTTACTTAGTGTTTGTGCTAATTCCAAGTGTCTTTTACTTAGTGTTTGTGCTAATTCCAAATGTCTTTTACTTAGTGTTTGTGCTAATTCCAAATGTCTTTTACTTAGTGTTTGTGCTAATTCCAAGTGTCTTTTACTTAGGGTTTGTGCCAATTCCAAGTGTCTTTTACTTAGGGTTTGTGCCAATTCCAAGTGTCTTTTACTTAGTGTTTGTGCTAATTCCAAGTGTCTTTTGCTTAGTGTTTGTGCTAATTCCAAGTGTCTTTTACTTAGGGTGTGCCAATTCCAAGTGTCTTTTACTTAGTGTTTGTGCTAATTCCAAGTGTCTTTTGCTTAGTGTTTGTGCTAATTCCAAGTGTCTTTTACTTAGTGTTTGTGCCAATTCCAAATGTCTTTTACTTAGTGTTTGTGCCAATTCCAAGTGTCTTTTACTTAGGGTGTGCCAATTCCAAGTGTCTTTTACTTAGTGTTTGTGCTAATTCCAAGTGTCTTTTACTTAGGGTGTGCCAATTCCAAGTGTCTTTTACTTAGTGTTTGTGCTAATTCCAAGTGTCTTTTGCTTAGTGTTTGTGCTAATTCCAAGTGTCTTTTACTTAGTGTTTGTGCTAATTCCAAGTGTCTTTTACTTAGTGTTTGTAGTGATTCCAAGTGTCTTTTACTTAGTGTTTGTGCTAATTCCAAGTGTCTTTTACTTAGGGTTTGCGCCAATTCCAAGTGTCTTTTACTTAGGGTTTGTGCCAATTCCAAGTGTCTTTTACTTAGTGTTTGCAGTGATTCCAAGTGTCTTTTACTTAGTGTTTGTGCCAATTCCAAGTGTCTTTCACTTAGGGTTTGTGCCAATTCCAAGTGTCTTTTACTTAGGGTTTGTGCCAATTCCAAGTGTCTTTTACTTAGTGTTTGTGCTAATTCCAAGTGTCTTTTACTTAGTGTTTGTGCCAATTCCAAATGTCTTTTACTTAGTGTTTGTGCCAATTCCAAGTGTCTTTTACTTAGGGTGTGCCAATTCCAAGTGTCTTTTACTTAGTGTTTGTGCTAATTCCAAGTGTCTTTTACTTAGGGTGTGCCAATTCCAAGTGTCTTTTACTTAGTGTTTGTGCTAATTCCAAGTGTCTTTTGCTTAGTGTTTGTGCTAATTCCAAGTGTCTTTTACTTAGTGTTTGTGCTAATTCCAAGTGTCTTTTACTTAGTGTTTGTAGTGATTCCAAGTGTCTTTTACTTAGTGTTTGTGCTAATTCCAAGTGTCTTTTACTTAGGGTTTGCGCCAATTCCAAGTGTCTTTTACTTAGGGTTTGTGCCAATTCCAAGTGTCTTTTACTTAGTGTCTGTAGTGATCCCAAGTGTCTTTTGCTTAGTGTTTGTAGTGATTCCAAGTGTCTTTTACTTAGGGTTTGTGCCAATTCCAAGTGTCTTTTACTTAGTGTCTGTAGTGATCCCAAGTGTCTTTTGCTTAGTGTTTGTGCTAATTCCAAGTGTCTTTTACTTAGTGTTTGTGCCAATTCCAAGTGTCTTTTGCTTAGTGTTTGTGCCAATTCCAAGTGTCTTTTACTTAGTGTTTGTGCTAATTCCAAGTGTCTTTTACTTAGGGTTTGTGCCAATTCCAAGTGTCTTTTACTTAGTGTTTGTGCTAATTCCAAGTGTCTTTTGCTTAGTGTTTGTGCTAATTCCAAATGTCTTTTGCTTAGTGTTTGTGCTAATTCCAAGTGTCTTTTACTTAGTGTTTGTGCTAATTCCAAGTGTCTTTTACTTAGTGTTTGTAGTGATTCCAAGTGTCTTTTACTTAGTGTTTGTGCTAATTCCAAGTGTCTTTTACTTAGGGTTTGCGCCAATTCCAAGTGTCTTTTACTTAGGGTTTGTGCCAATTCCAAGTGTCTTTTACTTAGTGTCTGTAGTGATCCCAAGTGTCTTTTGCTTAGTGTTTGTAGTGATTCCAAGTGTCTTTTACTTAGGGTTTGTGCCAATTCCAAGTGTCTTTTACTTAGTGTCTGTAGTGATCCCAAGTGTCTTTTGCTTAGTGTTTGTGCTAATTCCAAGTGTCTTTTACTTAGGGTTTGTGCCAATTCCAAGTGTCTTTTGCTTAGTGTTTGTGCCAATTCCAAGTGTCTTTTACTTAGTGTTTGTGCTAATTCCAAGTGTCTTTTACTTCGTGTTTGTAGTGATTCCAAGTGTCTTTTACTTAGTGTTTGTGCTAATTCCAAGTGTCTTTTGTTTAGTTTGTAGTGATTCCAAGTGTCTTTTACTTAGGGTTTGTGCCAATTCCAAGTGTCTTTTGCTTAGCGTTTGTAGTGATTCCAAGTGTCTTTTACTTAGTGCTTGTGCTAATTCCAAGTGTCTTTTGCTTAGTGTTTGTGCTAATTCCAAATGTCTTTTACTTAGTGTTTGTGCTAATTCCAAGTGTCTTTTATTTAGTGTTTGTAGTGATTCCAAGTGTCTTTTGCTTAGTGTTTGTGCTAATTCCAAATGTCTTTTACTTAGTGTTTGCGCCAATTCCAAGTGTCTTTTACTTAGTGTTTGTGCCAATTCCAAGTGTCTTTTATTTAGTGTTTGTAGTGATTCCAAGTGTCTTTTACTTAGTGTTTGCAGTGATTCCAAGTGTCTTTTACTTAGTGTTTGTGCCAATTCCAAGTGTCTTTCACTTAGGGTTTGTGCCAATTCCAAGTGTCTTTCACTTAGGGTTTGTGCCAATTCCAAGTGTCTTTTACTTAGTGTTTGTGCTAATTCCAAGTGTCTTTTACTTAGTGTTTGTGCTAATTCCAAATGTCTTTTACTTAGTGTTTGTGCTAATTCCAAGTGTCTTTTACTTAGTGTTTGTGCTAATTCCAAATGTCTTTTACTTAGGGTTTGTGCCAATTCCAAGTGTCTTTTGCTTAGTGTTTGCGCCAATTCCAAGTGTCTTTTACTTAGTGTTTGCGCCAATTCCAAGTGTCTTTTACTTAGTGTTTGCGCCAATTCCAAGTGTCTTTTACTTAGGGTTTGCGCCAATTCCAAGTGTCTTTTGCTTAGGGTTTGTGACAATTCCAAGTGTCTTTTGCTTAGTGTTTGTGCTAATTCCAAATGTCTTTTACTTAGGGTTTGTGCCAATTCCAAGTGTCTTTTACTTAGGGTTTGTGCCAATTCCAAGTGTCTTTTACTTAGTGTTTGTGCCAATTCCAAGTGTCTTTTACTTAGGGTTTGTGCCAATTCCAAGTGTCTTTTACTTAGGGTTTGTGCCAATTCCAAGTGTCTTTTACTTAGGGTTTGTGCCAATTCCAAGTGTCTTTTACTTAGTGTTTGTGCCAATTCCAAGTGTCTTTTACTTAGGGTTTGTGCCAATTCCAAGTGTCTTTTACTTAGTGTTTGTGCTAATTCCAAGTGTCTTTTACTTAGTGTTTGTAGTGATTCGAAGTGTCTTTTACTTAGTGTTTGTGCCAATTCCAAATGTCTTTTACTTAGTGTTTGTGCCAATTCCAAGTGTCTTTTACTTAGGGTTTGTGCCAATTCCAAGTGTCTTTTACTTAGGGTGTGCCAATTCCAAGTGTCTTTTACTTAGTGTTTGTGCTAATTCCAAGTGTCTTTTACTTAGGGTTTGTGCCAATTCCAAGTGTCTTTTACTTAGTGTTTGTGCCAATTCCAAGTGTCTTTTGCTTAGGGTTTGTGCCAATTCCAAGTGTCTTTTGCTTAGTGTTTGTGCTAATTCCAAATGTCTTTTGCTTAGTGTTTGTGCTAATTCCAAGTGTCTTTTACTTAGTGTTTGTGCTAATTCCAAGTGTCTTTTACTTAGTGTTTGTAGTGATTCCAAGTGTCTTTTACTTAGTGTTTGTGCTAATTCCAAGTGTCTTTTACTTAGGGTTTGCGCCAATTCCAAGTGTCTTTTACTGAGGGTTTGTGCCAATTCCAAGTGTCTTTTACTTAGTGTCTGTAGTGATCCCAAGTGTCTTTTGCTTAGTGTTTGTGCTAATTCCAAGTGTCTTTTACTTAGGGTTTGTGCCAATTCCAAGTGTCTTTTACTTAGTGTTTGTGCTAATTCCAAGTGTCTTTTACTTAGTGTTTGTAGTGATTCGAAGTGTCTTTTACTTAGTGTTTGTGCCAATTCCAAATGTCTTTTACTTAGTGTTTGTGCCAATTCCAAGTGTCTTTTACTTAGGGTTTGTGCCAATTCCAAGTGTCTTTTACTTAGGGTGTGCCAATTCCAAGTGTCTTTTACTTAGTGTTTGTGCTAATTCCAAGTGTCTTTTACTTAGGGTTTGTGCCAATTCCAAGTGTCTTTTACTTAGTGTTTGTGCCAATTCCAAGTGTCTTTTGCTTAGGGTTTGTGCCAATTCCAAGTGTCTTTTGCTTAGTGTTTGTGCTAATTCCAAATGTCTTTTGCTTAGTGTTTGTGCTAATTCCAAGTGTCTTTTACTTAGTGTTTGTGCTAATTCCAAGTGTCTTTTACTTAGTGTTTGTAGTGATTCCAAGTGTCTTTTACTTAGTGTTTGTGCTAATTCCAAGTGTCTTTTACTTAGGGTTTGCGCCAATTCCAAGTGTCTTTTACTGAGGGTTTGTGCCAATTCCAAGTGTCTTTTACTTAGTGTCTGTAGTGATCCCAAGTGTCTTTTGCTTAGTGTTTGTGCTAATTCCAAGTGTCTTTTACTTAGGGTTTGTGCCAATTCCAAGTGTCTTTTGCTTAGTGTTTGTGCCAATTCCAAGTGTCTTTTACTTAGTGTTTGTGCTAATTCCAAGTGTCTTTTACTTCGTGTTTGTAGTGATTCCAAGTGTCTTTTACTTAGTGTTTGTGCTAATTCCAAGTGTCTTTTACTTAGGGTTTGTGCCAATTACAAGTGTCTTTTACTTAGGGTTTGTGCCAATTCCAAGTGTCTTTTACTTAGTGTTTGTGCCAATTCCAAGTGTCTTTTATTTAGTGTTTGTGCTAATTCCAAGTGCCTTTTACTTAGGGTTTGTGCCAATTCCAAGTGTCTTTTGCTTAGTGTTTGTAGTGATTCCAAGTGTCTTTTACTTAGGGTTTGTGCCAATTCCAAGTGTCTTTTGCTTAGTGTTTGTAGTGATTCCAAGTGTCTTTTACTTAGGGTTTGTGCCAATTCCAAGTGTCTTTTGCTTAGTGTTTGTAGTGATTCCAAGTGTCTTTTACTTAGTGCTTGTGCTAATTCCAAGTGTCTTTTACTTAGGGTTTGTGCCAATTCCAAGTGTCTTTTGCTTAGTGTTTGTGCTAATTCCAAATGTCTTTTACTTAGTGTTTGTGCTAATTCCAAGTGTCTTTTATTTAGTGTTTGTAGTGATTCCAAGTGTCTTTTGCTTAGTGTTTGTGCTAATTCCAAATGTCTTTTACTTAGTGTTTGCGCCAATTCCAAGTGTCTTTTATTTAGTGTTTGTAGTGATTCCAAGTGTCTTTTACTTAGTGTTTGCAGTGATTCCAAGTGTCTTTTACTTAGTGTTTGTGCCAATTCCAAGTGTCTTTTGCTTAGTGTTTGTGCTAATTCCAAGTGTCTTTTACTTAGTGTTTGTGCTAATTCCAAGTGTCTTTTACTTAGTGTTTGTAGTGATTCCAAGTGTCTTTTACTTAGTGTTTGTGCTAATTCCAAGTGTCTTTTACTTAGGGTTTGCGCCAATTCCAAGTGTCTTTTACTTAGGGTTTGTGCCAATTCCAAGTGTCTTTTACTTAGTGTCTGTAGTGATCCCAAGTGTCTTTTGCTTAGTGTTTGTAGTGATTCCAAGTGTCTTTTACTTAGGGTTTGTGCCAATTCCAAGTGTCTTTTACTTAGTGTCTGTAGTGATCCCAAGTGTCTTTTGCTTAGTGTTTGTGCTAATTCCAAGTGTCTTTTACTTAGTGTTTGTGCCAATTCCAAGTGTCTTTTGCTTAGTGTTTGTGCCAATTCCAAGTGTCTTTTACTTAGTGTTTGTGCTAATTCCAAGTGTCTTTTACTTAGGGTTTGTGCCAATTCCAAGTGTCTTTTACTTAGGGTTTGTGCCAATTCCAAGTGTCTTTTGCTTAGGGTTTGTGCCAATTCCAAATGTCTTTTGCTTAGTGTTTGTGCTAATTCCAAGTGTCTTTTGCTTAGTGTTTGTGCTAATTCCAAATGTCTTTTGCTTAGTGTTTGTGCTAATTCCAAGTGTCTTTTACTTAGTGTTTGTGCTAATTCCAAGTGTCTTTTACTTAGTGTTTGTAGTGATTCCAAGTGTCTTTTACTTAGTGTTTGTGCTAATTCCAAGTGTCTTTTACTTAGGGTTTGCGCCAATTCCAAGTGTCTTTTACTTAGGGTTTGTGCCAATTCCAAGTGTCTTTTACTTAGTGTCTGTAGTGATCCCAAGTGTCTTTTGCTTAGTGTTTGTAGTGATTCCAAGTGTCTTTTACTTAGGGTTTGTGCCAATTCCAAGTGTCTTTTACTTAGTGTCTGTAGTGATCCCAAGTGTCTTTTGCTTAGTGTTTGTGCTAATTCCAAGTGTCTTTTACTTAGGGTTTGTGCCAATTCCAAGTGTCTTTTGCTTAGTGTTTGTGCCAATTCCAAGTGTCTTTTACTTAGTGTTTGTGCTAATTCCAAGTGTCTTTTACTTCGTGTTTGTAGTGATTCCAAGTGTCTTTTACTTAGTGTTTGTGCTAATTCCAAGTGTCTTTTGTTTAGTGTTTGTAGTGATTCCAAGTGTCTTTTACTTAGGGTTTGTGCCAATTCCAAGTGTCTTTTGCTTAGCGTTTGTAGTGATTCCAAGTGTCTTTTACTTAGTGCTTGTGCTAATTCCAAGTGTCTTTTGCTTAGTGTTTGTGCTAATTCCAAATGTCTTTTACTTAGTGTTTGTGCTAATTCCAAGTGTCTTTTATTTAGTGTTTGTAGTGATTCCAAGTGTCTTTTGCTTAGTGTTTGTGCTAATTCCAAATGTCTTTTACTTAGTGTTTGCGCCAATTCCAAGTGTCTTTTACTTAGTGTTTGTGCCAATTCCAAGTGTCTTTTATTTAGTGTTTGTAGTGATTCCAAGTGTCTTTTACTTAGTGTTTGCAGTGATTCCAAGTGTCTTTTACTTAGTGTTTGTGCCAATTCCAAGTGTCTTTCACTTAGGGTTTGTGCCAATTCCAAGTGTCTTTCACTTAGGGTTTGTGCCAATTCCAAGTGTCTTTTACTTAGTGTTTGTGCTAATTCCAAGTGTCTTTTACTTAGTGTTTGTGCTAATTCCAAATGTCTTTTACTTAGTGTTTGTGCTAATTCCAAATGTCTTTTACTTAGTGTTTGTGCCAATTCCAAGTGTCTTTTACTTAGTGTTTGTGCTAATTCCAAGTGTCTTTTACTTAGTGTTTGTGCTAATTCCAAATGTCTTTTACTTAGGGTTTGTGCCAATTCCAAGTGTCTTTTGCTTAGTGTTTGCGCCAATTCCAAGTGTCTTTTACTTAGTGTTTGCGCCAATTCCAAGTGTCTTTTACTTAGTGTTTGCGCCAATTCCAAGTGTCTTTTACTTAGGGTTTGCGCCAATTCCAAGTGTCTTTTGCTTAGGGTTTGTGACAATTCCAAGTGTCTTTTGCTTAGTGTTTGTGCTAATTCCAAATGTCTTTTACTTAGGGTTTGTGCCAATTCCAAGTGTCTTTTACTTAGGGTTTGTGCCAATTCCAAGTGTCTTTTACTTAGTGTTTGTGCCAATTCCAAGTGTCTTTTACTTAGGGTTTGTGCCAATTCCAAGTGTCTTTTACTTAGTGTTTGTGCTAATTCCAAGTGTCTTTTACTTAGTGTTTGTAGTGATTCGAAGTGTCTTTTACTTAGTGTTTGTGCCAATTCCAAATGTCTTTTACTTAGTGTTTGTGCCAATTCCAAGTGTCTTTTACTTAGGGTGTGCCAATTCCAAGTGTCTTTTACTTAGTGTTTGTGCTAATTCCAAGTGTCTTTTACTTAGGGTGTGCCAATTCCAAGTGTCTTTTACTTAGGGTTTGTGCCAATTCCAAGTGTCTTTTACTTAGGGTTTGTGCCAATTCCAAGTGTCTTTTGCTTAGGGTTTGTGCCAATTCCAAGTGTCTTTTGCTTAGTGTTTGTGCTAATTCCAAATGTCTTTTGCTTAGTGTTTGTGCTAATTCCAAGTGTCTTTTACTTAGTGTTTGTAGTGATTCGAAGTGTCTTTTACTTAGTGTTTGTGCCAATTCCAAATGTCTTTTACTTAGTGTTTGTGCCAATTCCAAGTGTCTTTTACTTAGGGTGTGCCAATTCCAAGTGTCTTTTACTTAGTGTTTGTGCTAATTCCAAGTGTCTTTTACTTAGGGTGTGCCAATTCCAAGTGTCTTTTACTTAGGGTTTGTGCCAATTCCAAGTGTCTTTTGCTTAGGGTTTGTGCCAATTCCAAGTGTCTTTTGCTTAGTGTTTGTGCTAATTCCAAATGTCTTTTACTTAGTGTTTGTGCTAATTCCAAGTGTCTTTTACTTAGTGTTTGTAGTGATTCCAAGTGTCTTTTACTTAGTGTTTGTGCTAATTCCAAGTGTCTTTTACTTAGGGTTTGCGCCAATTCCAAGTGTCTTTTACTTAGGGTTTGTGCCAATTCCAAGTGTCTTTTACTTAGTGTCTGTAGTGATCCCAAGTGTCTTTTGCTTAGTGTTTGTAGTGATTCCAAGTGTCTTTTACTTAGGGTTTGTGCCAATTCCAAGTGTCTTTTACTTAGTGTCTGTAGTGATCCCAAGTGTCTTTTGCTTAGTGTTTGTGCTAATTCCAAGTGTCTTTTACTTAGTGTTTGTGCCAATTCCAAGTGTCTTTTACTTAGTGTTTGTGCTAATTCCAAGTGTCTTTTACTTAGGGTTTGTGCCAATTCCAAGTGTCTTTTACTTAGGGTTTGTGCCAATTCCAAGTGTCTTTTGCTTAGGGTTTGTGCCAATTCCAAATGTCTTTTGCTTAGTGTTTGTGCTAATTCCAAGTGTCTTTTGCTTAGTGTTTGTGCTAATTCCAAATGTCTTCTGCTTAGTGTTTGTGCTAATTCCAAGTGTCTTTTACTTAGTGTTTGTGCTAATTCCAAGTGTCTTTTACTTAGTGTTTGTAGTGATTCCAAGTGTCTTTTACTTAGTGTTTGTGCTAATTCCAAGTGTCTTTTACTTAGGGTTTGCGCCAATTCCAAGTGTCTTTTACTTAGGGTTTGTGCCAATTCCAAGTGTCTTTTACTTAGTGTCTGTAGTGATCCCAAGTGTCTTTTGCTTAGTGTTTGTAGTGATTCCAAGTGTCTTTTACTTAGGGTTTGTGCCAATTCCAAGTGTCTTTTGCTTAGCGTTTGTAGTGATTCCAAGTGTCTTTTACTTAGTGCTTGTGCTAATTCCAAGTGTCTTTTGTTTAGTGTTTGTAGTGATTCCAAGTGTCTTTTACTTAGGGTTTGTGCCAATTCCAAGTGTCTTTTGCTTAGCGTTTGTAGTGATTCCAAGTGTCTTTTACTTAGTGCTTGTGCTAATTCCAAGGGTCTTTTACTTAGGGTTTGTGCCAATTCCAAGTGTCTTTTGCTTAGTGTTTGTGCTAATTCCAAATGTCTTTTACTTAGTGTTTGTGCTAATTCCAAGTGTCTTTTATTTAGTGTTTGTAGTGATTCCAAGTGTCTTTTGCTTAGTGTTTGTGCTAATTCCAAATGTCTTTTACTTAGTGTTTGCGCCAATTCCAAGTGTCTTTTACTTAGTGTTTGTGCCAATTCCAAGTGTCTTTTATTTAGTGTTTGTAGTGATTCCAAGTGTCTTTTACTTAGTGTTTGCAGTGATTCCAAGTGTCTTTCACTTAGGGTTTGTGCCAATTCCAAGTGTCTTTCACTTAGTGTTTGTGCCAATTCCAAGTGTCTTTTACTTAGTGTTTGTGCTAATTCCAAATGTCTTTTACTTAGTGTTTGTGCTAATTCCAAATGTCTTTTACTTAGTGTTTGTGCCAATTCCAAGTGTCTTTTACTTAGTGTTTGTGCTAATTCCAAATGTCTTTTACTTAGGGTTTGTGCCAATTCCAAGTGTCTTTTACTTAGGGTTTGTGCCAATTCCAAGTGTCTTTTACTTAGTGTTTGTGCCAATTCCAAGTGTCTTTTACTTAGTGTCTGTAGTGATCCCAAGTGTCTTTTGCTTAGTGTTTGTAGTGATTCCAAGTGTCTTTTACTTAGTGTCTGTAGTGATCCCAAGTGTCTTTTGCTTAGTGTTTGTGCTAATTCCAAGTGTCTTTTACTTAGTGTTTGTGCCAATTCCAAGTGTCTTTTGCTTAGTGTTTGTGCCAATTCCAAGTGTCTTTTACTTAGTGTTTGTGCTAACTCCAAGTGTCTTTTACTTAGGGTTTGTGCCAATTCCAAGTGTCTTTTGCTTAGGGTTTGTGACAATTCCAAGTGTCTTTTGCTTAGTGTTTGTGCTAATTCCAAATGTCTTTTACTTAGGGTTTGTGCCAATTCCAAGTGTCTTTTACTTAGGGTTTGTGCCAATTCCAAGTGTCTTTTACTTAGTGTTTGTGCCAATTCCAAGTGTCTTTTACTTAGGGTTTGTGCCAATTCCAAGTGTCTTTTACTTAGTGTTTGTGCTAATTCCAAGTGTCTTTTACTTAGTGTTTGTAGTGATTCGAAGTGTCTTTTACTTAGTGTTTGTGCCAATTCCAAATGTCTTTTACTTAGTGTTTGTGCCAATTCCAAGTGTCTTTTACTTAGGGTGTGCCAATTCCAAGTGTCTTTTACTTAGTGTTTGTGCTAATTCCAAGTGTCTTTTACTTAGGGTGTGCCAATTCCAAGTGTCTTTTACTTAGGGTTTGTGCCAATTCCAAGTGTCTTTTACTTAGGGTTTGTGCCAATTCCAAGTGTCTTTTGCTTAGGGTTTGTGCCAATTCCAAGTGTCTTTTGCTTAGTGTTTGTGCTAATTCCAAATGTCTTTTGCTTAGTGTTTGTGCTAATTCCAAGTGTCTTTTACTTAGTGTTTGTAGTGATTCGAAGTGTCTTTTACTTAGTGTTTGTGCCAATTCCAAATGTCTTTTACTTAGTGTTTGTGCCAATTCCAAGTGTCTTTTACTTAGGGTGTGCCAATTCCAAGTGTCTTTTACTTAGTGTTTGTGCTAATTCCAAGTGTCTTTTACTTAGGGTGTGCCAATTCCAAGTGTCTTTTACTTAGGGTTTGTGCCAATTCCAAGTGTCTTTTGCTTAGGGTTTGTGCCAATTCCAAGTGTCTTTTGCTTAGTGTTTGTGCTAATTCCAAATGTCTTTTACTTAGTGTTTGTGCTAATTCCAAGTGTCTTTTACTTAGTGTTTGTAGTGATTCCAAGTGTCTTTTACTTAGTGTTTGTGCTAATTCCAAGTGTCTTTTACTTAGGGTTTGCGCCAATTCCAAGTGTCTTTTACTTAGGGTTTGTGCCAATTCCAAGTGTCTTTTACTTAGTGTCTGTAGTGATCCCAAGTGTCTTTTGCTTAGTGTTTGTAGTGATTCCAAGTGTCTTTTACTTAGGGTTTGTGCCAATTCCAAGTGTCTTTTACTTAGTGTCTGTAGTGATCCCAAGTGTCTTTTGCTTAGTGTTTGTGCTAATTCCAAGTGTCTTTTACTTAGTGTTTGTGCCAATTCCAAGTGTCTTTTGCTTAGTGTTTGTGCCAATTCCAAGTGTCTTTTACTTAGTGTTTGTGCTAATTCCAAGTGTCTTTTACTTAGGGTTTGTGCCAATTCCAAGTGTCTTTTACTTAGGGTTTGTGCCAATTCCAAGTGTCTTTTGCTTAGGGTTTGTGCCAATTCCAAATGTCTTTTGCTTAGTGTTTGTGCTAATTCCAAGTGTCTTTTGCTTAGTGTTTGTGCTAATTCCAAATGTCTTCTGCTTAGTGTTTGTGCTAATTCCAAGTGTCTTTTACTTAGTGTTTGTGCTAATTTCAAGTGTCTTTTACTTAGTGTTTGTAGTGATTCCAAGTGTCTTTTACTTAGTGTTTGTGCTAATTCCAAGTGTCTTTTACTTAGGGTTTGCGCCAATTCCAAGTGTCTTTTACTTAGGGTTTGTGCCAATTCCAAGTGTCTTTTACTTAGTGTCTGTAGTGATCCCAAGTGTCTTTTGCTTAGTGTTTGTAGTGATTCCAAGTGTCTTTTACTTAGGGTTTGTGCCAATTCCAAGTGTCTTTTGCTTAGCGTTTGTAGTGATTCCAAGTGTCTTTTACTTAGTGCTTGTGCTAATTCCAAGTGTCTTTTGTTTAGTGTTTGTAGTGATTCCAAGTGTCTTTTACTTAGGGTTTGTGCCAATTCCAAGTGTCTTTTGCTTAGCGTTTGTAGTGATTCCAAGTGTCTTTTACTTAGTGCTTGTGCTAATTCCAAGGGTCTTTTACTTAGGGTTTGTGCCAATTCCAAGTGTCTTTTGCTTAGTGTTTGTGCTAATTCCAAATGTCTTTTACTTAGTGTTTGTGCTAATTCCAAGTGTCTTTTATTTAGTGTTTGTAGTGATTCCAAGTGTCTTTTGCTTAGTGTTTGTGCTAATTCCAAATGTCTTTTACTTAGTGTTTGCGCCAATTCCAAGTGTCTTTTACTTAGTGTTTGTGCCAATTCCAAGTGTCTTTTATTTAGTGTTTGTAGTGATTCCAAGTGTCTTTTACTTAGTGTTTGCAGTGATTCCAAGTGTCTTTTACTTAGGGTTTGTGCCAATTCCAAGTGTCTTTCACTTAGGGTTTGTGCCAATTCCAAGTGTCTTTCACTTAGTGTTTGTGCCAATTCCAAGTGTCTTTTACTTAGTGTTTGTGCTAATTCCAAATGTCTTTTACTTAGTGTTTGTGCTAATTCCAAATGTCTTTTACTTAGTGTTTGTGCCAATTCCAAGTGTCTTTTACTTAGTGTTTGTGCTAATTCCAAATGTCTTTTACTTAGGGTTTGTGCCAATTCCAAGTGTCTTTTACTTAGGGTTTGTGCCAATTCCAAGTGTCTTTTACTTAGTGTTTGTGCCAATTCCAAGTGTCTTTTACTTAGGGTTTGTGCCAATTCCAAGTGTCTTTTACTTAGGGTTTGTGCCAATTCCAAGTGTCTTTTACTTAGGGTTTGTGCCAATTCCAAGTGTCTTTTACTTAGTGTTTGTGCCAATTCCAAGTGTCTTTTACTTAGTGTTTGTGCCAATTCCAAGTGTCTTTTACTTAGGGTTTGTGCCAATTCCAAGTGTCTTTTACTTAGTGTTTGTGCGAATTCCAAGTGTCTTTTACTTAGTGTTTGTAGTGATTCGAAGTGTCTTTTACTTAGTGTTTGTGCCAATTCCAAATGTCTTTTACTTAGTGTTTGTGCCAACTCCAAGTGTCTTTTACTTAGGGTTTGTGCCAATTCCAAGTGTCTTTTACTTAGTGTTTGTGCCAATTCCAAGTGTCTTTTACTTAGTGTTTGTGCCAATTCCAAGTGTCTTTTACTTAGGGTTTGTGCCAATTCCAAGTGTCTTTTACTTAGTGTTTGTGCTAATTCCAAGTGTCTTTTACTTAGTGTTTGTAGTGATTCGAAGTGTGTTTTACTTAGTGTTTGTGCCAATTCCAAGTGTCTTTTACTTAGGGTTTGTGCCAATTCCAAGTGTCTTTTACTTAGGGTGTGCCAATTCCAAGTGTCTTTTACTTAGGGTTTGTGCCAACCCCAAGTGTCTTTTACTTAGGGCTTGTGCCAATTCCAAGTGTCTTTTGCTTACGGTTTGTGCCAATTCCAAGTGTCTTTTGCTTAGTGTTTGTGCTAATTCCAAATGTCTTTTGCTTAGTGTTTGTGCTAATTCCAAGTGTCTTTTACTTAGGGTTTGTGCCAATTCCAAGTGTCTTTTGCTTAGTGTTTGTGCTAATTCCAAATGTCTTTTACTTAGTGCTTGTGCTAATTCCAAGTGTCTTTTACTTAGTGTTTGTAGTGATTCCAAGTGTCTTTTACTTAGTGTTTGTGCTAATTCCAAGTGGCTTTTACTTAGGGTTTGTGCCAATTCCAAGTGTCTTTTACTTAGTGTCTGTAGTGATCCCAAGTGTCTTTTGCTTAGTGTTTGTAGTGATTCCAAGTGTCTTTTACTTAGGGTTTGTGCCAATTCCAAGTGTCTTTTGCTTAGTGGTTGTGCTAATTCCAAGTGTCTTTTGCTTAGTGTTTGTGCTAATTCCAAGTGTCTTTTACTTAGGGTTTGTGCCAATTCCAAGTGTCTTTTACTTAGTGTTTGTAGTGATTCCAAGTGTCTTTTACTTAGTGTTTGTGCCAATTCCAAGTGTCTTTTACTTAGGGTTTGTGCCAATTCCAAGTGTCTTTTACTTAGTGTTTGTAGTGATTCGAAGTGTCTTTTACTTAGTGTTTGTGCCAATTCCAAATGTCTTTTACTTAGGGTTTGTGCCAATTCCAAGTGTCTTTTACTTAGGGTGTGCCAATTCCAAGTGTCTTTTGCTTAGTGTTTGTGCTAATTCCAAGTGTCTTTTGCTTAGGGTTTGTGCTAATTCCAAGTGTCTTTTGCTTAGTGTTTGTGCTAATTCCAAGTGTCTTTTGCTTAGGGTTTGCGCCAATTCCAAGTGTCTTTCGCTCAGTGTTTGCGCCAATTCCAAGTGTCTTTTACTTAGGGTTTGTGCTAATTCCAAGTGTCTTTTACTCAGGGTTTGTGCCAATTCCAAGCGCCTTTTGCTTAGTGTTTGTAGCGATTCCAAGTGTCTTTTACTTAGTGTTTGTAGTGATTCGAAGCGTCTTTTACTTAGTGTTTGTGCCAATTCCAAGTGTCTTTTACTTAGTGTTTGTGCCAATTCCAAGTGTCTTTTACTTAGGGTTTGCGCCAATTCCAAGTGTCTTTTACTTAGGGAGTGCCAAATCCAAGTGTCTTTTGCTTAGTGTCTGTAGTGATCCCAAGTGTCTTTTGCTTAGTGTTTGTAGTGATTCCAAGTGTCTTTTACTTAGGGTTTGTGCCAATTCCAAGTGTCTTTTACTTAGTGTCTGTAGTGATCCCAAGTGTCTTTTGCTTAGTGTTTGTGCTAATTCCAAGTGTCTTTTACTTAGTGCTTGTGCTAATTCCAAGTGTCTTTTACTTAGTGCCTGTAGTGATCCCAAGTGTCTTTTGTTTAGTGTTTGCGCTAATTCCAAGTGTCTTTTAGTTAGGGTTTGTGCCAATTCCAAGTGTCTTTTACTTAGGGTTTGTGCCAATTCCAAGTGTCTTTTGCTTAGTGTTTGTGCTAATTCCAAATGTCTTTTACTTAGTGTTTGTGCTAATTCCAAGTGTCTTTTAGTTAGGGTTTGTGCCAATTCCAAGTGTCTTTTACTTAGGGTTTGTGCCAATTCCAAATGTCTTTTGCTTAGTGTTTGCGCCAATTCCAAGTGTCTTTTGCTTAGTGCTTGTGCTAATCCCAAGTGTCTTTTGCTTAGGGTCTGTGCTAATTCCAAGTGTCTTTTACTCAGGGTTTGTGCCAATTCCAAGCGTCTTTTGCTTAGTGTTTGTAGCGATTCCAAGTGTCTTTTACTTAGTGTTTGTGCCAATTCCAAGTGTCTTTTACTTAGTGTCTGTAGTGATCCCAAGTGTCTTTTGTTTAGTGTTTGTGCTAATTCCAAATGTCTTTTGCTTAGTGTTTGTAGCGATTCCAAGTGTCTTTTACTTAGTGTTTGTGCCAATTCCAAGTGTCTTTTACTTAGTGTTTGTGCCAATTCCAAGTGTCTTTTACTTAGGGTTTGTGCCAATTCCAAGTGTCTTTTACTTAGGGAGTGTCAAATCCAAGTGTCTTTTGCGTAGTGTTTGTGCCAATTCCAAGTGTCTTTTACTTAGTGTTTGTGCCAATTCCAAGTGTCTTTTGCTTAGGGTTTGTGCCAATTCCAAGTGTCTTTTGCTTAGTGTTTGTGCTAATTCCAAATGTCTTTTGCTTAGTGTTTGTGCTAATTCCAAGTGTCTTTTACTTAGTGTTTGTGCTAATTCCAAGTGTCTTTTACTTAGTGTTTGTAGTGATTCCAAGTGTCTTTTACTTAGTGTTTGTGCTAATTCCAAGTGTCTTTTACTTAGGGTTTGCGCCAATTCCAAGTGTCTTTTACTTAGGGTTTGTGCCAATTCCAAGTGTCTTTTACTTAGTGTCTGTAGTGATCCCAAGTGTCTTTTGCTTAGTGTTTGTAGTGATTCCAAGTGTCTTTTACTTAGTGTCTGTAGTGATCCCAAGTGTCTTTTGCTTAGTGTTTGTGCTAATTCCAAGTGTCTTTTACTTAGTGTTTGTGCCAATTCCAAGTGTCTTTTGCTTAGTGTTTGTGCCAATTCCAAGTGTCTTTTACTTAGTGTTTGTGCTAACTCCAAGTGTCTTTTACTTAGGGTTTGTGCCAATTCCAAGTGTCTTTTGCTTAGGGTTTGTGCCAATTCCAAGTGTCTTTTGCTTAGGGTTTGTGCCAATTCCAAATGTCTTTTGCTTAGTGTTTGTGCTAATTCCAAGTGTCTTTTGCTTAGTGTTTGTGCTAATTCCAAGTGTCTTTTACTTAGTGTTTGTGCTAATTCCAAGTGTCTTTTACTTAGTGCTTGTAGTGATTCCAAGTGTCTTTTACTTAGTGTTTGTGCTAATTCCAAGTGTCTTTTACTTAGGGTTTGCGCCAATTCCAAGTGTCTTTTACTTAGGGTTTGTGCCAATTCCAAGTGTCTTTTACTTAGTGTCTGTAGTGATCCCAAGTGTCTTTTGCTTAGTGTTGGCAGTGATTCCAAGTGTCTTTTACTTAGGGTTTGTGCCAATTCCAAGTGTCTTTTACTTAGCGTCTGTAGTGATCCCAAGTGTCTTTTGCTTAGTGTTTGTGCTAATTCCAAGTGTCTTTTACTTAGGGTTTGTGCCAATTCCAAGTGTCTTTTGCTTAGTGTTTGTGCTAATTCCAAGTGTCTTTTACTTCGTGTTTGTAGTGATTCCAAGTGTCTTTTACTTAGGGTTTGTGCCAATTCCAAGTGTCTTTTACTTAGTGTTTGTGCTAATTCCAAGTGTCTTTTGTTTAGTGTTTGTAGTGATTCCAAGTGTCTTTTACTTAGGGTTTGTGCCAATTCCAAGTGTCTTTTGCTTAGCGTTTGTAGTGATTCCAAGTGTCTTTTACTTAGTGCTTGTGCTAATTCCAAGGGTCTTTTACTTAGGGTTTGTGCCAATTTCAAGTGTCTTTTGCTTAGTGTTTGTGCTAATTCCAAATGTCTTTTACTTAGTGTTTGTGCTAATTCCAAGTGTCTTTTATTTAGTGTTTGTAGTGATTCCAAGTGTCTTTTGCTTAGTGTTTGTGCTAATTCCAAATGTCTTTTACTTAGTGTTTGCGCCAATTCCAAGTGTCTTTTACTTAGTGTTTGTGCCAATTCCAAGTGTCTTTTATTTAGTGTTTGTAGTGATTCCAAGTGTCTTTTACTTAGTGTTTGTGCCAATTCCAAGTGTCTTTTACTTAGTGTTTGTGCTAATTCCAAGTGTCTTTTACTTAGGGTTTGTGCTAATTCCAAATGTCTTTTACTTAGTGTTTGTGCTAATTCCAAATGTCTTTTACTTAGCGTTTGTGCCAATTCCAAGTGTCTTTTACTTAGTGTTTGTGCTAATTCCAAGTGTCTTTTACTTAGTGTTTGCGCCAATTCCAAGTGTCTTTTACTTAGGGTTTGCGCCAATTCCAAGTGTCTTTTGCTTAGGGTTTGTGACAATTCCAAGTGTCTTTTGCTTAGTGTTTGTGCTAATTCCAAATGTCTTTTACTTAGGGTTTGTGCCAATTCCAAGTGTCTTTTACTTAGGGTTTGTGCCAATTCCAAGTGTCTTTTACTTAGTGTTTGTGCCAATTCCAAGTGTCTCTTACTTAGGGTTTGTGCCAATTCCAAGTGTCTTTTACTTAGGGTTTGTGCCAATTCCAAGTGTCTTTTACTTAGGGTTTGTGCCAATTCCAAGTGTCTTTTACTTAGTGTTTGTGCCAATTCCAAGTGTCTTTTACTTAGTGTTTGTGCCAATTCCAAGTGTCTTTTACTTAGGGTTTGTGCCAATTCCAAGTGTCTTTTACTTAGTGTTTGTGCGAATTCCAAGTGTCTTTTACTTAGTGTTTGTAGTGATTCGAAGTGTCTTTTACTTAGTGTTTGTAGTGATTCGAAGTGTCTTTTACTTAGTGTTTGTGCCAATTCCAAATGTCTTTTACTTAGCGTTTGTGCCAACTCCAAGTGTCTTTTACTTAGGGTTTGTGCCAATTCCAAGTGTCTTTTACTTAGTGTTTGTGCCAATTCCAAGTGTCTTTTACTTAGTGTTTGTGCCAATTCCAAGTGTCTTTTACTTAGGGTTTGTGCCAATTCCAAGTGTCTTTTACTTAGTGTTTGTGCTAATTCCAAGTGTCTTTTACTTAGTGTTTGTAGTGATTCGAAGTGTGTTTTACTTAGTGTTTGTGCCAATTCCAAGTGTCTTTTACTTAGGGTGTGCCAATTCCAAGTGTCTTTTGCTTAGGGTTTGTGCCAATTCCAAGTGTCTTTTGCTTAGTGTTTGTGCTAATTCCAAATGTCTTTTGCTTAGTGTTTGTGCTAATTCCAAATGTCTTTTACTTAGGGTTTGTGCCAATTCCAAGTGTCTTTTACTTAGTGTTTGTAGTGATTCGAAGTGTGTTTTACTTAGTGTTTGTGCCAATTCCAAGTGTCTTTTACTTAGGGTGTGCCAATTCCAAGTGTCTTTTACTTAGGGTTTGTGCCAACCCCAAGTGTCTTTTACTTAGGGCTTGTGCCAATTCCAAGTGTCTTTTGCTTAGGGTTTGTGCCAATTCCAAGTGTCTTTTGCTTAGTGTTTGTGCTAATTCCAAATGTCTTTTGCTTAGTGTTTGTGCTAATTCCAAATGTCTTTTACTTAGTGCTTGTGCTAATTCCAAGTGTCTTTTACTTAGTGTTTGTAGTGATTCCAAGTGTCTTTTACTTAGTGTTTGTGCTAATTCCAAGTGGCTTTTACTTAGGGTTTGTGCCAATTCCAAGTGTCTTTTACTTAGTGTCTGTCGTGATCCCAAGTGTCTTTTGCTTAGTGTTTGTAGTGATTCCAAGTGTCTTTTACTTAGGGTTTGTGCCAATTCCAAGTGTCTTTTGCTTAGTGGTTGTGCTAATTCCAAGTGTCTTTTGCTTAGTGTTTGTGCTAATTCCAAGTGTCTTTTACTTAGGGTTTGTGCCAATTCCAAGTGTCTTTTACTTAGTGTTTGTAGTGATTCCAAGTGTCTTTTACTTAGTGTTTGTGCCAATTCCAAGTGTCTTTTACTTAGGGTTTGTGCCAATTCCAAGTGTCTTTTACTTAGTGTTTGTGCCAATTACAAGTGTCTTTTACTTAGTGTTTGTGCCAATTCCAAGTGTCTTTTACTTAGGGTTTGTGCCAATTCCAAGTGTCTTTTGCTTAGTGTCTGTGCTAATTCCAAGTGCCTTTTACTTAGTGCTTGTGCTAATTCCAAGTGTCTTTTACTTAGTGCCTGTAGTGATCCCAAGTGTCTTTTGTTTAGTGTTTGCGCTAATTCCAAGTGTCTTTTAGTTAGGGTTTGTGCCAATTCCAAGTGTCTTTTACTTAGGGTTTGTGCCAATTCCAAGTGTCTTTTGCTTAGTGTTTGTGCTAATTCCAAATGTCTTTTACTTAGTGTTTGTGCTAATTCCAAGTGTCTTTTAGTTAGGGTTTGTGCCAATTCCAAGTGTCTTTTACTTAGTGTCTGTAGTGATCCCAAGTGTCTTTTGTTTAGTGTTTGTGCTAATTCCAAATGTCTTTTGCTTAGTGTTTGTGCTAATTCCAAGTGTCTTTTAGTTAGGGTTTGTGACAATTCCAAATGTCTTTCACTTAGGGTTTGTGCCAATTCCAAGTGTCTTTTACTTAGTGTCTGTAGTGATCCCAAGTGTCTTTTGTTTAGTGTTTGTGCTAATTCCAAATGTCTTTTGTTTAGTGTTTGTGCTAATTCCAAATGTCTTTTGCTTAGTGTTTGTGCCAATTCCAAGTGTCTTTTACTTAGGGTTTGTGCTAATTCCAAGTGTCTTTTACTTAGGGTTTGTGCCAATTCCAAGTGTCTTTTGCTTAGTGTCTGTGCCAATTCCAAGTGTCTTTTACTTAGTGTTTGTGCTAATTCCAAGTGTCTTTTACTTAGTGTTTGTAGTGTGTTTTACTTAGTGTTTGTGCCAATTCCAAGTGTCTTTTACTTAGTGTTTGTGCTAATTCCAAGTGTCTTTTAGTTAGGGTTTGTGACAATTCCAAATGTCTTTCACTTAGGGTTTGTGCCAATTCCAAGTGTCTTTTACTTAGTGTCTGTAGTGATCCCAAGTGTCTTTTGTTTAGTGTTTGTGCTAATTTCAAATGTCTTTTGCTTAGTGTTTGTGCCAATTCCAAGTGTCTTTTACTTAGTGTTTGTGCCAATTCCAAGTGTCTTTTACTTAGGGTTTGTGCTAATTCCAAGTGTCTTTTACTCAGGGTTTGTGCCAATTCCAAGCGTCTTTTGCTTAGTGTTTGTAGCGATTCCAAGTGTCTTTTACTTAGGGCTTGTGCCAATTCCAAGTGTCTTTTGCTTACGGTTTGTGCCAATTCCAAGTGTCTTTTGCTTAGTGTTTGTGCTAATTCCAAATGTCTTTTGCTTAGTGTTTGTGCTAATTCCAAGTGTCTTTTACTTAGTGTTTGTAGTGATTCCAAGTGTCTTTTACTTAGTGTTTGTGCTAATTCCAAGTGGCTTTTACTTAGGGTTTGTGCCAATTCCAAGTGTCTTTTACTTAGTGTCTGTAGTGATCCCAAGTGTCTTTTGCTTAGTGTTTGTAGTGATTCCAAGTGTCTTTTACTTAGGGTTTGTGCCAATTCCAAGTGTCTTTTGCTTAGTGGTTGTGCTAATTCCAAGTGTCTTTTGCTTAGTGTTTGTGCTAATTCCAAGTGTCTTTTACTTAGGGTTTGTGCCAATTCCAAGTGTCTTTTACTTAGTGTTTGTAGTGATTCCAAGTGTCTTTTACTTAGTGTTTGTGCCAATTCCAAGTGTCTTTTACTTAGGGTTTGTGCCAATTCCAAGTGTCTTTTACTTAGTGTTTGTAGTGATTCAAAGTGTCTTTTACTTAGTGTTTGTGCCAATTCCAAATGTCTTTTACTTAGGGTTTGTGCCAATTCCAAGTGTCTTTTACTTAGGGTGTGCCAATTCCAAGTGTCTTTTGCTTAGTGTTTGTGCTAATTCCAAGTGTCTTTTGCTTAGGGTTTGTGCTAATTCCAAGTGTCTTTTGCTTAGTGTTTGTGCTAATTCCAAGTGTCTTTTGCTTAGGGTTTGCGCCAATTCCAAGTGTCTTTCGCTCAGTGTTTGCGCCAATTCCAAGTGTCTTTTACTTAGGGTTTGTGCTAATTCCAAGTGTCTTTTACTCAGGGTTTGTGCCAATTCCAAGCGCCTTTTGCTTAGTGTTTGTAGCGATTCCAAGTGTCTTTTACTTAGTGTTTGTAGTGATTCGAAGCGTCTTTTACTTAGTGTTTGTGCCAATTCCAAGTGTCTTTTACTTAGGGTTTGCGCCAATTCCAAGTGTCTTTTACTTAGGGAGTGCCAAATCCAAGTGTCTTTTGCTTAGTGTCTGTAGTGATCCCAAGTGTCTTTTGCTTAGTGTTTGTAGTGATTCCAAGTGTCTTTTACTTAGGGTTTGTGCCAATTCCAAGTGTCTTTTACTTAGTGTCTGTAGTGATCCCAAGTGTCTTTTGCTTAGTGTTTGTGCTAATTCCAAGTGTCTTTTACTTAGTGCTTGTGCTAATTCCAAGTGTCTTTTACTTAGTGCCTGTAGTGATCCCAAGTGTCTTTTGTTTAGTGTTTGCGCTAATTCCAAGTGTCTTTTAGTTAGGGTTTGTGCCAATTCCAAGTGTCTTTTACTTAGGGTTTGTGCCAATTCCAAGTGTCTTTTGCTTAGTGTTTGTGCTAATTCCAAATGTCTTTTACTTAGTGTTTGTGCTAATTCCAAGTGTCTTTTAGTTAGGGTTTGTGCCAATTCCAAGTGTCTTTTACTTAGGGTTTGTGCCAATTCCAAATGTCTTTTGCTTAGTGTTTGCGCCAATTCCAAGTGTCTTTTGCTTAGTGCTTGTGCTAATCCCAAGTGTCTTTTGCTTAGGGTCTGTGCTAATTCCAAGTGTCTTTTACTCAGGGTTTGTGCCAATTCCAAGCGTCTTTTGCTTAGTGTTTGTAGCGATTCCAAGTGTCTTTTACTTAGTGTTTGTGCCAATTCCAAGTGTCTTTTACTTAGTGTCTGTAGTGATCCCAAGTGTCTTTTGTTTAGTGTTTGTGCTAATTCCAAATGTCTTTTGCTTAGTGTTTGTAGCGATTCCAAGTGTCTTTTACTTAGTGTTTGTGCCAATTCCAAGTGTCTTTTACTTAGTGTTTGTGCCAATTCCAAGTGTCTTTTACTTAGTGTTTGTGCCAATTCCAAGTGTCTTTTACTTAGGGTTTGTGCCAATTCCAAGTGTCTTTTACTTAGGGAGTGCCAAATCCAAGTGTCTTTTGCGTAGTGTTTGTGCCAATTCCAAGTGTCTTTTACTTAGTGTTTGTGCCAATTCCAAGTGTCTTTTGCTTAGGGTTTGTGCCAATTCCAAGTGTCTTTTGCTTAGTGTTTGTGCTAATTCCAAATGTCTTTTGCTTAGTGTTTGTGCTAATTCCAAGTGTCTTTTACTTAGTGTTTGTGCTAATTCCAAGTGTCTTTTACTTAGTGTTTGTAGTGATTCCAAGTGTCTTTTACTTAGTGTTTGTGCTAATTCCAAGTGTCTTTTACTTAGGGTTTGCGCCAATTCCAAGTGTCTTTTACTTAGGGTTTGTGCCAATTCCAAGTGTCTTTTACTTAGTGTCTGTAGTGATCCCAAGTGTCTTTTGCTTAGTGTTTGTAGTGATTCCAAGTGTCTTTTACTTAGTGTCTGTAGTGATCCCAAGTGTCTTTTGCTTAGTGTTTGTGCTAATTCCAAGTGTCTTTTACTTAGTGTTTGTGCCAATTCCAAGTGTCTTTTGCTTAGTGTTTGTGCCAATTCCAAGTGTCTTTTACTTAGTGTTTGTGCTAACTCCAAGTGTCTTTTACTTAGGGTTTGTGCCAATTCCAAGTGTCTTTTGCTTAGGGTTTGTGCCAATTCCAAGTGTCTTTTGCTTAGGGTTTGTGCCAATTCCAAATGTCTTTTGCTTAGTGTTTGTGCTAATTCCAAGTGTCTTTTGCTTAGTGTTTGTGCTAATTCCAAGTGTCTTTTAGTTAGGGTTTGTGACAATTCCAAATGTCTTTCACTTAGGGTTTGTGCCAATTCCAAGTGTCTTTTACTTAGTGTCTGTAGTGATCCCAAGTGTCTTTTGTTTAGTGTTTGTGCTAATTTCAAATGTCTTTTGCTTAGTGTTTGTGCCAATTCCAAGTGTCTTTTACTTAGTGTTTGTGCCAATTCCAAGTGTCTTTTACTTAGGGTTTGTGCTAATTCCAAGTGTCTTTTACTCAGGGTTTGTGCCAATTCCAAGCGTCTTTTGCTTAGTGTTTGTAGCGATTCCAAGTGTCTTTTACTTAGGGCTTGTGCCAATTCCAAGTGTCTTTTGCTTACGGTTTGTGCCAATTCCAAGTGTCTTTTGCTTAGTGTTTGTGCTAATTCCAAATGTCTTTTGCTTAGTGTTTGTGCTAATTCCAAGTGTCTTTTACTTAGTGTTTGTAGTGATTCCAAGTGTCTTTTACTTAGTGTTTGTGCTAATTCCAAGTGGCTTTTACTTAGGGTTTGTGCCAATTCCAAGTGTCTTTTACTTAGTGTCTGTAGTGATCCCAAGTGTCTTTTGCTTAGTGTTTGTAGTGATTCCAAGTGTCTTTTACTTAGGGTTTGTGCCAATTCCAAGTGTCTTTTGCTTAGTGGTTGTGCTAATTCCAAGTGTCTTTTGCTTAGTGTTTGTGCTAATTCCAAGTGTCTTTTACTTAGGGTTTGTGCCAATTCCAAGTGTCTTTTACTTAGTGTTTGTAGTGATTCCAAGTGTCTTTTACTTAGTGTTTGTGCCAATTCCAAGTGTCTTTTACTTAGGGTTTGTGCCAATTCCAAGTGTCTTTTACTTAGTGTTTGTAGTGATTCGAAGTGTCTTTTACTTAGTGTTTGTGCCAATTCCAAATGTCTTTTACTTAGGGTTTGTGCCAATTCCAAGTGTCTTTTACTTAGGGTGTGCCAATTCCAAGTGTCTTTTGCTTAGTGTTTGTGCTAATTCCAAGTGTCTTTTGCTTAGGGTTTGTGCTAATTCCAAGTGTCTTTTGCTTAGTGTTTGTGCTAATTCCAAGTGTCTTTTGCTTAGGGTTTGCGCCAATTCCAAGTGTCTTTCGCTCAGTGTTTGCGCCAATTCCAAGTGTCTTTTACTTAGGGTTTGTGCTAATTCCAAGTGTCTTTTACTCAGGGTTTGTGCCAATTCCAAGCGCCTTTTGCTTAGTGTTTGTAGCGATTCCAAGTGTCTTTTACTTAGTGTTTGTAGTGATTCGAAGCGTCTTTTACTTAGTGTTTGTGCCAATTCCAAGTGTCTTTTACTTAGGGTTTGCGCCAATTCCAAGTGTCTTTTACTTAGGGAGTGCCAAATCCAAGTGTCTTTTGCTTAGTGTCTGTAGTGATCCCAAGTGTCTTTTGCTTAGTGTTTGTAGTGATTCCAAGTGTCTTTTACTTAGTGCTTGTGCTAATTCCAAGTGTCTTTTACTTAGTGCCTGTAGTGATCCCAAGTGTCTTTTGTTTAGTGTTTGCGCTAATTCCAAGTGTCTTTTAGTTAGGGTTTGTGCCAATTCCAAGTGTCTTTTACTTAGGGTTTGTGCCAATTCCAAGTGTCTTTTGCTTAGTGTTTGTGCTAATTCCAAATGTCTTTTACTTAGTGTTTGTGCTAATTCCAAGTGTCTTTTAGTTAGGGTTTGTGCCAATTCCAAGTGTCTTTTACTTAGGGTTTGTGCCAATTCCAAATGTCTTTTGCTTAGTGTTTGCGCCAATTCCAAGTGTCTTTTGCTTAGTGCTTGTGCTAATCCCAAGTGTCTTTTGCTTAGGGTCTGTGCTAATTCCAAGTGTCTTTTACTCAGGGTTTGTGCCAATTCCAAGCGTCTTTTGCTTAGTGTTTGTAGCGATTCCAAGTGTCTTTTACTTAGTGTTTGTGCCAATTCCAAGTGTCTTTTACTTAGTGTCTGTAGTGATCCCAAGTGTCTTTTGTTTAGTGTTTGTGCTAATTCCAAATGTCTTTTGCTTAGTGTTTGTAGCGATTCCAAGTGTCTTTTACTTAGTGTTTGTGCCAATTCCAAGTGTCTTTTACTTAGTGTTTGTGCCAATTCCAAGTGTCTTTTACTTAGTGTTTGTGCCAATTCCAAGTGTCTTTTACTTAGGGTTTGTGCCAATTCCAAGTGTCTTTTACTTAGGGAGTGCCAAATCCAAGTGTCTTTTGCGTAGTGTTTGTGCCAATTCCAAGTGTCTTTTACTTAGTGTTTGTGCCAATTCCAAGTGTCTTTTGCTTAGGGTTTGTGCCAATTCCAAGTGTCTTTTGCTTAGTGTTTGTGCTAATTCCAAATGTCTTTTGCTTAGTGTTTGTGCTAATTCCAAGTGTCTTTTACTTAGTGTTTGTGCTAATTCCAAGTGTCTTTTACTTAGTGTTTGTAGTGATTCCAAGTGTCTTTTACTTAGTGTTTGTGCTAATTCCAAGTGTCTTTTACTTAGGGTTTGCGCCAATTCCAAGTGTCTTTTACTTAGGGTTTGTGCCAATTCCAAGTGTCTTTTACTTAGTGTCTGTAGTGATCCCAAGTGTCTTTTGCTTAGTGTTTGTAGTGATTCCAAGTGTCTTTTACTTAGTGTCTGTAGTGATCCCAAGTGTCTTTTGCTTAGTGTTTGTGCTAATTCCAAGTGTCTTTTACTTAGTGTTTGTGCCAATTCCAAGTGTCTTTTGCTTAGTGTTTGTGCCAATTCCAAGTGTCTTTTACTTAGTGTTTGTGCTAACTCCAAGTGTCTTTTACTTAGGGTTTGTGCCAATTCCAAGTGTCTTTTGCTTAGGGTTTGTGTCAATTCCAAGTGTCTTTTGCTTAGGGTTTGTGCCAATTCCAAATGTCTTTTGCTTAGTGTTTGTGCTAATTCCAAGTGTCTTTTGCTTAGTGTTTGTGCTAATTCCAAGTGTCTTTTACTTAGTGTTTGTGCTAATTCCAAGTGTCTTTTACTTAGTGCTTGTAGTGATTCCAAGTGTCTTTTACTTAGTGTTTGTGCTAATTCCAAGTGTCTTTTACTTAGGGTTTGCGCCAATTCCAAGTGTCTTTTACTTAGGGTTTGTGCCAATTCCAAGTGTCTTTTACTTAGTGTCTGAAGTGATCCCAAGTGTCTTTTGCTTAGTGTTGGCAGTGATTCCAAGTGTCTTTTACTTAGGGTTTGTGCCAATTCCAAGTGTCTTTTACTTAGCGTCTGTAGTGATCCCAAGTGTCTTTTGCTTAGTGTTTGTGCTAATTCCAAGTGTCTTTTACTTAGGGTTTGTGCCAATTCCAAGTGTCTTTTGCTTAGTGTTTGTGCTAATTCCAAGTGTCTTTTACTTCGTGTTTGTAGTGATTCCAAGTGTCTTTTACTTAGGGTTTGTGCCAATTCCAAGTGTCTTTTACTTAGTGTTTGTGCTAATTCCAAGTGTCTTTTGTTTAGTGTTTGTAGTGATTCCAAGTGTCTTTTACTTAGGGTTTGTGCCAATTCCAAGTGTCTTTTGCTTAGCGTTTGTAGTGATTCCAAGTGTCTTTTACTTAGTGCTTGTGCTAATTCCAAGGGTCTTTTACTTAGGGTTTGTGCCAATTCCAAGTGTCTTTTGCTTAGTGTTTGTGCTAATTCCAAATGTCTTTTACTTAGTGTTTGTGCTAATTCCAAGTGTCTTTTATTTAGTGTTTGTAGTGATTCCAAGTGTCTTTTGCTTAGTGTTTGTGCTAATTCCAAATGTCTTTTACTTAGTGTTTGCGCCAATTCCAAGTGTCTTTTACTTAGTGTTTGTGCCAATTCCAAGTGTCTTTTATTTAGTGTTTGTAGTGATTCCAAGTGTCTTTTACTTAGTGTTTGTGCCAATTCCAAGTGTCTTTTACTTAGTGTTTGTGCTAATTCCAAATGTCTTTTACTTAGCGTTTGTGCTAATTCCAAATGTCTTTTACTTAGCGTTTGTGCCAATTCCAAGTGTCTTTTACTTAGTGTTTGCGCTAATTCCAAGTGTCTTTTACTTAGTGTTTGCGCCAATTCCAAGTGTCTTTTACTTAGGGTTTGCGCCAATTCCAAGTGTCTTTTGCTTAGGGTTTGTGACAATTCCAAGTGTCTTTTACTTAGGGTTTGTGCCAATTCCAAGTGTCTTTTACTTAGTGTCTGTAGTGATCCCAAGTGTCTTTTGCTTAGTGTTTGTGCTAATTCCAAGTGTCTTTTACTTAGTGCTTGTGCTAATTCCAAGTGTCTTTTACTTAGTGCCTGTAGTGATCCCAAGTGTCTTTTGTTTAGTGTTTGCGCTAATTCCAAGTGTCTTTTAGTTAGGGTTTGTGCCAATTCCAAGTGTCTTTTACTTAGGGTTTGTGCCAATTCCAAGTGTCTTTTGCTTAGTGTTTGTGCTAATTCCAAATGTCTTTTACTTAGTGTTTGTGCTAATTCCAAGTGTCTTTTAGTTAGGGTTTGTGCCAATTCCAAGTGTCTTTTACTTAGGGTTTGTGCCAATTCCAAATGTCTTTTGCTTAGTGTTTGCGCCAATTCCAAGTGTCTTTTGCTTAGTGCTTGTGCTAATCCCAAGTGTCTTTTGCTTAGGGTCTGTGCTAATTCCAAGTGTCTTTTACTCAGGGTTTGTGCCAATTCCAAGCGTCTTTTGCTTAGTGTTTGTAGCGATTCCAAGTGTCTTTTACTTAGTGTTTGTGCCAATTCCAAGTGTCTTTTACTTAGTGTCTGTAGTGATCCCAAGTGTCTTTTGTTTAGTGTTTGTGCTAATTCCAAATGTCTTTTGCTTAGTGTTTGTAGCGATTCCAAGTGTCTTTTACTTAGTGTTTGTGCCAATTCCAAGTGTCTTTTACTTAGTGTTTGTGCCAATTCCAAGTGTCTTTTACTTAGGGTTTGTGCCAATTCCAAGTGTCTTTTACTTAGGGAGTGCCAAATCCAAGTGTCTTTTGCGTAGTGTTTGTGCCAATTCCAAGTGTCTTTTACTTAGTGTTTGTGCCAATTCCAAGTGTCTTTTGCTTAGTGTTTGTGCTAATTCCAAATGTCTTTTGCTTAGTGTTTGTGCTAATTCCAAGTGTCTTTTACTTAGTGTTTGTGCTAATTCCAAGTGTCTTTTACTTAGTGTTTGTAGTGATTCCAAGTGTCTTTTACTTAGTGTTTGTGCTAATTCCAAGTGTCTTTTACTTAGGGTTTGCGCCAATTCCAAGTGTCTTTTACTTAGGGTTTGTGCCAATTCCAAGTGTCTTTTACTTAGTGTCTGTAGTGATCCCAAGTGTCTTTTGCTTAGTGTTTGTAGTGATTCCAAGTGTCTTTTACTTAGTGTCTGTAGTGATCCCAAGTGTCTTTTGCTTAGTGTTTGTGCTAATTCCAAGTGTCTTTTACTTAGTGTTTGTGCCAATTCCAAGTGTCTTTTGCTTAGTGTTTGTGCCAATTCCAAGTGTCTTTTACTTAGTGTTTGTGCTAACTCCAAGTGTCTTTTACTTAGGGTTTGTGCCAATTCCAAGTGTCTTTTGCTTAGGGTTTGTGCCAATTCCAAGTGTCTTTTGCTTAGGGTTTGTGCCAATTCCAAATGTCTTTTGCTTAGTGTTTGTGCTAATTCCAAGTGTCTTTTGCTTAGTGTTTGTGCTAATTCCAAGTGTCTTTTACTTAGTGTTTGTGCTAATTCCAAGTGTCTTTTACTTAGTGCTTGTAGTGATTCCAAGTGTCTTTTACTTAGTGTTTGTGCTAATTCCAAGTGTCTTTTACTTAGGGTTTGCGCCAATTCCAAGTGTCTTTTACTTAGGGTTTGTGCCAATTCCAAGTGTCTTTTACTTAGTGTCTGTAGTGATCCCAAGTGTCTTTTGCTTAGTGTTGGCAGTGATTCCAAGTGTCTTTTACTTAGGGTTTGTGCCAATTCCAAGTGTCTTTTACTTAGCGTCTGTAGTGATCCCAAGTGTCTTTTGCTTAGTGTTTGTGCTAATTCCAAGTGTCTTTTACTTAGGGTTTGTGCCAATTCCAAGTGTCTTTTGCTTAGTGTTTGTGCTAATTCCAAGTGTCTTTTACTTCGTGTTTGTAGTGATTCCAAGTGTCTTTTACTTAGGGTTTGTGCCAATTCCAAGTGTCTTTTACTTAGTGTTTGTGCTAATTCCAAGTGTCTTTTGTTTAGTGTTTGTAGTGATTCCAAGTGTCTTTTACTTAGGGTTTGTGCCAATTCCAAGTGTCTTTTGCTTAGCGTTTGTAGTGATTCCAAGTGTCTTTTACTTAGTGCTTGTGCTAATTCCAAGGGTCTTTTACTTAGGGTTTGTGCCAATTTCAAGTGTCTTTTGCTTAGTGTTTGTGCTAATTCCAAATGTCTTTTACTTAGTGTTTGTGCTAATTCCAAGTGTCTTTTATTTAGTGTTTGTAGTGATTCCAAGTGTCTTTTGCTTAGTGTTTGTGCTAATTCCAAATGTCTTTTACTTAGTGTTTGCGCCAATTCCAAGTGTCTTTTACTTAGTGTTTGTGCCAATTCCAAGTGTCTTTTATTTAGTGTTTGTAGTGATTCCAAGTGTCTTTTACTTAGTGTTTGTGCCAATTCCAAGTGTCTTTTACTTAGTGTTTGTGCTAATTCCAAGTGTCTTTTACTTAGGGTTTGTGCTAATTCCAAATGTCTTTTACTTAGTGTTTGTGCTAATTCCAAATGTCTTTTACTTAGCGTTTGTGCCAATTCCAAGTGTCTTTTACTTAGTGTTTGTGCTAATTCCAAGTGTCTTTTACTTAGTGTTTGCGCCAATTCCAAGTGTCTTTTGCTTAGGGTTTGTGACAATTCCAAGTGTCTTTTGCTTAGTGTTTGTGCTAATTCCAAATGTCTTTTACTTAGGGTTTGTGCCAATTCCAAGTGTCTTTTACTTAGTGTTTGTGCCAATTCCAAGTGTCTTTTACTTAGGGTGTGCCAATTCCAAGTGTCTTTTGCTTAGGGTTTGTGCCAATTCCAAGTGTCTTTTGCTTAGTGTTTGTGCTAATTCCAAATGTCTTTTGCTTAGTGTTTGTGCTAATTCCAAATGTCTTTTACTTAGGGTTTGTGCCAATTCCAAGTGTCTTTTACTTAGTGTTTGTAGTGATTCGAAGTGTGTTTTACTTAGTGTTTGTGCCAATTCCAAGTGTCTTTTACTTAGGGTGTGCCAATTCCAAGTGTCTTTTACTTAGGGTTTGTGCCAACCCCAAGTGTCTTTTACTTAGGGCTTGTGCCAATTCCAAGTGTCTTTTGCTTAGGGTTTGTGCCAATTCCAAGTGTCTTTTGCTTAGTGTTTGTGCTAATTCCAAATGTCTTTTGCTTAGTGTTTGTGCTAATTCCAAATGTCTTTTACTTAGTGCTTGTGCTAATTCCAAGTGTCTTTTACTTAGTGTTTGTAGTGATTCCAAGTGTCTTTTACTTAGTGTTTGTGCTAATTCCAAGTGGCTTTTACTTAGGGTTTGTGCCAATTCCAAGTGTCTTTTACTTAGTGTCTGTCGTGATCCCAAGTGTCTTTTGCTTAGTGTTTGTAGTGATTCCAAGTGTCTTTTACTTAGGGTTTGTGCCAATTCCAAGTGTCTTTTGCTTAGTGGTTGTGCTAATTCCAAGTGTCTTTTGCTTAGTGTTTGTGCTAATTCCAAGTGTCTTTTACTTAGGGTTTGTGCCAATTCCAAGTGTCTTTTACTTAGTGTTTGTAGTGATTCCAAGTGTCTTTTACTTAGTGTTTGTGCCAATTCCAAGTGTCTTTTACTTAGGGTTTGTGCCAATTCCAAGTGTCTTTTACTTAGTGTTTGTGCCAATTACAAGTGTCTTTTACTTAGTGTTTGTGCCAATTCCAAGTGTCTTTTACTTAGGGTTTGTGCCAATTCCAAGTGTCTTTTGCTTAGTGTCTGTGCTAATTCCAAGTGCCTTTTACTTAGTGCTTGTGCTAATTCCAAGTGTCTTTTACTTAGTGCCTGTAGTGATCCCAAGTGTCTTTTGTTTAGTGTTTGCGCTAATTCCAAGTGTCTTTTAGTTAGGGTTTGTGCCAATTCCAAGTGTCTTTTACTTAGGGTTTGTGCCAATTCCAAGTGTCTTTTGCTTAGTGTTTGTGCTAATTCCAAATGTCTTTTACTTAGTGTTTGTGCTAATTCCAAGTGTCTTTTAGTTAGGGTTTGTGCCAATTCCAAGTGTCTTTTACTTAGTGTCTGTAGTGATCCCAAGTGTCTTTTGTTTAGTGTTTGTGCTAATTCCAAATGTCTTTTGCTTAGTGTTTGTGCTAATTCCAAGTGTCTTTTAGTTAGGGTTTGTGACAATTCCAAATGTCTTTCACTTAGGGTTTGTGCCAATTCCAAGTGTCTTTTACTTAGTGTCTGTAGTGATCCCAAGTGTCTTTTGTTTAGTGTTTGTGCTAATTCCAAATGTCTTTTGTTTAGTGTTTGTGCTAATTCCAAATGTCTTTTGCTTAGTGTTTGTGCCAATTCCAAGTGTCTTTTACTTAGGGTTTGTGCTAATTCCAAGTGTCTTTTACTTAGGGTTTGTGCCAATTCCAAGTGTCTTTTGCTTAGTGTCTGTGCCAATTCCAAGTGTCTTTTACTTAGTGTTTGTGCTAATTCCAAGTGTCTTTTACTTAGTGTTTGTAGTGTGTTTTACTTAGTGTTTGTGCCAATTCCAAGTGTCTTTTACTTAGTGTTTGTGCTAATTCCAAGTGTCTTTTAGTTAGGGTTTGTGACAATTCCAAATGTCTTTCACTTAGGGTTTGTGCCAATTCCAAGTGTCTTTTACTTAGTGTCTGTAGTGATCCCAAGTGTCTTTTGTTTAGTGTTTGTGCTAATTTCAAATGTCTTTTGCTTAGTGTTTGTGCCAATTCCAAGTGTCTTTTACTTAGTGTTTGTGCCAATTCCAAGTGTCTTTTACTTAGGGTTTGTGCTAATTCCAAGTGTCTTTTACTCAGGGTTTGTGCCAATTCCAAGCGTCTTTTGCTTAGTGTTTGTAGCGATTCCAAGTGTCTTTTACTTAGGGCTTGTGCCAATTCCAAGTGTCTTTTGCTTACGGTTTGTGCCAATTCCAAGTGTCTTTTGCTTAGTGTTTGTGCTAATTCCAAGTGTCTTTTACTTAGTGTTTGTAGTGATTCCAAGTGTCTTTTACTTAGTGTTTGTGCTGATTCCAAGTGGCTTTTACTTAGGGTTTGTGCCAATTCCAAGTGTCTTTTACTTAGTGTCTGTAGTGATCCCAAGTGTCTTTTGCTTAGTGTTTGTAGTGATTCCAAGTGTCTTTTACTTAGGGTTTGTGCCAATTCCAAGTGTCTTTTGCTTAGTGGTTGTGCTAATTCCAAGTGTCTTTTGCTTAGTGTTTGTGCTAATTCCAAGTGTCTTTTACTTAGGGTTTGTGCCAATTCCAAGTGTCTTTTACTTAGTGTTTGTAGTGATTCCAAGTGTCTTTTACTTAGTGTTTGTGCCAATTCCAAGTGTCTTTTACTTAGGGTTTGTGCCAATTCCAAGTGTCTTTTACTTAGTGTTTGTAGTGATTCGAAGTGTCTTTTACTTAGTGTTTGTGCCAATTCCAAGTGTCTTTTGCTTAGTGTTTGTGCTAATTCCAAGTGTCTTTTGCTTAGGGTTTGTGCTAATTCCAAGTGTCTTTTGCTTAGTGTTTGCGCTAATTCCAAGTGTCTTTTGCTTAGGGTTTGCGCCAATTCCAAGTGTCTTTCGCTCAGTGTTTGCGCCAATTCCAAGTGTCTTTTACTTAGGGTTTGTGCTAATTCCAAGTGTCTTTTACTCAGGGTTTGTGCCAATTCCAAGCGCCTTTTGCTTAGTGTTTGTAGCGATTCCAAGTGTCTTTTACTTAGTGTTTGTAGTGATTCGAAGCGTCTTTTACTTAGTGTTTGTGCCAATTCCAAGTGTCTTTTACTTAGGGTTTGCGCCAATTCCAAGTGTCTTTTACTTAGGGAGTGCCAAATCCAAGTGTCTTTTGCTTAGTGTCTGTAGTGATCCCAAGTGTCTTTTGCTTAGTGTTTGTAGTGATTCCAAGTGTCTTTTACTTAGGGTTTGTGCCAATTCCAAGTGTCTTTTACTTAGTGTCTGTAGTGATCCCAAGTGTCTTTTGCTTAGTGTTTGTGCTAATTCCAAGTGTCTTTTACTTAGTGCCTGTAGTGATCCCAAGTGTCTTTTGTTTAGTGTTTGCGCTAATTCCAAGTGTCTTTTAGTTAGGGTTTGTGCCAATTCCAAGTGTCTTTTACTTAGGGTTTGTGCCAATTCCAAGTGTCTTTTGCTTAGTGTTTGTGCTAATTCCAAATGTCTTTTACTTAGTGTTTGTGCTAATTCCAAGTGTCTTTTAGTTAGGGTTTGTGCCAATTCCAAGTGTCTTTTACTTAGGGTTTGTGCCAATTCCAAATGTCTTTTGCTTAGTGTTTGCGCCAATTCCAAGTGTCTTTTGCTTAGTGCTTGTGTTAATCCCAAGTGTCTTTTGCTTAGGGTCTGTGCTAATTCCAAGTGTCTTTTACTCAGGGTTTGTGCCAATTCCAAGCGTCTTTTGCTTAGTGTTTGTAGCGATTCCAAGTGTCTTTTACTTAGTGTTTGTGCCAATTCCAAGTGTCTTTTACTTAGTGTCTGTAGTGATCCCAAGTGTCTTTTGTTTAGTGTTTGTGCTAATTCCAAATGTCTTTTGCTTAGTGTTTGTAGCGATTCCAAGTGTCTTTTACTTAGTGTTTGTGCCAATTCCAAGTGTCTTTTACTTAGTGTTTGTGCCAATTCCAAGTGTCTTTTACTTAGGGTTTGTGCCAATTCCAAGTGTCTTTTACTTAGGGAGTGCCAAATCCAAGTGTCTTTTGCGTAGTGTTTGTGCCAATTCCAAGTGTCTTTTACTTAGTGTTTGTGCTAATTCCAAGTGTCTTTTACTTAGGGTTTGCGCCAATTCCAAGTGTCTTTTACTTAGGGTTTGTGCCAATTCCAAGTGTCTTTTGCTTAGTGTTTGTGCTAATTCCAAATGTCTTTTACTTAGTGCTTGTGCTAATTCCAAGTGTCTTTTACTTAGGGTTTGTAGTGATTTGAAGTGTGTTTTACTTAGTGTTTGTGCCAATTCCAAGTGTCTTTTACTTAGGGTTTGTGCCAACCCCAAGTGTCTTTTACTTAGTGTTTGTGCTAATTCCAAGTGTCTTTTGTTTAGTGTTTGTAGTGATTCCAAGTGTCTTTTACTTAGTGTTTGTGCCAACCCCAAGTGTCTTTTACTTAGTGCTTGTGCTAATTTCAAGTGTCTTTTACTTAGTGTTTGTAGTGATTCGAAGTGTGTTTTACTTAGTGTTTGTGCCAATTCCAAGTGTCTTTTACTTAGGGTGTGCCAATTCCAAGTGTCTTTTACTTAGGGTTTGTGCCAACCCCAAGTGTCTTTTACTTAGGGCTTGTGCCAATTCCAAGTGTCTTTTACTTAGGGCTTGTGCCAATTCCAAGTGTCTTTCACTTAGTGCTTGTGCTAATTCCAAGTGTCTTTTACTTAGTGTTTGTGCTAATTCCAAGTGGCTTTTACTTAGGGTTTGTGCCAATTCCAAGTGTCTTTTACTTAGTGTCCGTCGTGATCCCAAGTGTCTTTTGCTTAGTGCTTGTAGTGATTCCAAGTGTCTTTTACTTAGGGTTTGTGCCAATTCCAAGTGTCTTTTTGCTTAGTGGTTGTGCTAATTCCAAGTGTCTTTTACTTAGGGTTTGTGCCAATTCCAAGTGTCTTTTACTTAGTGTTTGTAGCGATTCCAAGTGCCCTTTACTTAGTGTTTGTGCCAATTCCAAGTGTCTTTTACTTAGGGTTTGTGCCAATTCCAAGTGTCTTTTACTTAGGGTTTGTGCCAATTCCAAGTGTCTTTTACTTAGTGCTTGTGCTAATTCCAAGTGTCTTTTACTTAGTGCCTGTAGTGATCCCAAGTGTCTTTTGTTTAGTGTTTGCGCTAATTCCAAGTGTCTTTTACTTAGTGTCTGTAGTGATCCCAAGTGTCTTTTGTTTAGTGTTTGTGCTAATTCCAAATGTCTTTTGCTTAGTGTTTGTGCCAATTCCAAGTGTCTTTTACTTAGGGTTTGTGCCAATTCCAAGTGTCTTTTACTTAGGGTTTGTGCCAATTCCAAGTGTCTTTTATTTAGCGTTTGTGCCAACTCCAAGTGTCTTTTACTTAGGGTTTGTGCCAATTCCAAGTGTCTTTTACTTAGTGTCTGTAGTGATACCAAGTGTCTTTTGTTTAGTGTTTGTGCTAATTCCAAATGTCTTTTGCTTAGTGTTTGTGCTAATTCCAAGTGTCTTTTAGTTAGGGTTTGTGACAATTCCAAATGTCTTTCACTTAGTGTTTGTGCCAATTCCAAGTGTCTCTTACTTAGTGTTTGCGCCAATTACAAGTGTCTTTTACTTAGTGCGTGTAGTGATCGCAAGTGTCTTCTGTTTAGTGTTTGCGCTAATTCCAAGTGTCTTTTACTTAGTGTTTGTAGTGATTTGAAGTGTGCTTTACTTTAGTGTTTGTGCCAATTCCAAGTGTCTTTTACTTAGGGTGTGCCAATTCCAAGTGTCTTTTACTTAGGGCTTGTGATAATTCCAAGTGTCTTTTGTTTAGTGTTTGTGCTAATTCCAAATGTCTTTCACTTAGTGCTTGTGCTAATTCCAAGTGTCTTTTACTTAGTGTTTGTGCTAATTCCAAGTGGCTTTTACTTAGTGTCCGTCGTGATCCCAAGTGTCTTTTACTTAGGGTTTGTGCCAATTCCAAGTGTCTTTTACTTAGTGTTTGTAGTGATTCCAAGTGCCCTTTACTTAGTGTTTGTGCCAATTCCAAGTGTCTTTTACTCTAGTGTTTGCAGTGATTCCAAGTGTCTTTTACTTAGTGTCTGTAGTGATCCCAAGTGTCTTTTGTTTAGTGTTCGTGCTAATTCCAAGTGTCTTTTGCTTAGCGTTTGTGCTAATTCCAAGTGTCTTTTGCTTAGTGTTTGTAGTGATTCCAAGTGTCTTTTACTTAGGGTTTGTGCGAATTCCAAGTGTCTTTTGCTTAGTGGTTGTGCCAATTCCAAGTGCGTTTTACTTAGTGCTTGTGCCAATTCTAAATGTCTTTTTTTGCTCTAGGGTTTGTGTTGATCAAGCATTTTGAACGTCTAAGTATTCTGAATGTATAAGCATTTTGAGAATAAAGTATTTTCAATACTAAGCATTTTGAATGCATAAGTATTTTGAGAATAAAGTAGTTTGAATGCATAAGTATTTTGAATACTAAGTTTTTTGAATGTATAAGTATTTTGAGAATAAAGTATTTTGAATGTATAAGTATTTTGAGAATAAAGTATTTCGAGAATAAAGTATTTTGAATGCATAAGTATTTTCAATACTAAGTATTTTGAATGTATAAGTATTTTGAGAATAAAGTATTTTGAATGTATAAGTATTTTGAGAATAAAGTATTTTGAGAATAAAGTATTTTGAATGTGTAAGTATTTTGAATGTGTAAGTATTTTCAATACTAAGTATTTTGAATGCATAAGTATTTTGAGAATAAAGTATTTTGAATGCATAAGTATTTAGAGAATAAAGTATTTTGAATACTAAGTATTTTGAATGTAAAGTATTTTGAATGTATAAGTATTTTGAGAATAAAGTATTTTGAATGTATAAGCATTTTGAATACTAAGTATTTTGAATGTGTAAGTATTTTGAGAATATAGTATTTTGAATGTATAAGTATTTTGAATGTAAAGTATTTTGAATGTAAAGTATTTTGAATGTATAAGTATTTTGAGAATAAAGTATTTTGAGAATAAAGTATTTTGAATGCATAAGTATTTTGAATACTAAGTATTTTGAATGTGTAAGTATTTTGAGAATAAAGTATTTTCAATACTAAGTATTTTGAATGTAAAGTATTTTGAATGTAAAGTATTTCCAATGTATAAGTATTTTGAGAATAAAGTATTTTGAATGCATAAGTATTTTCAATACTAAGTATTTTGAATGTTTAAGTATTTTGAGAATAAAGCATTTTGAATGTATAAGTATTTTGAATACTAAGTATTTTGAATGCAAAGGATTTTGAGAATAAAGCATTTTCAATACTAAGTATTTTGAATGTATAAGTATTTTGAATACTAAGTATTTTGAATGTAAAGTATTTCCAATGTATAAGTATTTTGAGAATAAAGTATTTTGAATGTATAAGTATTTTGAATGTATAAGTATTTTCAATATTATACATTTAGAATACTTAATATTCAAAATAATTAAGTATTTTGCCTATTAAGTATTTTGCCTATTAAGTATTTTGAACGTAAAGTATTTTGAGAATAAAGCATTTTGAATCTGAAGTATTTGAATGTAAAGTATTGTGAATATGAAGTATTCTGAATGTAAAGTATTCTGAATGAATACGTTTTGAATGCATAAGTTAGATCTGTAATGTATTTTGAATTTATAAGTTTGACAATAAAGTATTTTGAATGTATAAGTATTTTGCATATGAAGTATTCTGAATGTAAAGTATTCTGAATGTATAAGTTTTGAATGTAAAGTATTTTGAATGTATAAGTATTTTGCATATGAAGTATTCTGAATGTAAAGTATTCTGAATGTATAAGTTTTGAATGTAAAGTATTTTGAATGTATAAGTATTTTGAATGTAAAGTATTTTGAATACTAAGTATTTTGAATGTATAAGTATTTTGAATACTAAGTATTTTGAATGTATAAGTATTTTGAATACTAAGTATTTTGAATGTATAAGTATTTTGAGAATAAAGTATTTTGAATGTATAAGTATTTTCAACACTAAGTATTTTGAATGTTTAAGTATTTTGAATACTAAGTATTTTGAATGTATAAGTATTTTGAGAATAAAGTATTTTGAATGTAAAGTATTTTGAATTTATATGTTTTGACAAAGTATTTTGTGTGTCAGTTTTGACTAAAGTATTTTGCATGTATAAGTTTTTTGACTGTAAAAGTATTTCAAGTGTAAGTTTTTGGATGGTGTAAAAGTATTTAAAGTGCATCATTTTTTTAAACTGTAAGTATTTCAAGCGCACAAGTTTATTCTGTTTATATGAGTTTTTTGTGTATAAAAGTATGACTAAGTGTCGATGAAGGTGTACAAGTAAATAGCATGCCACCCATTCAACATTTTTCTTTTAGTCAAGTCATAATTCAGCATTAAATGACCTCTATCAGATGTTCAGTGAACTTACCCGAGTATTCGTATGATACAAACATCTTTGAAAATTCTTTTGGCGTCAACATTAGAGCGGGATACGACTGATATTTTTGTCTGGATTGATTCAGATTTTGATTTGCTCAGGACAAAAAGTTGCCGTCAATGTTTGCTATTTGAAAGCAGCTCAACAAGCAGCTTAAATGCCTTTCAGCACAACCTTTATTTAAAAGCTGCATGTTAAAAGATTTTCACATCTTACACAATGACGGCTAGTTTGTCTTTTCATAAAGACAAACATCTGCTTAACATTTATACCAGTGAAGGGCTTTCCAAATAAATAGCAGGAGAACTGACATTTTCTTCTTTGATTTCACTTTATTTCAAGTGCATCTTCTATGCAACTACTGACCAGCTGAGAAACGAATGTCTTCACTTCTTTGCTTCCGGCATTCTTGTGTGGCCCAAATGCAACCGTCGTCGTCACGACGATGCTTTTCTGTAGCAGAAACAAGTTAGACACGAGTGACTTTCACTTGCAGATCTGCTGGCAGAGTTGCCACTCGGGTTTGAAGGAATCAATTTTACCAGCCATTTTGAGTCATGTGAGACAAAAGTCAGGGATTTGCAAATTGGGTCAAGTCTTACCTTTGCGTTTGCTTTCCTCTTTGGCAGGTCGGGGGTCTACTTGCAAAGCACACTGAATAAAAGCACCCATTTTAAAATTTAACAGCCATCAACAATAAAATAAGGCAGATGCCAATTTTTGCCTAATATCAGCCCACGGCGAGGGAAACTCCCTTGACTTTAACAGCGCAAGGAGAGCAATGCACCCTAAACAAAGCATGTTTAGCATTTATACACAGTGGATGTAATTCTTGCTTAGTTTGACACTTTAATCCAACTGGGGCCATTAAACATCTTAAAAGCTATTTTTCTCTCTCAACATTAAAAAAATAAATAGGACAAGTGTTCACTTCAACCTTTATTGGACCACAGTCATCCAACTCCACAAATGAAATTGCCCTTACTGACTATTCAAAAATACACAGCCTTAAGTTAACCGTTCAAAAACAATCACCCAAAGTCAAGACAGGAATGAATGAGCGAGCTCCCGGTAAGCCGCAAGGTCAACAAGGAAATTAATCTAACGTCCATCATTCAGAGTACAATCTATGTTTATTAAATCGTGCTTCCATTAGTGTTTAAGATTAACAAATTTTGTTTTTTTTCATTACAACCAAATTAAAATTAGGCCCAATTGTTTTTCTGGTGTAAACATGATCAAACATTAAAATAATGTTGCACAAGCTGCATGATAATGATACATTCTCATTTTCTAAATATATGAAGTGTAACCAGTCAAGCCCATTTTCAATGTAGATCAGGAATGTCAAACTTTACTCCTACTGGAAGGAGGTTACAACAATTACATCAATAATCCACTTTTTACTTTCTTAATTTTACTGTGATCTACCTCAGTAATATTCCACTTGATATATAAAAATGGGGGTATTTACCACTAATGCTTCTAGCAGGTATCAAAATTTGCTGTGTTTAGATAGTTTCGGTTATATTGACAGCATCACCGGAGTAACTTGGAGATCTAAACTAATTACAACCAAGAGACTGGAATCGAACACATTCAATTTTATTTAAAGTTCTCCACACAGTCATAAATTACGATGATGGCATTTCACAGAAATATGACAAGAGTCAGACCAGCCGAGGCTTACCTTCCACAGCTGGTGCCTGCAGTTGGTCTTCACCGAGTGCCATGAATCGGGCGCCCATCACTTGTCGCCTGCTGCTTGGCTTTGATTTGTATTCTTCTTTTTGGTTGGGTAGAAAGATTTGCTTGACTGTAGCTTCACCGACACTTCTGCCCTGCAAAATAGTTCATAAACAAAATTACAGAAAACTGCAGTAACACACGTCACAACAACAAAAGAACATTTAAACCGCAACTAGGCGGAAGGCTAGCTGGCCACGAGGCTAGCTTAGCATGCTAGCTGGCCACGAGGCTAGCTTAGCATGCTAGCTAGCCAAGAGGCTAGCTTAGAATGCTAGGTAGCCACGAGGCTAGCTTAGCTTGGTAGCTAAGCATGCTAGCTAACAAAGAGGCTAGCTTAGCATGCTAGCTAAGTTAGCTAGCTCCATTCCCCGTGTGGCGACGGGTGGAAAGGCACCGCTGACCGACTGACAAGCAGGTCAGCCACCACCCTCCCTCCCAAGACAAACCTGCTTGCCAGCCGGCCAGCAATACCTTTCCACCCGTCATTGCGCAGGCAACGGAGCCAGTCCTCAAATAGAGGAAGGAAGGTTGTTTTTTTGTCATGTGAACGAGTGTTACCTGGTGTCGTGCGTCAGCCGGCTCGTCAGCAACGTAAAACAGAAGCCCTGATTCGTCTGGTGCAGATCACTTCTTCATCTCCATCCGTTCGCCCTTCAAAACAGATCACATGAAATAAATCAGTTTGTTTTTTATTTACACAGACAGCATACTTTACAAGAGTGACAAAAATCTATTTCTATAAGGCACTGTACAATATCCTACACTACATAAGTAAAATCTAAAACCCAATGTGTTTGTTAAAGGGGTGCTTTTTTTAAACAATGAACTGGACTTGAAACGCTGCCGTGCTTCGTAAAACAAAACCTTGATTTGCTTGGCTCTGGTAGCTTCATCTGCACTGCAAAACGGATCACAGGAACAAATTCTCACTTTTTTGAAACATCACACACGATGGTGAAGGTTTTAGTCACTAATATCTATGCATTTAAGAAAAGCATGCTTTATTTTTAATGCATAACCCATTTATAGCAAAGTAAGACTACATGAGTTCTGGTACTCCCTTTGAACATGTAAACTACACTTGAACTATGCCAATCCACTTTTACAACTTATGTTTAATAAAGCACCATTCCCAATGTCAATCGTCCATTCCTGTGAACCCAATGACAGTATAGCAGTACGTTGACACTTATTTTTTATTTTTATTTTTTTAATGTAATCAAACACAAGTACAAAGCAGGAAATGATAAACATGATCAAACATTAAAATAATGTTGCACAAGCTGCATGATAATGATACATTCTCATTTTCTAAATATATGAAGTGTAACCAGTCAAGCCCATTTTCAATGTAGATCAGGAATGTCAAACTTTACTCCTACTGGAAGGAGGTTACAACAATTACATCAATAATCCACTTTTAACTTTCTTAATTTTACTGTGATCTACCTCAGTAATATTCCACTTGATATATAAAAAAGGGGGTATTTACCACAAATGCTTCTAGCAGGTAGCAAAATTTGCTGTGTTTAGATAGTTTCGGTTATATTGACAACATCGCTGGAGTAACTTGGAGATCTAAACTAATTACAACCAAGAGACTGGAATCGAACACATTCAATTTTATTTAAAGTTCTCCACACAGTCATAAATTACGATGATGGCATTTCACAGAAATATGACAAGAGTCAGACCAGCCGAGGCTTACCTTCCACAGCTGGTGCCTGCAGTTGGTCTTCACCGAGTGCCATGAATCGGGCGCCCATCACTTGGCGCCTGCTGCTTGGCTTTGATTTGTATTCTTCTTTTTGGTTGGGTAGAAAGATTTGCTTGACTGTAGCTTCACCGACACTTCTGCCCTGCAAAATAGTTCATAAACAAAATTACAGAAAACTGCAGTAACACACGTCACAACAACAAAAGAACATTTAAACCGCAACTAGGCGGAAGGCTAGCTAGCCAAGAGGCTAGCTTAGCATGCTAAGCTAGCCGAGAGGCTAGCTTAGCATGCTAGCTGGCCACGAGGCTAGCTTAGCATGCTAGCTGGCCACGAGGCTAGCTTAGCATGCTAGCTAGCCAAGAGGCTAGCTTAGCATGCTAGGTAGCCACGAGGCTAGCTTAGCTTGGTAGCTAAGCATGCTAGCTAACAAAGAGGCTAGCTTAGCATGCTAGCTAAGTTAGCTAGCTCCATTCCCCGTGTGGCGACGGGTGGAAAGGCACCGCTGACCGACTGACAAGCAGGTCAGCCACCACCCTCCCTCCCAAGACAAACCTGCTTGCCAGCCGGCCAGCGATACCTTTCCACCCGTCATTGCGCAGGCAACGGAGCCAGTCCTCAAATAGAGGAAGGAAGGTTATGTTTTTTTGTCATGTGAACGAGTGTTACCTGGTGTCGTGCGTCAGCAACATAAAACAGAAGCCCTGATTCGTCTGGTGCAGATCACTTCTTCATCTCCATCCATTCGCCCTTCAAAACAGATCACATAAAATAAATGTTTGTTTTTTATTTACACAGACAGCATACTTTACAAGAGTGACAAAAATCTATTTCTATAAAGCACTGTACAATATCCTACACTACATAAGTAAAATCTAAAACCCAATGTGTTTGGTAAAGGGGTGCTTTTTTTAAACAATGAACTGGACTTGAAACGCTGCCGTGCTTCGTAAAACAAAACCTTGATTTGCTTGGCTCTGGTAGCTTCATCTGCACTGCAAAACGGATCACAGGAACAAATTCTCACTCTTTTGAAACATCACACACGATGGTGAAGGTTTTAGTCACTAATATCTATGCATTTAAGAAAAGCATGCTTTATTTTTAATGCATAACCCATTTATAGCAAAGTAAGACTACATGAGTTCTGGTACTCCCTTTGAACATGTAAACTACACTTGAACTATGCCAATCCACTTTTACAACTTATGTTTAATAAAGCACCATTCCCAATGTCAATCGTCCATTCCTGTGAACCCAATGACAGTATAGCAGTACGTTGACACTTATTTTTTATTTTTTTAATGTAATCAAACACATGTACAAAGCAGGAAATCAACGAATCAAGTCGGCTTTGCTGGACACTTAGTTTTATAGCGTGCCATGTCTTAGCACTCCTGCTGCATTCACACCAAAAGCTGGGAGGGTGTCGGACACATGCTGGTCAGTGTATTTACTTAAACGTACAGAGCCAGCAGTGTTAATTATCCATGCCAAAGCTATTTTTGGCGAAACTGCCGGCTGTGAGATTAAAAAAGCGGAAGTGCCATCACGTACCTCAAAGAGTAAATAGTGCCACCGTGGTAAAGGGACAATAGCGTGAAGGCGCATGAGGTCACACTCAGAGCAAAAGTTAGAGTTCAGCCAGAACAGTCCACCATTATTTCACTTTACAGGAAAATTAAGGGCAACAGTCACTGTGCCACAGTAGTGCCTCCTGTCCATAAACACATTTCTTAAACCATGTGCAGGTGAAAAATATGGTTCTTTAACATTCAAATGGCAGTCCAAATTTGCATCATGCCCCTTTAAGCGTCGTGCAAGAGCAGGGGTGTCCAAACTTTTTCATTTGAGGGCCACCTCCATAAAATCCAAAGGACGCAAGGGCCACATAATCTTAAGTGTTTCGTCCTAAAAATTTTACAAATTTATTGGTGCTTTTGCATATTTAGAAAAATGCTACAGTACATAAACCAGTTTCTTTGTAATATGGCAGTAGGGTTATTATAGTTTTGGAAATTTTTATTTTGTTTTAATTTGTTTTCAGGGTGGTTCTGTAAGTTTTAGTTCTTAAATAAATGCTTAGTTTTAGTTTAATTTCAGTATTAGTTTTTTCTTTTTTTTAATGGTTATTACTTGTGGGCAATATTAACCACACCACTGTACTAGAGGCTAACATGCTACAGGTGCCCACAGGACAACTTTGTACAAAGTGCTTGCTTGAACAACTGACCCAATATGTCGCCCACCGCTTACCTTCCACAGCTGGGGCCTGCCCTCATCTTCACTGAACCCCATGATTCGGGCTTCAGCCACTTGTCATCTACTGCACTGCTCAAGATTTTATTTGATTTTTTTTTTTATTTGATTTTTTTTTTTTGGTAGCTGGAGGGAGGCAGACCGGCTGGGTTGGAAGGTCTGTTTGATGCTGGTAGCTTCTTGATCTCGACCCATTCGCCCTGCAAAATACATCACAGCAACAAAAAATTACAGCAACAGCTGAAGTAACACAGATCACAGCAACAAAAGAAAAACATTTACTCCGCAACTAGGCGGCAGTTAGCTAGCCAGGAGGCTAGCTAGCTGGTTAGCATGCTAGCTTAGCTAAGCTAGCTTAGCAATAGCTAGGTTAGCTTAGCTAAGCTAAGCTAGCTCCATTCCCCGTGTGGTGACGGGTGGAAAAGGCACCGCCGACCGACCGACAAGCGGACCAGCCGCCAAAAAAAAAAACGGCGGCTGACCCGCTTGCCAGCCGGCCAGCGGTGCCTTTCCACCCGTCATTACAGGGAATGGAGCCACAACAAAAATTGTGGGAATGGTTTTGTTTTGTCGTGTGAACTGGTTACCTGGTCTCGTGGTTCTCATTCGCCAAGTTAAACGAAGAGCCAGATTTGTTTGGCGATGGTAGCTTCTTCATCTCCACCCACCTGCCCTGCAAAACATCACAGGAATTTAAAAAAAAACAAAAAAACATTTTATTCTATTACACCCACACTTTAGAATAGTGCCAATGTTTTCACCTAATCAAAAACAATCTACTTCAATATTCAATACGACATGCTTAACTCATTTGCTCCCAGTAACATGTAAATATGTTTTTTTTTAATGTAAGTGTCCCAAAGACATATTTATACGTTTTTTAATGGTTGAGCATACAGAAGGCTTTGATGCAGCCTCTCAACTGCAAAGAACGGTTGCAAAAATGGTCATTACACAAACGGCCAGCAGGAGGCAGCAGAGCAAAGGAGATCAACCAGGGCCATCTACAAAAAATCTAAATGACTTACAATTTTAAATAGATTTGTGAAAATTGATGAAACTTAGCTCTCTTCTAATGCTAATTGCTGCAAAACAGAAACAGATAGAAACATACTTTCTGTTCCTAATCTTTCTTTTGGTTGGTTCCATGCTTTTATAGCAATTGAACAATATTCTCTGAGACTTCAAAATCAGTCAAAATCCAGTAAAACAGCCGGGAGCGAACAGGATTGCTTCTGTGAAAACAGCTGGGAGTGTGGGATAGTTCGGCTTTTTTGACACTTTCATTCTCACCTCCAGTGTGTGCAATCAGCACTGACTTACCCCTGACAGCATTCTATGACACGAGTTCTGGTCCGGTGTTGGACGAGAGGAAAATAGTCCAGCAAGCTGGCTGGTGTCACAGCAATAAAAGTTTTTCTTCTCAAAACAATTTGTGTTCAAAAGTGATACATTAGCATCATTAAAGTCCTTTTCTTCAAAAAAGCCAGACGCCATTCCCGCCAACCACTGCTTTTCTGTTCGTTCGTATCACTGCGCGGCGCCCTGTAGGCAGCTGATAGTCGCGCCTTCCACCGCCGAAAAGAAACTTCTAGACGAGTGTGCGTCTGTCAGCTGCATGCGGGGCGCCGCGCTGAGATACGAACCAACAGAAAAGTAGTGCCGGCGGTAATGGCGTCTGACTTTGTTCAGAAAAAGAGTTTAGTGATGCAAATGTATCACTTTTGAACACAATTTGTTTTTAGAAGAAAAAAAAAAAAACTATTTCCCGTGACCCCAGCCAGCTTGCTGGACTATTTTCCCCTCATCCGACACCGGACCAGAACTCGTGTCAGAACGCTGTCAGGGGTAAGTCAGTGATGATCGCACACACTGGAGGTGAGGATTAAATAGAGATTAATGTCAAAAAAGCTGAACTATCCCTTTAAGTAAAATCAAAGGATAAATGAAATGTGTTAGGTTCTTTTTTTGAAAAAAAAAAAAAAAAAAAAAAAGTTCCTGTGCTTAAGATGTTTAAATGTTCCAACATTTCTAAATTATTCAACCCCCCTGGAGATAAGAGTTTCTGCATGCTTTACATTTGTTTAATTAGATCAAATAAGAACTTCTCAAATACACGTCTTGTATATTGCAATTTTTTTTACGACCAAAAAACATCCTTTTTAGTAATTTTCACGGACAAAATTAGTCAACCCTCCACAATTACCTCTTTACAACCTATTATCTTTTTGAATTTGGTGTGAGAACACATGTAGTCAACAGAACCTTGCCAGTCTGAAATTTAGCAAATGTAAATAAAATGTGACATTCTTCCTCCTTCCAGACAGTCAATGATGTTTTTGCTAAGTGGTTAAGTCCAGGTAGAGGGGAGATCATTTCCATTCATGAGCAAGGAAAAGAAAAAACTAACTTTACAAGAGAGACAACTGGAGGCCGAACCGGCAAGTTGGAAAAGAGAGGAAAAAAAAAAAAAAAAGTCAGTGGAATTGCTGTTGATACCTCAAGCAAAAGTGGGGAATCCCCGGATGACAGCTGTGCAACTGAAAGTCAAAGTACAAGAAGAGTCGACTCAAAAGCCCACATGTCATGAATGCTATTGTCAGGGACAACCTGACAAAATTTGAACTCTTTGGTTGCTCAAGATGTCAGGCGAAGCGAGAATTTCTTTGGATACGTGCAAATCGACTGCATGTGCAAGGTACCATCAATTCAATCAGGAGACAGTGGGTGTCAAATTTGATACAGTCAGTGATGATAAAGCTTGACTGACGGACCTCCCAACACAACAATTCCAAGCATGCCTCCAAATCTCTTAGTTTGGATGCAGACAAAGTGTTGGAAGATCCAAACTTCTTAAGAGAATCTCTGATGTGTCATGAAGACAACAGTTGCTGAACACAAGGCAAATGTGAAAGAAGAAGAAGTGTCGGCTTTTTCCACCCCCATGAAGAATGGGCAAAGATACCAGTCGATGGCTGCAAGAACCTTGTGGCAAGATACATCCCACATCTGAAAGGTGTTACTCCAAAAGTGTTGTACTACTGTCCCAAGTATCGATCCAACTATGGGGCTGAATAATTTGGTTGAGGAAATCAAACCAATGTTTCATGGTACGTTAAAAATAAATTATTAACTAATTTGGGTTGCATTTGTATGGAAGCCCATTCCCGCCAGTAAATTAAAGTGTGTTTTTTTTTTTTTTTTTTTTTTTTTTTTTTAACAAGTTCAAACGGGGGGGGGGAGATATTCTATCAGACTTCCATGCAGCACTTTGCGCCTTCCAGTGGCGAGCCAAGTTTGAAACAATTATGAAGACCACGTCACACTCAACGACAATCAGTCAGGGGGTGTCCAAACTTTTTCATTTGAGGGCCACATACAGAAAATCAGAAGGATGCAAGGGCCACAATGTTATGAAGAGAAATTGTGTTTAGTCCTAAAAATTGTACAAATTTGTGCTTTTGCATATTTAGAAAAATGCTACAGTATGTAAACCAATTTGTAATATTGCAGTAGGGTTTGATAGTTATGGAATTTTTTTTTCATTTGTTTATTTTTATTTTTTTAATTAGGTAGTTTTAGTTTTCAGTGTGGTTCTGTTTATTTTTTATTAGTTTTAGTTCTTAACTAATTTGCTCCCAATAATGTGTAAAACTTTTTTTTTAATGTTCTAAGTGTCCCAAAGACGTATTTATACGTTTTTTGGTTTGTTTTTTTAAATGCTAGAGCATACAGAAGGCTTTGATGCAGCCTCTGAACTGCAAAGAACGGTTGCAGAAATGGTTATTACACAAACGGCCAGCAGGTGGCAGCAGAGCAAAGGAGATCAACCAGGGCCATGTAAAAAAAAAAAAAAAAAAAAAACTCAATTACAATTTTGAATAGATTTGTGAAAACTGAAGAAACTTTGCTGTCTTCTAATGCTAATTGCTGCAAAATGGAAACAAACACTTTTTCCTGATGAAAGAAGAGACTTTAATCTTTCTTTTGATAGGTTCCAGGCTTTTATAGCAATTGAACAATATTCTGTGGGCCTTGCAAAAATCAGTCAAAATCCAGTAAAACAGCCGGGAGCGAACAGGACTGCTTCTGTGAAAATGGCTGGGAGTGAATGAGTTAATAAACGCTTAGTTTTAGTTTAGTTAGTTTCAGTATTAGTTTTATTTATTTATTAAATGTGTATTATTTGTGAGCAATATTAAAAAAACACCATGGGAGCGACGTCATTCTGGTTTATATCAAAATAAAAATCGACGAAGAAACATTTAAAATCATCCCTAAAGGCTCATGCATTAAATTAATTACCAAAGACTAAAACGAAGGACATGTTTGTTATAATTAGTTTTTTTTTTTTAAGTTAGTTACGTAAACATGAAATTTAGTTATTTCTTTTTTTTTAAAATGCATCTTTGCTTTTATTTTATTAACGAAATTGTTTTGATTTTTAGTTTTCATTTTAGTTAACTAAAATAACCTTTAATAACACCTGTGGTTTTCGACACCTTCCCATCTTACTTTGACCATCTCCAAACATTTTTTATTTTATTTGAACCAAGTCAAATACCATTTGTAGCATACGTCACGGGCCACTAAAAAAATGGACGGCGGGCCACAAATGGCCCCCGGGCCGTAGTTTGGACACCACTGATCTAAGTCGTCTTTATTAAAGCGAGAATGGGTTTCCATACCATGCGGCAAGCGCAAGCCCTCCATCGGATTCAACCACACAGATTCAAATTTCAGGCCATTTTTACGTGCTGTCGATGCAGGCGCACAACCAAAATGAGCGTAATGGCAATCCCAATAAACCGTTGGTCACCCGTCCAGTTTGTGCAACCTTGCTAATGGGCTATTATCGCAAATCGGTCTATAACGCCACAAATCACATCATAATACATGTTGCCAAGTACAATAATTTAATAGTCGGCTTTTCGATGCTCGCCGAGTGCGACGTGGTCTTCATAACTGTTTAACTTTCCTCGCCACTGGAGGGCGCAACGTGCCGCATGGATGTCTGATAGATTACTCTCCCCCCCCCACTGGCGGACTCTCATTCGAACATGTAAAAATAAAAAAATGAAAAAAACTCCACTGGCGGTTTGACGGTGGGGAAAGAAACAAAACAAACCTTTATTTTACTGGCCGGAATAGGCTTTGCATACATTTGTCCTTATTAGAAACAAGAAATAAAGTGCAATGTAAGGTTAACACGTCATGCTAATCTATGCAATTAAGAAAAACATGTTTTGTTTTTTTATTTAATACAAATAAGATTGAGAACTTCTTCCTACTCCCTTTGAAGATTTAACCTACATTTGAATGACATCCCCTTTACATGCAATATGTGTACATGTTCAATAAAGCACTCAAGCACAGTGGCAAATTTGAAAAACTAAACCAGCTGTAAATCATATATAAATGTAATTTATACAAGGTATATGCTGATTTTTTTTTATTATTATTTTTTTTTTTATTAAGACCCAACATGTCCTAATTCTGTGATGTGCCGAGTATGGCCTATTCGGGGACCAACTAACAGGTCAGTTGCAAAAGAAGGGGGCGACTGACCTGCTTGCCAGCAGTGCCCGTTCCACCTGTCATTAAAGGGAAAGGAGCCAGGACAAAATGAAGTTCCCCCCCAAGTCACGTGAACTAGCCTTACCTGGTCTCATGTCAGCCGCTTCATCAGCAATGTAAAAAAACCCAGATTAGTTTGGTCGGGGTTGCTTCTTGATCCATCTGCCTGCAAAATAGATCACAGGAACAAAATCTTAGAGCGCCCAATTTTAATCAATAAAGCACTGCAAAAAAATATTCAACACAACATTCATAATCTAAAAAAAATAAGTTACTTGAATGGTACATTTTGGAAATAAGGAAATTTCATTCAAATGTTGCTGTGCTTCCTGTGAAGGGAGAAAAAAAACAAAGTTCAAAAAATTACATTCAACCCCTCTGCTGACAACTTAAACACTGTTTAGTCAGATTGAACAGCTTGTCAAATACACTTCTTACATTCTGTACACCATACCAAGAAATGTCTTTTCCATGATTTCCACAGACAAAATTAGCCAACCCCTTCAAAATTGTATAACCAATTGATCTCCAGGTGTTGAAAAGACCTGTAGGCTGTCAAACATTAAGCACAGGTAAATTAAATGTGATCTTCCTGCTTCCAGAAGGTCAATGGTGGCTTTGCAAAATGATTCAAGTCCAGGGAAAGAGGTCAGTTTCATTAATAAGCAAGGATACAAATATAAAGAGGGCAAAGAATTATTTTGACACAACTGGAGGCATAAGTGCCAAGTTTAAGAAAGGCAGTGGAAATCATCCTGGTGCGGCAGAAAGACCAGGCTGGCCGTGACTGCTTTTCCATGTCTCAAGTAAAAGGTGTGGGGGGGGGGAATCCCCAGATGGCAGCTGTACAACTGATATTTGTCTGAAGGATGTCCTCAACTTTCAGTCCACATGATAAAAATGTGCACATTGACAAGTCTTCCACGCTAGAATTGTAGGCGCTCCAAGTACAAGAAAAGTGGACTGAAAAGCCCATGTGGACAAAGCACAAAGGTCGTGGAATGTTCTTCTCAGGTGCAACCAGACAAAAATTTGAACTCTTCAGTTACGCATCGACATGTCTGGAGAAGGAAAACAAAAGGCAAAAGAAAGCTGAAGCTTGGGAGATCCAAGCTTGGCCCTTCCAACAAGACAACTCCAAGCATGCCTCCAAAGTGCTGGAAGATTCTCAAGTGGCCATCGCCCAACATGGGGACTCCGCTGTGTCATGCAAGAAGACTGGTCGCCAAACAAGGCCAACGTGTGAACGAACTGGTGGCCTTTGGGCAAAGATAATTGCAAGAAGCTTGTCACGCTAGATTTCAGATCTAGTTTCCATTCCCAAAGTGTTGTATTAATCCCAAGTACAGAGGTGACTAATTTTGTCTGAGGAAGTCACAAAAGCAACATCACACGGGGAAAAAAAAAAAAAAAAAAAAAAAAAAAACAACAACACTGATTTACGTTGCATTTGTTCATTTTCCAAGTCCTTATTTGATCTGATTAGAAACAAGAAAAAAAATAAAGTGCAATGGAGAGTTAACAAGTCACGACAATCTATGGAATTAAGAAAAGCATCTTTTTTATTTGATACTTTATTGAACACAATCATGAGAAATTCTTGTACTTCTTCCTACTCCCTTTGAATTACATCCACTTTGACATGCAATATGTTTACGGGTTCAGTAAATCACTCAAGCACAGTGGCAAATTTGAAAAACTATACACAAGCTGTAAAGAAGGGGTGTCCAAACTACAGCCTGGGGGCCATTTGCAGCCCACCGTCTATTCTTATGTGGCCCGCGACATGCTAAAAATGGAATTTGACTGAGTTCAAATAAAATAAAAAAATGTTAGATTGTCAAAAAAAGGAAGGTGTCGAAAAACAGGTGCTATGAAATGTTATTTTAAACTAATGAAAAAACTAAAATTAAAAAAATTTCGTTAACGAAATAAATAAAAACTAAAATGCTTTTTAAAAAGAACTTAAAAAAACAAATAAATCTAACTAATTATAGCAAATGTGTCGTTCGTTTTCATCTTTGGTAATTACTTTAAGGCATGAGCCTTTGGGGATGATTTTAAATGTGATTTTTCAGTAGATTTATTTTGATATAAACCGGAAAAATGATGTCACAACCATGGTTTTTTTTAATATTGTGCACAATACACATAAAAAAAAACTAATACTGAAACTAAATTTAAACTAAGCATTTATTAAAGAACTAAAACAAAAACAGAACCACCCTGAAAACTAATTAAAAATAACTAAATTAAAAAAAACTCAATACTAAAAAATGAAAAATTCCAAAACTATAATAACCTTACTGCCATATTACAAATTGTTTATATACACTTCAGCATTTTTCTAAATATGCAAAAGCCGAATAAATTTGTACAATTGTTAGGACTAAATTTCTCTTCCTAACATTATGTGGCCCTTGCGTCCTTCTGATTTTCTGTTTGTGGCCCTCAAATGAAAAAGTTTGGACACCACTGCTGTAAAGTATAGATAAATGTAATTTATACAAGCTACATGCTGATTTTTTTTTTTAATATTAAGACCCAACATGTCCTAACCTATGCAGGTCAGTCTTGCCCCCCCCCCAGCAGTGCCAGTTCCACCCGTCAAAGGGAATGGAGCCAGGACAAAATGAACGAAGGAGTTTTTTTTTGGTCATGTGAACTCATGTTACCTGGTCTCATGTCAGCCACGCAAAACAAAACCCAGATTAGTTTGGTAGGGATTGCTTCTTGATCCATCAGCCTGCAAAATAGATCACAGGAACACAATCTTATAAACCTTAGAGTGAAAAATATCAAAAGGCACTGTAAATATTCAAACATTCATAATGATCCAAATTAAAAAATATATTATAATAAGTTACATTTTGGAAAAAAAAATATGAAATTTCATTAAAACGTTGCTGTGCTTCGTGTTTACAGAAGACAAAAATTAACTAGTGTTCCAAACATTACATTATTCAACCCCTCTGCAGAGAACGTATTCAACACTATTCTTGTTTAGTCAGATTGAACAGCTTGTCAAATACACTTCTTACATTCTGTACACCAAACCAAGAAATGTCTTTCCCATGATTTCCACAGACAAAATTAGCCAACCCCTTCAAAAAAATTTATAACCAATTGATTTCCAGGTGTTGAAGACGTGTAGGTGTCAACAGAAGCTTGGCGGTGAAACATTAAGCACAGGTAAATTAAATGTGATATCCTTCCTGCTTCCAGACAGTCAATGGTGGCTTTGCAAAATGATTCAAGTCCAGGCAAAGATGTCAGTTTCATTCATAAGCAAGGATACAAATATAAAGATAGCAAAGAATTACTTCGAGACACAACTGGAGGCATAATTGCCAAGTTTAAAAAGTGGAAATCATCCTGGTGCGGCAGAAAGACCAGGCTGGCCGTGATTGCTTTTCGATGCAAAAGGTGGGGGAACTCCTCAGATGGCAGCTGTACAGCTGATATTTGTCTGAGGGATGTACTCAACTTTCAGCCCAGACAAAAATGTGCACATTGAGAGCAAGCCTTCCACACTAGAATTGTGGGCGCTCCAAGTACAAGAAAAGTGGACTCAGAAACCCATGTGGACAAAGCACAAAGGTTGTGGAATGTTCTTCTCAGGTGCAACCAGACAAAAATTTGAACTCTTCAGTTACGCATCGACATGTCTGGAGAAGGAAAACAAAAGGCAAAAGAAAGCTGAAGCTTGGGAGATCCAAGCTTGGCCCTTCCAACAAGACAACTCCAAGCATGCCTCCAAAGTGCTGGAAGATTCTCAAGTGGCCATCACCCAACATGGGGACTCCGCTGTGTCATGCAAGAAGACTGGTCGCCAAACAAGGCCAACGTGTGAACGAACTGGTGGCCTTTGGGCAAAGATAATTGCAAGAAGCTTGTCGCACTAGATTTCAGATCTAGTTTCCATTCCCAAAGTGTTGTGTTACTCCCAAGTACAGAGGTGACTAATTTTGTCTGAGGAAGTCACAAAAGCAACATCACACATTACCTTGTTCCGTCTCACCAAATCTAGTGAGTCCGCAACCTTGAAACAAAATGGTGAAATGAGGGTGGGGAGGAGCTGTTCCTTTAACGGTTAGAGGAACATAGAACATAAAAAGAAAGGAACGTAGAAAGTTTGTGTGCAGTGTCGGGTTATACTCTAACCCGACACTGCACACAAACTTTCTATTGCCATCCTCACCCAAGAAAAAGCTGCTCCAAGCCACAAAAATGAGGACTCTGCCCCCTTGTGTTAACACTCACCACACGTGTGCAGCTTGATCCTTGACTTGTGGAATTGTTCCTTTGCCTCATTCCATTTGGCTCCGCTTCCACCCACAAATGCAATTTCAAATGCCTCCTACCTAACCATCTCAAAACATTCTAGTCAGACCCTGGGGGGGGGAATTAACTGTCAATATTTTTCTCAAAAATAATAATCATTGAATGTAGGGTACTTTAGATGAGTTCTGTAATTATACTCTGAAAAGCCATTTTAATTAAAATGTTTGGAAAACTCACCTGGAACCTCAGCCTTCTAATTTTCGACAGTATTTATTTATCGCCTCCAGACAAGTAACGTCAGTGCAGTGTAGTTCAAGGGTAACCTAGAATAGAAGGTACAGCATTAATAAAAAAAAAAAAAAAAAAAAAAAAAAAAAACTTGACATACCGGAAAAGGAGAAAATGTGGTAAACTGAGCAAACGGAGTTGTGGTCAAGCACCGTCGTGTCCCTCGATTGTGAAAATCCTGCAACAAACATAAGTAACGTCGTGAGACACGTGAACAAACAAACATTTGCTGGTGTGCTCACTTACAGCTGACTGTTGCCGTTTTGCCACACCTGTGCGCTGCACTTAATGGCAAACACCCTCGTGCACACCTGTCTCCAATATAACCTGATGGGCTGAACGGCAAAGCCAACGTTCTTCTGCTCGGACGTTTTGCACACTTGCGCCACCTGGTGACTTGACATGTACAGACCATTTAGGAATAGCACTGTGAAAAAATAATTCCTACACATGTGTAGTTAGTGGTTGTGGCATTTGTGCTGGAAATGCATTACAGATAGTTCTTCAAGCACCACACTGTCACCATCTACTGGTCAGTATACAAAATGCTGTTGATCAGTAGTTTCGGCTAAACATGCGTTTTAATATTTTAATTTTACAACCAGTGTTTGAAATCACTATAATTTGAAGATATCCAATTCCTCCCTCCCTCCCATGCTATGAGTAGTGTAGATTATCCCATGTGCAACAGTTAAGAGTATGCACTGAAGTATGGTTGTGGCTTTGAGTTACTCAAAATACCATTTACCTTTAGCAGTGGAGAATAAACTGACAACCTGGGCATCATGTTTCAATTTGCAAACAGGAAATGGGTTCAATTCTACCTTTATTGGACTGCAGCAATCCAACTGTACACATGAAATCTTATTTAGTGTACAGTTCTACAAGTCACATCCCATTTTAAGCAGGAAGAGGTGGATGTGTTCAAAAAGTGAATAGGCTATGAGTAAGTTGCAAGGTGGACATGTCCATGATTTTTAACATTTCTGACCTCCAGTGTGGCATGAAATCAACTACTAGAAAATAGGTGAATCTGGACGCACATGTGGGAAGGAAGCGTTTTTTGTCCTGTGAACTAGTTACCTGGTCTTGTGTCTTAGGCGGCTCATCCACTACGCAAAACAAATCAGTTTAATTTGGTGCTGGTTGCTAGTTCTTGAGCCACCATTTGCCCTGCAAAATAGATCACAGGAGAAAAATTACAGTAAATGCAATAACAGATCAGTTCTCCATTCCCCCGTGCGGTGACGGGTGGAACGGCACCGCTGACTGACAGGCAACTCGCCCCACCCTCCCTCTGCGACTGGCCTGTTTGCCAGTCAGCGGTGCCGCTCCACCCATCAATACGGGGAATGGAGCCAGAAAAGTAAGCAGGAAGCTTTTTATTTTGTTTTGTGTGAACTGATGTTACCTGATTTCGTGTCTCATCAGCCGCAACATAAATGCAAAACCCACATTGGTTTGGTGATGATCACTTCTTGACCCATCTACCCTGCAAAACAGATCAGAGACAGCATACTTCAGAAGTGCCAACATTTTATGTTAATCCATTTTAAAAATGCTCTGTAGTGTACAACATAACCACATGCCTTTATATTAAAAAAAAAAAAAATCTGTTAGAGGGAAAATTTTTGGAACAATTATGAAATGGGCTTGAAAAACAAACTGTTGAACTTCCTGTGTTCAAACATATTTAGTGTTCCGAAAATACACAAATCAGGTAAATACGTGAACAGTTGTGCTCAAGTTTCTTCTCCCCCTCTGCAGGTTAGTATTTTAAGCAGAACCTTGGCGGTCAAGATTTAAGCAAATGTAAATTAAAGGCGAGATTCTTCCGCCTTCGACGGTCAATGTCGTCTTTGCAAAAAATGGTGAAGTCCAGCTAATGGTCAAAGAAGTCAAGAGGGGAGGTCATTTTACTTCAGAAGCAAGCATATGAACACATACACAAAAAAATAAAATCTAATAAAAAAAAAAAAGCAAACGCAAACATTTCAAGAGACCACAAGCTAACAATTTACTTCGATTGGATACAGTGGGTGATAAAGATGAAGCTTGGGAGACAGACCTTCCAAGAGGACAACAATTCCAAGCATGCCTCCAAAGCTGTTTAATTGCAGACAAAGTGCTGGAAGATTCTGAACTGGCCATCATCCGACAGAATAGAGAATCTCTGAAGGGATGGGAAGAGGACAGTTGCCAAACAAAGCCAATATGTGAAAGAAGTGGAGGCCTTTCATGAGGAATAGGCAAAGATCGCCACCGATGGCTGCAAGAACCTTCTGTCAAGCAAGATTTCAAATCTGAAAGATGATCATTCCCAAAGAATGTCCGACTATACTTACTGAATGCAGCCGTGACTAAGGTTGAATAATAGTTCTATTGCATTTTTTATAAAATAAAAAACTTGCTGCTACTTTTTCAAGTCCTAATTTGACCAGAAATAAATGTCCAACTTACTTATAAGCAGTGGGGATCAAATGATTCTGAACACTAATTTTACAATATCAGTACACACATTTTGTCATTTAAGTTTTTTTTTTTTACGTTTATAGATAATTTCCAACCAACCTTGTAGCGTGACGCCATCGTTCGGTGACCTCGATACAATCTGGCAGCCTGGTCACATTTGGTACAGACAGTCACTACCTAGATGGCAGACTAGGCTAGCGAGCTCCGTTGTTGCGACGGGTGGAAAGGGCAACGCTGGGCTGAACTAGTGTTAGCTGGTCTCGTCGTGTTTAAAAAAATAATAATACAAAATTAGTTTGGTCTTGACCCATCAGCCTTGCAACACAAGAATGAACACACTACACATTAGGTTAAAACCTACTCCCCATTTACTCGCAAATAAGCGGTAGTCTAGTTAGCCTCGCTGGTTTAGCTAGGTTCGCTAAGCCTCTGTATCCCCGTGACTCGTTGCTTTCTAAGCTGTTGAATCTGCAACTTTCTTGCGTGGGCATCACGTCGCTCCAAACTTTTTACAAAAAAATAAAAAATAAAAAAACACTCAGACAGCAAACTTACAATACTTCACTAGCAATTAGTTCAAAACGCAACCTTCCCGGTTCTGTTCCCAAGTATGTTGTCAGCCGTGCCAATTACAACAAGAAAAAATACTAGCCAGCATGAAAAAGTAACCCCCCCCCAAAAAAAAATAATAAAAATTTGAAACGGTAGCAAAACAAAGAGCAAACCCACCGTAGTAAATAAACCTTTGCGAATTGTTACGTGAGAGGTGCTCAAATCTCAGCCGCTGTTGTGTTCCTCAAGTGTGCAAATCCTGTAAGAAACAAAATGTAATCGTGACAAAGTGCAACAAACGCCAAACATTTGCTCGTGTGCCAAACGACCTGGCAGAAGGTCCCGCGTGCGGACGCCATCTTGTCATACCCGGCCGTTGCACCAACCCCTTACGCAGACCTTTATAAACTGCAAGCCTGGCGCCAATCTACTAATCAAATTCTTCCACTTGTTGCACACAAGCGCCACCCGCTGGCCTGTCATCAGGACTGCAAAAGTTGCTTTTCCCGCCACAAAAATCAAAGTCAATCACATGAACAAAAGGTCAACTGAAAGTCTAATCGTCAGTTTGAAATTTATGCTGCATTCGTGGATGGTCGGAAGTCGGATATATCCGAGTTGTTTTTTCCCAGTTCCGACCTGAAAGCGTTCGAGGCGAACGTAAACAACCAAAATGGCGGATAATAATAAATTGTTTTTTATTTTGGTCCTCAAAACTCATTTTGACCTCTAGAAAACTTAACTTTTTGCTTAATTTATAGTTTTAATCTTATTTCATAAGCATTCCATACAGTTACATAGTTGACCGTATAATTTCATGCAGGGAGATAATATGGCGCAAGCGTAAATCAAAGTTTTGTACGTGTTGAGGAGAGACGTAGCAAGCGTGCGCCAGGACTGTTTTGTACGCACGAAACACATTTTGTACGTACGAAACACATTTTTGGTACGCACGAAACACATTTTGTACGTACAAAACACATTTTTGTTACGCACGAAACACACCTTTTGCACACGGTACTTCCCATTACGCTTGCGGAATTGTGGCACAAATCTAACGCCATAAGATAGCGGCAATTCTGTCACGTACGTTGCGTTACGAACTTGAATATTTATCAATGAAGAAAGCTATCTAGTTTTATTCTCCAGTAAATTGTGTTTTGCCATTCATGAGTGACGTCACATAGTAGTCCGCCGGTGAAGTCGGGGTCCTTTTTTTCTTCCGAGTTCGCAAGTGGAATATCCGAGTTCAGGGGGGCATTCCCATACACACTTCCTTGTTTGAACTCGTGAAAGTCTGACTTCCGACCATCCTCGAATGCAGCATAATTTCATGACCTATTCTAATCGTTTTAAGCGTGTTCAAGGTGACGTGTGTATGTAAACACGTAGGAACAAAAGTTGTCGCTTTTCATCGTACGATTAATGCAAAAATAAACTTTATTGCAACTTGTCAAGAACAGAGCAAACAGCGCCACCTACAGTCCAGTCAGATAGACGACAGCGAGAAGAAGACGCTCCTCCTCGCCTCGCCTGCATCTTCCCACTAACATGTCGAGGAGTTCAACATTTTTATACTTGTTGAAAAACAAAAAGCCAAGACATAGAAAATACTGTAATGCTTATTTTAACATGTAAGAAATAATTCTTACTTTGCTAAACAAAGCATAGAAAACAAATGTTCACATATTTGCAAATGATGTCATAAAAAGACATTTGTTAAAAATAGAAGCACTTGTTTCCAGGTAGCAAATGGCTTTTGAAGCAGGACTTTTGTTTTAGTTGTGCTTTTCAAATCGGGACAATTGGGGCCAAAACATTGAGTTAAAAATACATTCTCATTTCACAACAACAAAAACTGCTTTGGTTACAATAAATTTCTGCAGTAATCAAAATCTATTTTATGTAATATAAATCTCCACCTCCAAAATATTCTAATGTTTAAAACATGAAACCCCAATTAAATCAACACGGAGGCCATATTCTTTAATATTTTGAAAACGTAAAACACCTGATTCAGTGTATAACAAACTGACAAGCCATGTACACAACGTCCTCTGCACTTTATACACAGCAGGAGAGAATATTATTGTGAATAATAAATAAAAATCACATTTCCATACAGAATTGCACTTGGAAAACTGCACGTTTAAGGAGACAAAAAAACAGCTCAACTGGCATGTGATGCGCCCTTTTCACCTCCCTGCTCCACACGCACACACACACAAAAAAAAAGAAAAAAGAAAAAAGAAAAACCCCTAACGCACAGACCCTCTTACAAACTTAAATATACAGACTGGCGGCGTATTTACAAGTGCAAAAGTGTGGTATCGAAAAAAAACAAAAACAAAATCCAGTTGAACTTTCACAGTAACCAGTGAAGACGTGAACATGTCATCATTTGTGCTCTCCAGTTGAACCCCAAACATACACGTGGCTTCGTGCGTGTCTTGTGCAGAGGTTCGCTTTGCCAGCGTTTTTTTTTTTCTTTTTGGTCCGGCGTGGCACTTAAAAGGCAGTGGTGACGACAGTCCCCCGCCGCGCGCTCAAGCGAATCATTTCCCCCGGCACCGTGTCCAGTTGCTCGTACGCCAGACGACCCTCCTCGCCTGCAACAACAAAAAAGTTTGAGCAGGTTGAAAAATTTTACAGCATTTTAAAAAAACCTACAGGATAAGTGCGCAATCCATCAAATGTGGTGGGGGGGGGGAATCCCATCCGTGTTGAAAAATGTCATTGGAAAAAAGTAAAAAAAAAAAAAAAACAGAAAGTAAAGTATATTTGTTAATGGCAGTGAATGGGGAAAATATACCAACAAAGTTATTTTAACAAAATAAGACAAGTCTAGAAAATCTTTTCATAAACATTTTTTTGGGGAGAAAAACGAGGAAACATTGTACAGTAAAATTTCTTTGCACAAGAAAATAGTCATACTTACAACTTCAACTTTGAACTCCAACAGAAATAAAGTTTTTATTTTAGAAATACAGTATATTTTCACCTGCCTGCAGACAAAAAGCTATAAATGCCAACAGTATTTTTATTTTTATTTTTAATGAGAAAAGATAAATTAGTTGGTATTTTATGAAAATAAATTGAGAAAAAAAAACTACTATGCACTCCAACAATTGTCATTTCATGAGGCAAAAAAAACCACAAAAAAAAACCACAATCATATCATAAGATATTGTCTTTTTACAAGAAAAAAAAGGACCCAAACTTTACAAATAAAACATTTATATTTTTACAATTTTTTAAACAAAAAAATACTATAGTTCTTGCTTCACAAGCATAAAAAATAAATAAATAAATAATAATAATAATAATAATAATAATAAATAAATAAATAAAAATTACTTTTACGGTGAAAAAAATCCCACATATTGTAATTTCACACCAAAAAAAGCAATATTTTTCCCAGTTTTTTTTCTACATAAAATTTCTGTTTGACATAAGCAATGGTGTCATTTTATAAGTCAGCTTGTTAAGTGATCATGTTATAAACAAAAATGGTCAAAAATGGTTACAAAAATAAATGGTTAACAAAAGTAACTTTTTTTTTTCTTTTTTTCTTTTTTTTTTTTTACAAAAAAGTAAGGATAGGTGAGAACTAGGCTGATATTAGCCTTATTTCAAGACATCAGTTCTCATGTGTGATGATGTTCATACCAGGCACCAACACTTGAGGCACAAAAAACTAATAAAAAGTCATGCTTGCCAGTAGATGGCGCTGCACTACCATCACACATTGCTAATTGGCATTTGTATTCATTGAAATTTTATGTATAAAATGTACTAGCGGTATCAGTACTAGTTATCAGTGAGTGAAAAGTCGTACTGGTATGAGTCTGAAAAAGTGGCATTACTTGAAAAAAATGTAAACAAATAAAAAGTCATTGTTTTACAATATTAAGTCGACGCTTCACAAGAAGAAAAACTAAAGAAAATGTACTTGACAATGACATTGGCTGGCATTACACTTCATCTGAAATGAGGCCGTTTGATGGGCGACGGACTGACCGAAAGTGAGCAGCGTTTCTATGGCGACATGGCGCAGCTCCTCGTCGGCCGAGTCGCACAGCGCCGCCACAGCTCGGATGCTCTCCACCGCCTGCGGGGTCACAAAAAGGCGCAACCTGCATGTTTATTATCGTTGCGAGCGCACGAGGAGGACAGCAAAAATATTGGCAGGAGCCGTCGGTGACCTGCAGGCAACTCAGAGCGGCGCACGCCGCCCTCTGGCTGTGGATGCCGGCCTCTGACAGCGCCTCCATGTAACACTCCACTGCCTGGGAAACACACATTATTTACATTATTATTATTTTATTTATTTATGTATTTTTTGTTTTGTTTTTTTAAACGAGAAGTGACCTTGTTCCTAAAATGGGCGTGCGGTGCGCCAGCGGCATTGGTGAGGTAGTCGGCGGCCGCCTTGTTGACGGCGGGGTTGTCGGCAGTGAGCAGCGAGGCCAGCGTCCTCAAGGTGGCGCCGTGAGGCCACAGGCCCGAGGCGGGCACCTCCTCTAGTGCAAACACGTCTCCAGCGCGCAACCTCTCCGCAAACGACTCTGAACGCAACACAAACACGTACACAAGCACATCAGGTCACACTAGGTTTGTCATTACATTTAAATAATAACAAAAATAAAAATAAACAACTTAAAAGGGATAACTTTACTTATTTAGCCATTTTTGTCAGTCAAACATTAATATTTTGCTTATAATAAAGTTGATATATTCATTATTTTTCAAGTACAATTAGTACCTTTAAAAACACATTTTACAACTTGCTGTCGACTGAAAATAACATCACATGGTTTCAGGTAACCAATCACAGCTCAGCTTGTGAATGTCACATGGCCAAACCTAGAAAACAGGTGAGCTGTGATTGGTTACCTGAGCCCTTGTGATGTTATTTTCAGTTGACAGAAAGTTGCAAAATGTGTTTTTAAAAGGTACTAATTGTACATGAAAAATAATTAAAGTATCAAATTAATTACAGACAAAATATTAACTTTTTATTGTCTTAATGGGCTAAATAAGTGAAGTATCCCTTTAAAGATTAACAGTTTTGAGATTTTCTATAATTATTTTTATTTTTTTGTTTACTATTTGTATTTATTCAAACAATTTTCTTGTGTTAGTTACAAGTTATCTTATTTGTTCTTTTTTTTTTTAAACAATTAATATTTTTTGAAGAATTGATTTATTAGTATTTTGTTGCATTTATTAACACATTCACTGCCAGCCCAGAAAAAAACTACATCATTTGACGTCTTTTGCCGTCAATGGCATACTGCCAGCCCAGAAAAAACTACATCATTTGACGTCTTTTGCCGTCAATGGCAGTGAATGAGTTAACTGCAATTTTTAGACTCATCTTTACCGTACAGTACCACATGAAAAAATCAATACATACCTGGGATTTACTTGTATAGTTTAGTTTGTAATTTTTTTTAGTAGTTTATCATTTATTTCTTATTTTATTTATTTTGTGCGTATTATTTATTTATTTATTTTATATTTATTTTCAGTTAGTTTATCTATTACATTTTATTTATTTATTTTTAGCTTATTATTTTATTTTTTATTTAAATATTTATTTCAACTCCATGAACTTGTTACATAATTTTATACTTTAGTTGTAATAATTTTTTTTTTTTTTAACCACTTGTTTTTGCCGGTTCCACTATATTTTCTATTTGTAGAATTTATTTCAAAATAAAAATGTTACCGGTAAAATGTATTTGAGTTAGATTTCTTTCATTTTTTTCAAACTATAAATTACAATAAGAAAACCCAAGACTAAAGATGATTTTGTTGATACATTGGCGTATACATAACGCGTGCGGGCGGTCTCACCCTCGGCAGCCAAGTGGAGCAAGTGCGTCTCCATGTCACACACGTGACGTTGCAGCACGTAAGCGTGGAACTGAAAAACGGTGACGACATCCTGCCTCAGGCCGTTGGAATCGGGAAGGTCGTTTCCGTCCACCATCTCGCGCGCCACCAAAGGGATCACTGCAACGCAGCAACAGTCACGCACACAAAAATGCATTTTACAAGAGCATAAAAGGCTGCTGTTTATTTTACTATAACAAAAATAAATTCATTAGAATGTTACAATTTTAAGATTATTTTTTTTAAAGGTTTAATTTATCCTAAGTGTTTTTTGTTTTTTTTGTTTTTTTTTAATTGTCTTGTGAGGAGGGAAAAAATAGTAAAAGGTGTCATCCAAGGGAAAAAAAGTTGCTTAATGTGAAGAGTTACCATTTTGAGAGGATATATTTATATTGTCCCTTCATATAAAAGCAAGTCATTTTATTAATTGTTTTAGAAGTCACCATTTAAACCGTTTCCATTTTGAAAGAAATTTTAAAAGTAAAAAGTTGTCATTTTACGAGAAAAATAATTGAAAAAATAGCAATATTGAGATAATTTTTTTCATCATTTTGAAAGGAAAAAAAACAGGAAATATTTACTTCACCAAAGTCAGCAAAACAATATAGCAAGAAACCACAAGAGGGCGCTCTAAAATAACATAAAAACATGCATTACTCCACTTGAACTTTTGCAAAACAGAATATTACCAACGTAAAAACAGCCTTTTTGTTTGTTTACATGAAATAATTGTCCATGTTATGACCAACAAGTTTTTTGTAGCTCAATTGTAGAATAAATCATTTTTTTTTTTTTGCAAATTTTTCATGAACAAAAATGCTCCCGTGCCAGCATTTAAATTCAGAACAAATTGGGACCTGAGTGGCAGCTTTGCGGGTATTTCTCCCTCAGCGTTTCGTGGAAGCGCAGCGTCATGTGACCGGCCAGTCGGTCCAGCGTTGTGTGGAAGAGTCCCGAAGAGCTGCTGCACTCCACCCACAGCGCCAGAAGCTCGTCATGCTCCGCCAGGCCAGGCGCCGCTGCAAGCACATGTGAGCGTCACACTCGGCAATAAACGGAAAACGATACACGCACGCACGCACGCACACACCCTGGGCGGGAGAGGTCAGCGGCCCCGGGTGGTCCACGATGACCTCGGCCAGCCCCTCCAGCAGCGACGTCTGAGACGCCAGCTTGAGGAGGACGCCGCGGCGTCGACACACGTTTGCGCCACCGCTGCTCAACTCCTGCTCAAAAACAAACAAACAAAAAAATATTCAACTTTAAAAAATAATAGGGCATGACTGGGCTGGGCCGACAGGCAAGCGCGATCTGAACCTGAACGAGTCGTTGGCAGTAGCGCAGGTGCAGGACGAGGGCGGCGTCCAAGCTGTCGTTGGCGGTGGTGAGCGGCAGGGGGCTGCCGGCCACGCTGTTGCCCACACCCGTGTCCTCCGTCAGGGCCTCGCTCATGTGGCCGCGCGCCTCTGACCCCGTTTCAACACTGTCACATGCAGCCACAAAAATTTACAAGACAATTTATTTGATGCCAAATGTACTTCTTATATTATATAACGATACGACTGTGTAATGCTTTCATCTGTGTAATTTATTACATAATTTTCCGTAACATTTAAATGACAAAAAAACATTATTTTAGTTCTCATTTATTTTTTGTAAGTTGTCTTTTCAGTTGTATAATATATTTAAGATTTTGTTTCTTGAATAACAATGATTTTAAATATTTGTATAATTTTTCAATATTTATGGAAATAATTGTTAATCTATTTATTCCTTTAATTTACCATAATTTAATGAGTAATTTTTTGGGTTGTGTAATTAATTGAACAATGTTTGTGTTTTATTTATTAAACTATTTTATATTTATATAGTTTTTTTTTTTTTTTTTTGCACAATTTATTTTTTGTGATTTACCTGAGCAATGTGATTGCTATTTTTTATTTTTTTTGAATTTATATTTAGTTTTGATGATGGACGAATGCATTATTTGTTAATCAGTTACTAATGTACTTATTTAAAAAAATAAAAAAAATAAATAAATAAAACAAAACAAGCTCCCCCTAACGAAATCAAACATTTTAATCTCACCCGATTCTGTCACCGTCGCTGTCTAACGGCGGCGACCTGTGCGGCCGCGGCGGCATGGCGAGGACGTCGTCGCCGGTGTCGTCATCGTCAAAATCGGACGTGTTGAGGAAGTCGAAGCTCTCCAGTGCGCTTTCCACCGTCAGGCTGAGGCTGGATGAGCGACTCCTGTGGCCTGGCAGCCGGCACTGATGATGACGATGATTATTGTTAATAAGAAAAACTAAATACATAAAAAAAAAATAAATAAATAACATTGTATGGATGTCACTTATTTAACGGGGATTAACTTCAATTTATGCTTAGCATTTGACTGAGAAATAATTGAAGTCATGCAAACAAAAAAAAGAAGCCAAGTAGTCGGTGAAGACATCTGGTGTGAGGGTGGGATTATTCAAATTAGTGGGCGGAGTTATTGATAAACAGCCGCACACCTTCAAGAGGTCCTCCAGGCACATGACTTCCTGCTCCAGGTCCTGCAGCTCTCGGCATCGGTGCGTCAGTGCCTCCAGCGTCAGCAGCAGCCCGTGGATGGCGTCTTCCAGGCTGCCCTCCACCAGGTGCCCTTGGCCCTCCTCCACACGGGCGCCGCCCTGGCCCTCCGCCTCCGACGACGACGTCAGCCGCTTCACCAGCTGGCGCGTCAGGTTTCCGCCTTCGTCCTCATCATCTGGAGACATTCGTAGTTGGATGAAGAGTGAATAACTATTGCAAAATTATGTCGTGGAATTGTATTTGTGGATGATGTTTATCTGAAATTATCCGGGAGACTTTTTTTTTTTTTTTCAACAAAAATAAATTATTTGAGTTTAAATGTTTTTTTTAAAAAATGTACACGCAAAGTTATTTTGTATTCTTTTTTTAAACAAATAATTTTAGGAGATGTTTTGGGAAGAGGAAATGAAATCGAAAAAGCAGAAATCATTTCACATGGCAAAATTAATTTACAAGAAAAAAGTTGACAATTTATGAGAAAATAACTACTCATTTTACAAGAACAAAAGTTACTGTAAAAAAGAGAAATATCACTTTACAATCAAATTATAAATAAATAATCTAATAATAAAAATTATTGTATGCGAAAGTCCGTTTTACAAGAATTTTTTTTTTTTTTTTTTACGAGGAAATTTAACCCAACTAAAAAAAAAAAAAAATTGAACATGTAAAACTATCACTAATGATTGCATAAGTTTCTTTTTTTTTTTATTTTTATTTTTTTTTATTCTGCCACGTGTTTTTGTTTTATGTTCAATAAACAAACAACAAACAATTACTGTATGAGGAAAAACAGTTGCCATTTTATGAACAAAAAAGTTATTTTAAAAAAATCACTTTTGGAGAAAAAAGTTAGGAATATGCATTTGAATAAAAATGTATGTCATGTCAACAAACATATATTGCTATTTTTTCATGGAAAAAATAATTTCATGGAGAATATTTGGCATTTTATGAAAAAAAAAAAAAGTTATTGCTTTGAAAGAAAAGAGTAATGAAAACTAATTGCATCATAATAACAAAAAGCTTCAATAAACTGAAATGCATGAAAGAGTTGACCTTGTTCCAACTGGACAGGTTGGAGGTGCTCAGCGTGGTCCAGGAAAACGTCCTCGGGCGCCACAGTGGGCGCGCGCCCGTCGCGTTGAGATTCCGTGCGTTCCCACTCCGACTCCTCCAAGCTGCCGGTCGTCCCGCTGTCTGTCTCCTCGTCGCCATCCTCGTCCTCGTCTTCCTCAGCGATGGAGCCCTCCCGCGGCCTGGATGGTGAGGCGGACGCACCCGTGTCGGGTGGCGTGACGGTGATCTCCGGGTTGGACGGCGCCGGAGAGTGCGAGCTCAGCGCCGGGCTCGGGCTCGGGCTCGAGGCGTCCGAGAAGGCGAAGGACAGACGCTTGCAGTCCGACGCGGTGCCGTTTTCAAACACGTCGTCTGGGAGAGTCGACTGAGGACAAGGAGAAAAAAAAACAAAAACGGGTCAAAAGTTGCCGTCTACTCGAGGACAAATTATGAGAAAAAAAGTCGCCACCAAGTTGGAAATGTTTTTCAACCTGGTTTTGGTCCTGAATAAGGCTCTGAGGTCTGCAGACTCGGGTCAATTAGTGGAGCCCAGAGTTCATAGCAAACATGGTGAAGCAGCATTTAGCTGTTGTGCTGCATGCAAATAGAACAAGCTGCCAATGGAAGTTAAATGAGTTGTAGTGCCTTGCACTAGGAAGTAAAAAATATATATATTCTTTGGAAATTTTGATACAATTATTATTTTTACTTTAAAAATATTTAATATAATTTATTTTATCAATATTTTTTTGGTAGTTATGAGGAAAGACCAAAAAAATCCTAAGGAAAAAAAACCGATATGACTGGGTCAATCATAACGGCCAATAACATAACGGCCAATCATGACTCACTTGTCTTCTGGGGTTGGTCTGCAAATTGAGCCATGATTGGTCATTACCTACTTCCTCAGCACAGGTGATGTCATCATTAGTCGACAGCAAGTTGAAAAATTACTTTTTAAAGGTACTAATTGTACATGAAAAATAATGAAGTTACCACATTAATTGTATACAAAATATTAACTTTTCACTGCTGAAAATGACTCAATGAGTCAAGTATCCCTTTAAGCTTATGAATACATTTTAATCAAATAAAAATCAATTTGGGTAAAAGTTAGTTCGAAAAAATATATTTTTATAATTGATAATAAAAGGTGTGCATTAAAAAATTCTGTCAAATTTTGATATTTTATCTTAATATAATTTATAAAATGCACGACAGATATATTTAAAAAAAAATGTCATGAGAAATAAAAACATGCAATTATTTTTAATGAAATCATTTAAATTGAATTTCACTAATAAAATAAAATTGAATTAATTATATATAGTATAGGCATTTTTGAATTAGGAAAACAGAACTGAGGAAATGGCAGCCATTTAGAATGCACATGCAGACACACAAACAAGCCAGCAAAAGTGGGAGGGGACACACCACGCCACACCACGCACTCACGTAGACCTCCAGGCTGGACTTGGGCCTGGGTGCCGAAAGGTCGCCGAAGGAGCGGGCGCGCCGGAAAGTCTCCAGCAGGGCGTCTCGGAGCGCGTGCAGAAAAGACGGGTGTTGGCGCTGGGTGGGGGGCCGACGCCATGTCTTTAGGGCGTGCGTGCGAGTGGGTGAGGGCGGGCAGGGTTAGTCGGGGGCGGGTGGGCGTAAGCATGAAGACGTGACATACAACATGCAACTACGTCATGTCGTGTTCCCATTCGTGCCCTCGCAAGCGCTACTCACAAAGAAGGAGGCGTCCTGGAAGGTGGGCGTGTCGGGCGTACCCTGGCTGTAGATGGATACCCGCCGCTGCAGCGCCGCCGCCTTGCTTATGTTGCCCGACGACAGCGTCAGGTCCTCCACGTCGAAGGGGCTGCGAGACACCAAAACGTCACGTTGTGACCAACTGCAAACGGATCAGCTGAACAGCTGAAGAAATTAATAATTAAAAAAAAATAATAATAATGTATGCTGGTACAAAGTACATATATACAATATAGTTATAATAAAATAATTCAAAATTGTGTATTTTTTAATTATTTGTAATATTTTAAATTTTAAAAAATGAAATACTATAAGTGTGAATAAAAAAACAATAAAAGCTTTCTAGTTAAAAAAATAAACAAATACCCCCAAAATAATCAAACACACAGTTAAAAAAAAATAACATATTAAAATAAAAAAAATAATTTGTTCAAAATAAAACCACATAACCCCAGTGTCAGAGGTCAGAATATTTGAATAAGAATAAAAAATGCGACCTCAAAAACTGATAATAATAATAATAATAAATAAATAAATAAATAAATAAAATACTTATGTAGGTCAAAATAAATGCCTAACAAAAACAACAACAAAAAATACAGAATTTTATGAGTTTTAAATTCTGTTCGATTTAGTTTTTTTTTTTTCTTAAAGTGTGCTATAATTAAATTAAAAAATACATTAATACAATTAATACTGAAAATATTATATACCTAAAAACAAATAAAAATAAAAGTCCTCCTCAGCAGTAGGTGGCGTTATTCTCCTCCCACACAGTTGGTACTAGCTGTAGTAAACAATTTTCTTGTACTTGTCAAGTCAAGTCATCTTTATTTATTAAGTGCTTTCAAACAATCTTAACTGTCACAAAGCGCTTTGTTCAAGTAAACATGACTGTGAAATTATTTTTTTTCCAGGGAGATTTATCGGCAGGACTCGAGCCGACGAGATGAGGCGACAGCGCGAGTACTTACTACCAGGTGACCTCCAGGTTGAGTTTGATGGTGGCCAGGTCGTTGATGTCCACGGCCACCACCTGCGGCATGGCGGTGAACAGCTCCTTGGTCTCGCAGATGACGCTGCCCACCAGCATGTGCGTGGCCAGACCCTTCAGCTCCGTCACCTGCCGACACGCGCAAAACTAATCATTCCACCTTTGACTTCACACTTTAATCAGACACGATCATAAAGCATCTACCACTTGAGGCTCATCGAGAATATTAGTCGCATTTTGACACGTTTCAAGTACCTTGATGTTAATGAGGTCGCTGATGAGAGGCATGAAGACCATCTCGTCGCCGTCCCAGCTCTGCCGCGAGTTTACTTCGATCCTCCCCTTCAGCTTCCATCTCTGACGGCCGTACCGCATGAAGATCTGCGATAAATTGTCACAGTTAACACATGGATCAGGACTTCGACGGTAGTAGAAACTAAAATCTAATAATGAATCATCAACAATCAAAATATTTTGCAAAATATTTAATATTTTATTTCAAAGGAATATTTATTTTTAATTAATTTTATTTCACATATTAGATTTTGTAAATTAGTTACATATTATTTTAAATGTTCTGCCTGCCTTGATTTATTTCAATTATTTTTTTAAACAATGTAAATTTTCTAACAGTTTTCCACCCACCTACTTCACTGTATTTTATTTATTACTCTATTAAAAAAATGTGTATGTAGTTAAAACAATTTTGACTTCCCCCAAAAAGTGACTTGCCTCGTACTGGTCTCCCGGACAAAGGCGGGCAAATCCTGCCAAACCTGATGAACAAAAAGACTTTTTACTTTCAAAAGCAACCAGAGGACTCAAAAAACAGTGCTCCAATACAGTCATCTTGCACTCACCTTTCATCTTGATGTGAAATTCACCCAGCAAGTTCTCCAGATCGCTCTCAAAGGCGCTCATGTTCTGAAGACAGGACGCAAAAAATTGATAAGACATCAAATTGTGCCGCCATGTTACCCCCCTCTCAAAATGACAAAACCTCAAAATCTTTAAAATGTTTTTCAGTTATGGCTAGATAGAAATTTTTGTGTGTTCATTATTGATAGACGTACCTATTAAATTTCATTTTGAACTGACTTTGTGGGCTGAAAGGACCCAGAAAATGGTCACACTGACCACAAAAATGATTGCTTAGAACCATTTTAAAACCAAAATGGTAGATTTCCTGTGGATCTTTGGCAATGGCATCTTGAGGCTTTTTTTGTGGGTGTATTCATGGTAGACATGTCTACCAAATTTTATGTTGTCAGGAAAAACTGACTTTAGGGCCTGATTTATTTTATTTTTTTTAACAATTTCAAGAACCACAAAAATGGCCAAAATGACCACAAAAATGGTTGCTTAGAATCACAATTTTAAACTTCCTGTGTATTTTTGACCATGGCTTCTTAAGGCTTTTTTGTGGGTGTACTCAAACACTCACCTACCAAATTTCATGTTAAGTTCAACTGGGTTTGGGGGCTGATTTTTTTTAAAACACGCAAGTTTTTTTAATTGCATTTATTAAATTTTGCCACAAAGCCATTAATAACTTATCAGTCTAGTTTACATGGTTCAAATTTGGCAGCCATTGGACAAAATCTCTAGGGTGAGACCAGACTGAAATCTCTAAAATGGAGTTTTAGAGAGTTTTGGAGCACCTCGGTGTACTCTTTGTAGCGCCGGTTGACCTCGGCGATGCTTTCCTTGGTTGCCTTGGTGGAGGGCGAGCAGGTGAAGGCCTGCTTCATGCGGCTGGCTCCTTCCCGCAGGCGGCTCTGAATGCAGAAGGCTTCGTACAACTCGTCCACCTGCACGCGCGCAAACAAGATTTTTGTGAATCCTTTGAAGGCTGAATTATTTCAACAGTGAAATAGGGAACGAGTACAGTGGTGATGATGCAACCCTTTTACGGAGGTGGTAAAGGGATGAGTCAGCGCTTATGTAAAAAAAGAAAGGGGAAAAAAACAAAAAACAAAAAAAACTCTCCCTCCTCAGCCAGCTAGGTCCAGGCCACGTCTGCCAGTCTGTGGCATGCCGCATGTGCGTGTGTGTGGGGGTGTGTGCAGCAGCTGTTACAGTGGCACGTCAATGGAATGAAGCCAGCGGACAAAATGAGGGGAAGACGGCAAAGAAGCAGCACAAAATACATTTGAATACGGCGTAACTAAAATATTAGAATCCCGTCTACAGGTTTTTATATATTCATTTTAACAAATATACACACGGTTCAGTTCGAGAGGGTATGACGCAACAACTTTGTTGTCATTTTACATGCAATTGAGTTTATATAATTCTAAGATAGGTCTCTCAAAAAAAAAAAAAAAAAGCCGATTCGATTTTTTAGCTTGATGTATTTTAACGCAGAACGATTCAATTCATTTCAATGCACCCGCAGTACTGTGAAGGGAAAATGATTTGCTGATTCAATTGGGCAAAAAAATGACCAATGAAACAACAAATAAATATGCTGTGAAATAATAGCAACAATACAAAAGGAATATAAATTAATAAATAAGACCACACAAAAGAATAATGAAAGTATAAAATGTACTGTATATATAATAATAAATCATTTTTTGTAACATATGGCAGGCAGTACCTCCTAAATTATGTAAATGCTATGATAAAAATGACATCATGGAGCGTTATGTGCTTGAATCCTAACTTTCTGTTTTGGAGATGACATCATTCGCTTGAAAGCTAGCTTGAAAGCTAATCCCGTCATTAGCCAGTCGCTGGTCAATTACACCCAACTCTGGCTGCCTTGAAAACAAAATAGCCGTCTCCACAACCAGATCATTACTCCTCAGGATTCATATTTGATGATCCAGATAATGATATTAGCTCAAGTGATTTTTTTTTTTTTTTTTTTTTTTGGAATGAATCTATTAGGACAAGTTTTACGACAGGATTTTGGGCCAGTTATCAACTCTTCATCTCACTTTAATCAGCAGCAGGATTTGGATGACGCCACACCAAATCCTCTTAGCATATCAACATTATCCTAGATCGCGCGCACACACACACACACATCCAGAAACACACACACATTTAACACATGCAGACATAGGCAAGCACACCCACACACAGGCAGTAGTGATTGATAAGAAGATTATAAACTAGGCGGGGCCCCTTGAACGTCAACAAACACATGCGAGCTGCTCACTGGGGGTTGGGGGTGGTGCGTGTGCGCATATGGAGACGTTAGCATTCAAGATGGGAGACTGCATCAAAACAAATGCACATGCGAGGAAGCGTTGCTCATGAGGTCAAGTGTCACGTTTTAACTATCAAGCCAATTTTGAGACACACACGACACGTCAAATTGCATTTCAGGACAAAAAGAACACACAGTTTGGCTGCACTTGAATCTTTCAGTCAGTCAGATTAACACACGCACATGCACGATGAGTTGATGATTGGCTGTTGACATGTCATGGGGTCACGGCAGCCAGCTAACTAAAAGGAACATTAGTACTTAACTGTAGATAATGACAAGCACCACGACATTTTATGGAAATAATGGGACCTTTATTACATATTCTATAGAGATCTTTTATTATTATTATTATAGTCTTAAACTGTACTCCAGATTTTATTTAATTTATTTATGTAAACAAATTGGATATGATTTTTTATTATTTTTAAAAAATATATAGTTCCAATTAAAATTTTTATATTTTTCCATTTTCTAAAAATGTCACTTTACTTTTCCATTGAGTCTTTTATTTATTTTTTTTTCACGCATTTTATTTTAAATTTTGATGTAAAACTGGATTTTCCATTTTATTTTATATATTTTTTAAATTATATTGAAAAATGTGTAAATAGGATCTTACTTTACATTTAATAAAACAAATGGATTTTTATTACATTTTATGATTTTAATTGTTTCAGTTTTTACATCTATGTAAATAAGTTCCAACTTTAAAATTCATCTTACATTTTCATGATTTAAAATGAAATTCCGTTTTAAATGCATGTCAAAAGTTACATAAAGCGAAAATTGTATTTCTTTTTCACTTGATATTTTTTAATGAGTTAAAAAAATTCATTTATGCAAAGTTATATTTTAGTTTTTGTATGCATGCTACATTGTTGTGATCTATATGATCTGTTTTACATTACATGTATGTAGAAAGTTACATTATGTACTCATGTCATTTGTCATTTCATTTTATTTGAAATTTTCAGTGTTTTTTTTAATCAATCCAGAACATATCCTGTCAAGTCACTCTTAGCCTTTTTTATTTATTTTTGTCTAACTTTTGAAAGTTCGTGATCTTCCTACTGAAACTTCACACACGAGTTGTGATCGTTCTATTTTTGTGCACCACCAAGAACAGAGAACGATTCATTTGCAGGCTTCACAAAGCCTTTCAGTGTTTGTTTTAACACCGACTGGCACCTCGTGACCACACACATAAAAAGTGGACCACACACACACACACACACACACATTCCTCAAAGCGCCCGTCTTCCTTCCCTCCACATCGCCGAGGACTCAATTTTGCTGTGACCCACATCCTCAGGAAGCACACGTCTTTTTATTGTCCGCCGGATGCTTATGAGCGTATTAAATGTCGCCCACTAGAGGTTTGCGTTGACCAGACGGCCTTCTGGTAACCATGGCAACCGGAGGTGCAGCGCAAGTGCGCTGGCGTCACGTGTGATTGGACGTGCGACGACGACGATGCGCACTTGACAAAAGGGGAGCAGGAAGAGAAGTTGCGTGACCTTGAAGATAACGAACGACCGCGCATGCTGGGAGCACATGACAAAAAAGAAGGAAAAAAAAAAAAACCTAGTGACCTCAGCAGACCAACAGGACTGGGTGGCCCAATTTTTGTTTTCAGCTAAGTGGAGCACATTTCTAATTTACTTACTTTGGGGCATTTTATTGCAACGGTTTAAAGGGATTCTTTTAAATGGCCTTTTCTGATCAATTAAAAAACAAAAAACAAATTGGCTTACTTCACCAAAGAGAGGAAAAGAGTGATTAGCAGCACATGTGTTGTACCTTGCTGATGTGAAACTCCAGCCGTCTCATGTACCTCTCGATAGCTTTGATTTGCTGCAACGACAAATGCAATAATTACATGTGACAAAAAAAAAAAAAAAAAAATAAAATAAAAAAAAAAAAAGTCAGCTAGCGGTGAACACGTCAAATTAGTATTTAGACGAAAAGTTAATCATATGTAATTTTCCAAAACAGCCGCTTAGGTGTACATATATTTAAAATCCTTCCGGATCTTCTCTCTCTTTCATGACCTGCCCTGTATTTATTATTCCTCCCTTGATGCCAGCATTTCTTTTCCTTTTTGCTCACTCACCTTGTCCAGATCGTAGAGAACGCCCTGCACACCGAGAACAAAAACACAAAGAACACGCTCGGTTATTACAAGATCGGCTTTTCGGTTGCCCGGCGACCATATTGTTGGGATTTTCTTGGACTCACCAGACGCGAGTTCCTCTTCATGTCCTTCATGTGCAACATCAGTTTGTCCAACTCCGTCTGGTGCACCTCCAGATATTCACTGACAAGGACACAACAGGCGGTAACCAACAGTTTATAAATAAAAAAACATATATATATAGAAAATTAAAAAAACAAACAAAACAAAACAAAAAAAACACAACAACAGTGAACCCCAATGCTAAAAATGAACTAAATGAAATGAAAAGCTAGCTAAATGCTAACACAATATGAAACCCATAGATGGTCTAGCATGAATTAATTTTGTTGTAACTGTAATCATAAACCATAAAACAACTTCTCAATTTAAACACACAGACAAAAGTTGTATATTTAAACACAAAATTGTTTATCCAAAGCATGCAATTTTGGCTAACAAAAATCCACTAGCTTAATGCTAACACATAATGCAAAACGCCATAGATAGGATAACTGGTATTAGCATCAGTGCTATGGCTATTATATTTCATTGACAAAGTAAACTAGCTTAATGCTAACACAAAATCAGGAATGCCATAAATAGGCTAATGTAAATTAGCATAGCTGAACTTGATTGCAAAGCTGACAAAAGACATTTAGTCAGTGTTTCTTTAAACACTAAATTGTTCAACCAAACTACATTTCATCTGATGAAAGTCTGTTAGCTCACTGCTAGCACATAATGCAAAACACCATACACGAGCTAATGAAAATGAGAAATTACAATTTGGTGCTGCAATGAAGGCGCACACAACTTTGAATTCTGCTTAAAAATAAAGTAAAAACAAATATGTTTGCTTAAAAATAGGTAAAATAGCAGTGGGCGCACAAAACTAAGCTGAAATTGGCACGGAAAAACTTTCCACTCACTCCAGGCCCTGTTTGAGTGCGGAGTAGACGTCCGCCAGTCTTCTGGGTTGAGGCTCTCTGAAGCCGCTACCGCCGCCCTTGTGGCCGGAGAGGTGAGACTTCTTGGGCTTAGATGCCGGCTTCTTCTGCACCACAGAGTTGCCCATGAACGAGTTACACCTACGCAAACACACATACACATTAAAATTGGGCAGGTGTACCTAATCAAATGTCCAGTGGAGTTGTGCCGACTTCCCTGCGGCTCAACTCATCATGAATTCATCACGTTAGAAAACTTTTCCAGCTAAAACTTGTAGTTGTTAAGGTCATACATTATTCATTTAAAAAAAAAAAACCACCCACTCACACTCATCCTCTGCTATGACCCCGATGCAGCGACTTCACAGGATCTCCATGTGAATTATTGAGCCTAGTGAACAGTGTGCTGCCTAAATGGGTTGCGGGAATAAGGTCAATAGAAGGATCGCATGGCAACGTTGACTTGGGGGATTGCTTCCAACAAAATAAATGAAGGTATGTTAGATTCTTACACACTAGCAAAATCTCTGTGTGAAAGAGGCTAATTGAGGTTAGTGACTAGTCTGCTGCCTAAACAGGCTGTGGGAGCAAAATAAATGTAAAGATTTTAAACGAAAAAAAAAAACAAATCAAGTAAATATTTGTCCTTTATACACTGTCCATTTTGAAGAACTTTGTGTGAAAGATTATAATTGAGGCTAGTGACTAGACTGTTGCCTCAACGGGCTGCGATATTAACAGAACGATCACATGGAAAAGTTGGGTGGTGGAATAGTTAACAAAATTGAAGGTATGGGAGCTTCTTCCACACAATTTTCTGCGAAAGAGGCTAATTGAGCTAGTGATTAGTATTTGACCTAAACGGGCTGCGGCATTGCAAAGTCAGGTTGTGGTATTGTTATAAAATTAGCCCCTTATACACTGGCCAGTTGCAGGATCAATATGTGACGAGTCTACCACCTAAATGGGCTGCGGTAGTAACACAAACATAAAACGGCATGCCTAGTCGGGTTGTGGGACCATTTATAAGAAAAATGATGTAATTGTGTGTATTCTACAGATGTAACAGCCACGTCTTCTTGTTCCTCAGCTCGCTACACTACCAAAGGGTACATGTAGCCACGTCGCAAACAACAACAGTGCAGCTCAACCTCTGGCCAACATTTTTCAGTTCTTAAAAAGATGCCAAATTATTCATGTTGCCCTTTCCTAAAAAGAAACACTGTTATCTATTATTAAGTGCACAAGCATGTCAGCGGATGGTCCGTGCGTGCATCATGTGCATGTGCGCTGACTCCCAAGTATTATGCATGCGTGCAAGATCCACGCGTGACCCCCCTGAAGGCTGCCCTACATTCGAGGTAGCTCGGACCGACTGCCGTGCTGCAACTAGTTTGGGGCGTCGGAACGGCGCTCGTCAACGCTTAAGGAAATGTCAGCTAAATAGGAAAGGAGTGCAAGGGTGGCGGGAGACGAGCGTGACCTAAAATGGGACGATGGGAGGAAGGCAAGCCGGAATTTCATACATACGCATTCACATCTCTGCCTGGAGAATAAATAATATTTAATATCTGTTTTTGAATAGAGTCAAATCCGCTGTGAATCTCTTTGGAAAATAAACGATTATTGGCCGGGCCGATTATCAGTGCCGAACCGCCGATATTCAAAATTTTGTCAAATATAAAAACATCGCCTTACCGCGAGCGGCGCTCCTGCAGCGTGCTGAAGCCGGCGAAGGACTGACTGCGGATGATCCCGTTGGGCCCTCCTGGCGAGTGCGTCCCGGCGGCCGCCATGATCTCCGGGATGCGCGACGACACACCTGGCAACAGACGCATCGTCAGATGGAAGGGAGGGACAAGTTTTGGCAGGCTTTCACTCGACCGTCACGACCTTTCGCCACTGCAAACATGCCAGCGGTGTTGCTCTCTCATGTCGGGAAACTTGACTCCCATCACTCATCCGTCGTGTACTTTGAAAATATTTCTTGGATGAGGTAATATAGACGGAGCATCAAACATTCCAGGAATACACCAAAAGACGTTTCACCGTTACCTCATCGGTTACTTCTATAAATAAGACACCTTTTTATAATCAGCCGGTCTGGATTTAGCAGCAGCTTGTCAAAAGTGCAACTATTTTAAGTAAGTGCAACACGAAGCCGTCGAAGCTTGAGAGAATTGACTGAAAATAGATTGGAGACTTTAGCTCGTCTTGAAGGGAAGCATCCTGGAAGGTTTGGATCTTGAGGAATGTCAAAAAATTAATCAATTATTCACCTGAGATAGTTTTACGATCAATTGTCAGTTTCCTTGATTTTTTTTTTTTTTTTTAGCTGAAACTTAGCTGAATAGTCCCATAACTGCAATCGTTAGCATTTCAATGGCTGTTGTTAGCGTCGGCCTGATTCAGAAGTTATACTCTGTTTATTATTGGGCTTGGTAAAAAAATAGTGCTGTCAAAGTTAAATATTTGAAACTTTAATTCTAGATTTAAAGCTTTAACTCCGCCGTTAACTGTAGAGTTAAAGCAGTGTTAAAGCTTTAACTCAGGAGTTAAAGCTTCAAAACTTTGACAGCACTAGTACAAAAAAAATAAAAAATAAAAAATAAAAAAAAATAAAAAAGAAGAATAAATAAATAAAAATCTTTGTTGTGACAATTGGATCATGGCGGGGCTGTCCAATGTGCAACGAGAGGCGCTAGCATCAGCTAGCTTGGGAGCTAACAGGCTTCATGGGCTTTTTTTTTTTTGCCCTTTGTAACCTAAAAAAAATTGGGCATATGGTATCACTGTACACTGTATTCTGTAAAATTCAGAGAATTAAGGAAAGTTAAACAAATATCAGCAAAAGTCCTTGACGTGTACAATACAGTGAAATCCAAGAAGAAAAGTTTGTACCGGCTAAGACAGAAATAAGACATCTCAGGCTGCCTTGTTTCTGAAAGGACCATGATGAACCATTTTCCCGGTGAGTCAGCCCTGAGTCACCGCCATCCGCCAGGTCTCGGTGCGCTATTATGATTATTATTGTCCCCCGTCCTGACGGAAAAACAAGGCCAGCGGTGTGTCATCTCTTTGTGCCGAACCGAAAGGAGATGCTATCAGGTTGCGCTAATGTGGACGCGTTGGCTGACGCCGTGTTCAGTCGTTTGCACAAAACGCGGCGTCCTGCTGACAGGAACGAGAACAAAGACCAGGTTTTATTCAGAGGTTTTGGAAAAGGGCGGCCACACAGCAGGGGCAGACTGTCATCATTAAGGCTGATTAATGCGCTTGTTGAGTAGACTAATTTCATTTGACTATTTTGTGGGTCCTGAAGGCATGTCAGCGCCAAACAATCAAGCTACATGCAAACAGAAGAGGTTTTTATTAAGGTCAGTTTGGAGAAGCCCCATTCACACTGTCTAACCAAAAGCTTTCAAACGTTTCCGTTTCCATGCAGTGTGAAAAGGGGCAACAAGCACATGCTGACCTGTGACACGTGTCATCACTTACTTTGTCGCCAGCAATGCGCCGCTCGCTAAACTAACATTTGTCGTCCTTCAGGAATTTTCCGTTTTTGTGGCTCAACACAAAAGAGGCAATTGTGGACACCTGTAAAAGGTGACGTCTCCATTGGCTGCGTTTGTGTCCTCGCACGTTTCCATTTTGAGGCGCAGCAGAGCACGTGCCGGGAAATTCTTGTATTATTCAATGCCAGGCTACCGTCATCCTCAAACAAACGCCTCTCGGGATGATTATGTAAGCAAAATGCTGCCTCAAGTCATTACGAACAGCTTTAACTCAGTCATGAGTCTTTCTAATTGACTATAAACACGATTTTTAGCTTCCTGGCTCAGCTGTCAATTACTTCGGATATGCAATGCATCCATTTTGAAATCAATTTGGAATCATTTCTTCCAGAGTCCAAACTTTGCATTAACAAACCTTTGTTAACCATCCAGGCAATATTTTCATTAACATTTTGGAAAGATTCAAGAATATTTTCCACATTTTGGAAGAATGTATTCGCTGTTAAATATTTTTTTCGAACAATTCTGCACATGGAAACAATTTTAACATTTCACACAAACAGAATTTACATTAAAAAATAATCTGCTGATGGAATTTACAGGAAAAAATTTCACATATTGTGGAATTTATACAAGATTCTCCAAATTTCTTATTCGCACTCTCATAATTCAAATAAATAAATAAATAAATAATAAAAATCCTCATTTCTACTGCATTTCCATCCAAAAATTTTATTAAATTTCTGTAAAGAATTTTGGGAATTTCCTTTGTCATATGTTAACTATGAAAAAGGGGGATTACAAGGGATAAAAATAAATAATTGTTTTGATGGTCAGCCCGCTGCCAACTGTAGTTCTGTTTTCAAAAACTTTGAAGCTAACGTAGCAGTCTCCATCTTCACACTGCGTTTATTCTTGTCTAACAGGCACCAAACTGTTAAAAAAAAAAAAAAAAAGTTGATAAGAGCCAATGTAGATGGGACAAAAAAGAAGAAATAGAAACCTGCAAAAATAAAAGTTCTAATGTACACATTTTTATGACATTTGATAATATATGCAGTAAAATCAAACGTAAGTTGTTTGGTGCACTTTTAAAAAAAAAAAAAAAAAAAAAAAAAAAAAAGCAAAAAAAAAAAGCAGTGTTGCACAAGGGTGTGCGTGTGTGCTTGTATTTGTGTGTGGCAGTGTTTCTTTTACATAACCCGCCTCATCCCATTTTGTCTCCAGTTGCCATGGCGAGGCTAATTCATACAAGCATAAAGAATTAGCTCCCTTGTTGTAGCGCACACTCACACGATCAGGATTACTTAAGTGCAGTTTGAATACATCAGCGTCCACCATAATCACGCATCTGATGGGGGAGAAGCCGAAAGACAGCGACAACTATCAAAGCTCCCAACGAGAATTGCATTATGATTGCAATCCCTTCATAATGACTATGTCGGGCAAAAAAGAAAGCAATCGGACGACGATGTGCAATATGAATTCACATGTATAACGGGTGTTCCACAGGGTTCAATTCTGGGGCCTCTGCTATTTTCATTTTATCTACTGTTCATCATGTTAAGAAAACAGCAGTGGTTGTTTTAAAGTGCTCTATAAATATAGAGTTGAGTGTTGTTTCTTTCCTACATCTGACGTTTTGCCTGCGTTTCCTCAAGACCATTTCAAATCCCGTTTTCTTGCTTCGCCCTACCGAAAACAAGTGGTTGTAAGTGGTTGGTGGGTAAAACAATCTCACGCTCACTTCTCCCTCACACAGCAACAAACCTCTCTCGGACCTCGTTCAAGGGCGTCTAAGGATGCCATTGTGGACTGGCGGCCAAAAAGCTTGAATGGACTGACTGGCAGCCGCATTCAGCCGCATGAAAGGACGCCGGCCGATGGGAAGGCCGAACGGGAGCGCGCTGCGAGTCGCCATTGTCGCTCCGAGGCGAGGGGGTGACGTCGTTCGCATGGCCGGAACGCCATGTTTCTTTGGTGAGCATGGGAAAAGGGCCTTCTGGGTGCCATTTTTACAAGTTATTTATTAATAAAAAAAATAAAAATCAGGCTAGGACTGCAACTAATGATTATGTTACAAATTGATTAACCTGTTGAATATTTTGTCGCATAACTAATTGCATAAAAAAAATGTTTTAATTTTAATTAAATTGAACTTGCAGAAAAATATTGATTCAGTCACTGGTTATGTCTAACGTGCCAGAAAATTGGTAAAAATTTTGATAATTGTTTTCCAAACTAAAAAGCAAATGTTTTATTTTAGTTCAACAAATAAAAATCATTCTGCCATTATGAAGAACATAAATCAGAGAAAATTTACTGTTGACAATATTAAATCCAGAGCATTTGTACCATTTCAAATTTACAAAAAAAAAAAAAAAAGTATCAATGCTTAAATCGATGATCAAAAAATTTTAATTACTTGGCGACTAATCGTTGCGCCTCTCCTTATATTGGACAAAACTAGTCCTTAAGGGTATGATCAATATCATATTGACACAAAATAAAGTACATGCTGAGCCAGAAATGAGACACCAATACAAATACTGTATTGTGTATATTCATTAAATGGCAATTATGGTTTAACAAAACAAAACAAAAAAACATGGATACTGATAAAATGTTTTGTTGAGACAATATAACTAATATATATGTTTTAAATTTAAATGTTTAATTATTACTAAATTATCAAAATGGACCATTTTTGCAGAGTCAAATTTGGCAACTTCTGAAAAGCTGATCGTATCGGTTGAAAAAGATCATATTTGTTTATTTTCTCAATATTTAAAGGTCACTAAGTGACAAATAATCCTGAGATGTTTCCAAATGGAACAGTTTTAATCACCTTGCCGATTTTGGAGTTTTTTTTTTTTTTTTTTTGAAGGTACAGTGGAAATAATTTCCCCCCACACGTGCCTGCAATTGTGGGCCTGTTTTAATTATAGGTCACAAGCGTCCTGATGGGTCGGCGCGGCGTTAAGCGCTGCTGGCATTTCAAAGGCGCAGATGAGCAGATTAAGCCAGGCGTGTCCGGACTGCGAATTACATTCTGGCTGCCACTGCCGCGGCTGATGACATTTTCGCCAGCATGTAATCGCACCATCGATAATTTTTATGACGTTTAATACAGCAGAATGGAGCTTGTGACAAAAGTACAGTACACGGAATGTACAATACAAAAAAAATAATAAATAAAATCCACATGTGCGCGGCTCCCCACTGGTGGAAAGATCAGCACCTATGCTGGAATGCGGCCACTATGCAAACAAGGATCAGCTCGGTTGTTTCAGAGCCGTTTTTAGCAGGAGAACACAAACATTCCTTTCACTGATAGCGGCTACCACAACTGTGATGATAGCTCTGTGCTCGACAGTCATGGGAAACCAGACCGTTAGCATTCCCGCTAGCAGGAATGAAAGAAATTGCTACATTGTTAACTTACAGATTAAGTGCCTAAGCCATTGTCTGTGTAAACTCAATCATCCAGGTCAAACCGCAAAGTTAAACCAAGGCAACTGGACTCATCTTGTTTGTAGAATTTTAATGATTTTTCTTTTTTCCGAAAACTTTCAAATGATGCTATTAGGCCAGTGGTTCTTAACCTGAGTTTGATCGAACCACAGGGGTTTGGTAAATCAGTCTCAAGGGTTTCACGAAGGTCAAAATAGACCTGACAGAAATGATTCATGTCATAGCAAATTGATGTGTGACAATTTTGCGTAAAGTTGTTTGGTAAAATGTAACATTTAACGAGATATATGATCGTTTCAAATTACAAGTGGTGCCAAATTGATATATTGGGGGCCCTTCACTACTCGAGGGAGTGAGGGAAATGCAAGTTTTTTCCTATTAATTAGTTATGATTTTTTTTTTCCAATTAATTAGTTATGTTTTTCAGTTTTTTCCTCAGTTAATTAGGTATGATTTTTTTTCCAGGTTTTTTTTCCAGGTTTTTTTTCCAGGTTTTTTTTCCAGTGAATTAGTTGTCTTTTTTTTTCTTTTCTTTTTTTAAATACAATTAAATTAGTTGTGATTTTTTTCCCCATTTCCCCCCCCCAATTGATTAGTTATGGTTTGAAGAACTGATTTTTTATATCAAGAAAATTATGATTGGCTGAAGGTGCCGAAAATCTGTTTACAGTATTTTTGTCTAATTTCACTAATTTGCTCCGCAAAAAAGTATAAATGTTCTATTTTAAATATTACCATACTCCCAAAGACATATGTATACGTTTTTTTATTTATTTATTTTTATGCTCGAGCATACAGAAGGCTTTGATGCAGCCTCTGACCTGAAGAGAATCCTTGAAACAATAGTAGTTATTATTACTATGCTGCACACAGATGGAATAGGCTGCCAACAGAAGTGAAGTCAGCCCCGAGTGTAAATGCTTTCAAATCCAGGTTAAAAACTTTGCTTTTTTCTTATACCTTTGATTAGGGACTTTTAAACAGCTTTAATTAAGTGTTTTTTTAATTATTATTTTTATTTTTATTTTTATTTTTTAGTTTTATCATTATCATTTTAAACTTTATGTTAAATTTTTTAAAGTTTGTTGAATAATGTTTTAAGATTGTTAGTTTGTAACCTATTTTTATTTATTTATTTTTTTTGAATGTTAACTATTGTTTTTTGATGCTTATGTGTTGTCTTTCCTCGTGTAAAGCACATTGAGTTGCCTTGTGTATGAAATGTGCTATATAAATAAACTTGCCTTGCCTTGCCTTGCCTTGCCTTACAAAAACGGCCAGCAGGTAGCAGAAGAGTATAAGAGATCAACTAGAGCCATGTTTCAAAAGCTCTTTTCTTCACTGTTTTAAACAGATTTGTGAATGATGAAACTTAGCTATATTCTAATGCTAATTTCTACAAAATCAAAACAGATAGAAATATACTTTTTTCCCCTGATGAAAGAAGACACTCTAAACTTTCTTTTGGTATGTTCCCTGTTTTTATATCAATAGAACACAATATTCAGTGGGCCTTGCAAAATCTGTCGCTATCCAGTAAATTGAAAAAATGAAAAAAAATAAAAAGTGGGTTGCTTCAGTGAAAATGGCTTGGAGGTAATGAGTTTTAAGGTGATATTCCGTTATCTATGATTCCTCCCATGCGTCGTTGCTTGACACTTCACATGGTGTGGACATTAATTTCGTCCGCTTTCTGATTGGCTGAAAGTGACTCCCGAAATATTTGCATACAAAAATACTCTGGACGCAATATTGTGTCATCTCGCTGCCGCAAAGGGGAAGAAAATAGCAAAACAGACAGATTATCAGCTTAGGTCCCTAAAACGCTTACGGCAATCGCAGTCGGCCAGCTGCTCCGCGCCAGAGGTGCGCCTCCACGTATCATGTGACGCTGGCGTGGAGCATGTGCCATGTGCTGCATGCCAGTACACCCCCCACCCAACCAGCTCACCCTATGCTGTCATACAGTAATGGCGAGTTGGATGGTGGAGGATTAATAGCCTCCATCATTTTGCTTGGAGGCAACAGGCGGAAGGGTTCAAAGTTCAAACGCACCCCTTTCTCCCCAACACCCCTTCCATAAATTCTCTGCGGCCAAACGGAAGGGGAGGGGCTTCAGATAGACGAGCATGGAAGGAATGGAAAAAATAAAGTGGGGCAAAAACATAACTAGACTAGAATGGCAATCAGTCGAGCGCTGAACTCCACCAAGGCTGAAGAAATCGAAGAAAAAAACGGTTAGCACCCATTTGGTGCACGGCAGGAAATGATACTGAATAACGCCGCAGACGGACACCAGTTTAGCTTACATCGGTTCCATTTATTTATTTTAGGGATTTCGGGGACGATTAAGTTAGGGTCAAGTTAAAAACAACATCAGCAATTATGCAAATAGGCAAACGATTTGCCAATTATTCCTGAGTTACCACCACCTATTGGACTGGAGTGGAATCTTATTGTCCGCAACATAAAATTTGTATTATTTACACCAATACAACTTCATTGGACTGTTCTTTTTATTTAGCACAAAATCAATTAAGATTATAGGGGATGAAAGAAATTTTGGTATTTGGTTTGAAAAAGAAAATCGCTTACATCAAGGTGCAACATCAACATCTGCTGCCATTTTGAAATTTCAGTGGTTTTACAAGACCCTCCAGTTAAACCCGCCGTGTCAGCCCGAACTGGACTTTGACCAACACTTTAAAAGACACAGCTGAAGAATTCCCACCTCCCTTACCGACTGCCCTCCAGCCAGTCCTTCCTGCATAGCACTTAACACAACAAGTCACCTCCACAGCCCAAATTAAAAGCCCCCCGCCTCACCGAGGAAGCACTCATTGCAGGGTGCGACAAGCCGGAACAGGCCTGACCGTCGTTAACTATCAGCCTCGGATGAGATAACCTCTGACTCGACGGGTCTATTGTCACTCAAATGTCTAAATATAAGTCTGAGGACTAGCATCGCCCGCCAGGGCTGGACGAGTAATTGACATTTTATCAAGATTTTGGTTTCTCTCTTTAAAACGTAATCATTGAATAAACATGATTAATGTGCAGGACGGCGCGGTTCTTCATTTTCATGAAGGCCAAGTACTGTGCTATACATACACTAAGCAGTTTTATACAATTTCATAATAAGCATTACCGCCACCTTGAGGGCGAGAGTGGATCAGGATTGCTCGAATTTAAAATATACTTGACATTTTGTTGCACCAGTTTTCTCTCCCTGTCTATTCCATTAGCCTCAAAGTTACCAGGGAGCTTTGTCCAAGTTTTACTGCAGCAGGCCTGTGTATGAAATAACTTTTAAAAGGGCACTCCTCGTGTAAGAATGCGGTGGTCTACATTTACTACTACACCCCCACATCGCTCCTTAAAAAAAGACAAGCAGATGGAAAGACGCATGGACGAGGAAGCAGGAAACGTTCTGTTCATTCGGCCATGTTTAAGTTTAAGTCCAGTATATCGGAGAAATAAGCCAAATAAGCTGAGAACGCATTAAAATTCTACAAATTGAAGAATTTACTGGGAAAAAAAACATTTTTAAAAAGTCAAATTAAAACAATTTTAAACGCCAGTTGCATATTTTTTGGGCATTTTAACTTTTTTTTGGGGTAAGACTACTAACACAATTAATCAACTAAGACCAATTAGCTCATAGTATCATGGCTACTGCTTAGCATACCAAATATGCAAGAGACTCAAGCTGTTCTGAGAACTCCCTGCTCTCCCTTAAGTGTTTTACTTTGTTTTATTTTATCATGTAGCGATTACTTTCCTTGTATTACTTGAAAACTGGACATATTTTAGGGTGGTTGATGAGACACAGGCATTTTTTTTCTGTCAACCAAACATTCATGTAGACGGCAATCTGCAGTAAAATGTACTGTTCATCTGATTCAAAGAAACTCATTTATTCCACACTCACAATTCACAGTAGTGTTAAAGCCACTTTTATAAGGGTGGGCTCGAGGGTGAAAACCCACCCCAAAAAAGCAACAACAAAAAAAAAAGGCTGCTGAATTTCCTCCAAACCACGCCGTGGGCATAATTCCCTTAATGAGACTTTGGTGAAAGGCCTGTGTGGAAATGAGCATGTGCGCTACATGCCGGGGAATGAAAAGACCGTTCCGGAAAAGGCAGAGCGAGCGAGCGAAAGAAAGAGAGAGAGTCTGGGAACAGACGCTGCTTTGCATCCCGACTCGGACTCTCTTTCAAAAGCGCTTCACCGCAGCCCAAACATGCTGGCAGGGGAGGCAAAGCGCAACCACTTAACCATATCAAAGCCGACCTGCTACGACACTCAAAAAAAACATTTAACCTCCAACATTTTTTTTTCCCCTAATGCAACTCATCTACCACGAGTGTGTGATTTACACCAAGCCTGGCAGGCGTAACGACAGACGGGTAATGTCAAGTTGCGTGGATAGTTGAGTTTGCACTCTGGCTAGAGTGTGGGCGGCAAAAGTTTGAGAATTCACTCGGAAACTGTAGCGTTCGAAAAGATTTGCATCTGACACCAGTGCATACGATTTTACATGCCATCTCGCACACATGGAACTGCCAATGCGGAGTGAACGTTTTGACTGGCGAGTACATTAAAACGGATTTCAAATGCGAGTACATTGGAATTTTTTTTTAAATACATTTGAACATACTCTTAAATACCTTCAAACATATTTGCGAGTACATTCGAACATACTCGTAATGGTGCAAACATACTATAGCATATTTTCCCATAATGCCACAGGATATTACTTGCATATACATTATGGGGAAAAAATGCAAAACCTAATACAGTAATGCACTACAGACATAATAAACCATAAAAGTAAAAAACATTGTTTATTCCTAATTTTCAAAAATATTCGTATAATATGGGCCAAATGCTTAAAAAAAATAAAGTATATTTTTTCCCACTCGCGTATACCCAAGTAATACCCCGTGACATTATGGAAAAATAGGCTATGTTTGTAGCATTTAGCCTACATGTACGTTCAAACTGGCAAGTACATTTTAACGCATTTAAATAATATTCAAACGTACTATCCAGCCAAAAACGTTTACTGCTCATTGGCAGTTGCAAACTTCCGTGAATGATGACGACAAATATGTGACAATGTTCTCTAATCTGGACAGGTGGCAACAAATGGCTGCACTGGTGGAGGCAGCTACATTTCCAAAACAGGGCCAAATTTGCAGGAAAAAGTGATTTTCAGAGAGTGCTAGCTTATCTCAGCAGCAGACACATCCACTATGGGTGGTGTCACGACACACCAGTGACCTTTCACCCTTTCCAGCAAAGTGGCAGGGTGCTTTTCGGACACAATGGAATTAAATTAGTTTCTTTATTTTTTTTTCCACGCCTCCTTAGTGCCTAGTCCACACAAAAAGTGCCATGGGATTCAAAATAAAATGATGTGACTCAAGAGAAACACAAAACCACCTCAAAGGATGACACACATTCAACACAAACATGTCACAAATCCTGTCTCCGGGTGGAATAAACACGCAAAACAAACAGTAAGCAAACACCGTGACAGAAAGCCGACCTCCCCCAAGGCTTTAACATGTCAAAATGAAGAAAATCCCACATAACTGAATCTGATAGACTGAATAAGTTAAATACTGTTATGGTGAGTCTAAAAATGATCTATCATGACAGAAAAATAAATAAATCAGGTTAACATTTGCTAATATAGTGACAAGTATCATAAAAGTGACATTAAAATTTAAGTGCATCAAGGGTGAAAATGGCTTTGAGTAGTGATTGAATTGAAAAGTTCATATAAATGTGCAATTGTTTTTTGTATCGATTGTAAAACTTGGCATTTTCATAAATCAAGCTTTCAGGAGAAAAAACATGACTTGTCCAACAAATTCTACCTAGCAACAAGCAACCAATTGAAACAATACTGATTGTTGCTAGTGCACCTGCTAGCTGTGTGGCTCACTTTAATTCTATTTCAGGAGTATAATTTTATAAAGAAATCAACTTAGTTGTTGATTTAAAAAAAAATAAAATAAATAATTTTTTAAAAAAGGACTTCACGGTAGGAATCAACCAAGCTGGATACTATTTTCAAATGCTAGTGGTAATTTTAGGGGCACCACTGAGAACTAAGTGAAGTACTGTTTATTTTATTTATTTTTAATGAACTCCGATTTAATGGAGCACAAACAAATGACTTAGTCCAACAAATTCTTCCTAGTAACAAGTGACCAGAAAAAAATTATTAAGCAATTCTGTGACTACCTGATATAAGCACCTGCTGCCCAGCTGTAATTCAATATCGGTTGCATCGTGGTTTAAAAAAAAACAAACAAAATAAAAAACACCACCTATTGTTTTTAATTTAACATTTCGATTATCTTGCAACGTTTTTGTGTGTTTGCTCACCGAAATGTCATGGGAATATCCCCGGAAAAACGACTACTCCACATTGGAAAATATATGACAACACCAGACGGGACCAACCAACAAAACCCATAATTGCTGCGGCGTATGGAGCCACCCCCCACAACAAAACGTACAAAAGTCGCACGCACCGTGACCTCATGTCACTTGCACGTAGTTTGATATTTAAAGACACCAAAAGGGGAGGCAAACTCGGGATAAAAATAGAAAGCAGGATTCGTGTGTAATTCGTGCGTCCTCAAACGCACCATCGTAGGACTACAAGTGAAAATCAGGCTTTCGCCTTCATATCCCTGAATGCCCCCGTGGTCCACTGACCCATTGGAAGGGGGAGGACACATTATTCGCATTCGTTTTATTTAATAACAATTTATATATTTTTTTTTACTCACCTCCGCAATGTTTATATTTGCTTTTCGTCGTCTAAAGTCGCTCCTCAGTGATGTTTTCGGGGCTCGTCTACCTGTTCTCCTCCATCCATCCGCTCATTCATTTATGCGTCACAAAGAGCTACTTTCCCCCAGCTCGTATGCCACAAGCAGAAAAAATAAAAATAAAAAACGTCAAAAATATGACAAAACCGGTGATTAAAACGAGTAAATCTCAAGGGTAAACCAGCAACGAGTGTCGCTTCGACGTCGGTCAGACACTACAGTGCGCCCACTCCCACACATCGCTGTTTGTGTTCGCCTCGCTCCTCCTGGGAAACCGCCAACCAATAAGAGATCGAGAGGGCGGGGCCAGGCATGATTGACTTCCGGGTTTTGGACGGCATACGCGGAGGGACAGAATCCTAATAAAATGACAGGTGAAACTGCAGTTTTCAAAAATGTTATCAATTCATGAATGCTACCAAATCAAACTCAGTTATCTGACTTCCACAAGATGCTTTATCAAAAAAATAAATAAATAATAATCTGACCAATCTGAGTGCATTTGTAATTCACGCAGTCCTAAATGAACAACAAGGCACCACAGAAAATGTACATAAACGCACTAACGTATTAAAACACGAAACTTTTCCTCACACATTATATAAAGCATGTTTAAATTCAAAAGAAATCTAATTTTACATTTTCTATTTGATTTATACAACACACTAAAAATTGACAAATGTGTAGTTCATGTCAAACAAAAAAAGCGCTTTAACGAATGTAAAAAAATAATTACATTTAACCTTTTTTTTTAATACTCAAAATCATATAAATTGACAAGAAAATCCACTCACACATCAAAGATTTGTACTTGACTACCCTTTCGCCACATTTAACCCAAATCCAGTTTGACAAGTTAATTTTCATTTATTCAAATCCACACAGGCCAAAAACTGAGTTACATCTGCATCAGTATTGACATAATATGATGCATACACCTTTTTTTGTGGGTACAATACTCTCCACCCTTTCATTCATATGAAGCATGTTTGAGTACTACCGTTTTGGTTAGCAAACAGGCTCAGTAGTGCTATTATCCATCAATTTTCTTCTAGTGAGGAAAAGGGAGACGTCTATTTGAGGGAGGGGTTTCTTCCCCAAGTATTTTTCAGTACATCCGTCTTTGTGCGAGTCTTCTGTGAGAGACGTCACGGTAATTGGCCTGCGTAAGTGGACGCGCTGTTCCGCCCGGTGCGTCCAAATCCAATTGAGTGTGCGCCCTTCCAAGAAGCAACGGGAGCAGAAAATGCTTTTGTCCCTTTTCATCCATCACTGGGCATTACAACGCCAGGAAGGAAGAAAAGGGATTCCGTAACCACTTGGCAACATAATTCATATTTACGCAAGGGGGAAAGAAGATTTTTTTTTCCACCTTTGAGCTTCCATCTGAAGAAAAGAGACACGCTGCATAAAAAGCTTGTAAAAAAAAAAAAAAAAAAAAAAAAAAAAAAAAAAAATGCATTTGGGTCACCTGTTGTAGTGGCCCACAATGTCCCACAGATGGCACTATAGTAAAAAAAAAAAAAGTTTGAAATTGTTAAAATTAATGTGTACAAATCCTACAATTTATCCATGGAAAAAAATGGAAGGTGCATAAAAAGGTTTGTGGCCATTTTAAATTAGGGCAAATGTGGGGGAGCCCCAACATGTCCAGCAGATGGTGCACACATAAAACACAAAAATGTTTGTATAAATATTGTCATCCTTGATACATCTTTTTTAAGGCAACGCGAAAAATGAAAGCTGCATGAAAAGGTTAGTGGCTATTTTGCATTCTGGGCAAGCCCCAACACGTTCAGCAGATGGTGATGTTGGAGGGGGGGGACAAAACATTTAATGGTTATAAGTAAAGATGAATAAATCTAGTAATTTTTAACATACTTTTTGGTGAACGATCATTTAAATTGGATGCTACGTTAAAAAAAAAAGAGGAAATTTTACAATGGGGCAAGTGCGGTTATGCCCCACCATTGTCCAGTAGGTGGTCCTACAGTGAGAGAAAAAAAAAAAGCGTCTCTGAATGGTCTATAAATTTGATAATTAAAAAAATAATAATTTACACTGAAGCATTCAACAGTTTACAGAAGGTCAATTTACATTGACCTTTAGAGGTTATAGCGCAAATTTCGGTTCACTCTAAAATGTCACCCCAAAGCCCCAAATCCTGAACTTTTTTTGTGTGGTGAAACATGCAAGCCTCAAACAGGCTCAGGCTTCTTCAGCTGCTGCCAACTTGGGCCTGTAATTAAGTTTGTCATCAATGTTGGGCTCTGACTGCCGGGTGCATTTACCGCCGTGTACGTACACATATGTGCGCAAATATGAACCTGTCGTGCCTCCGCCTACTCGTCCTGTTTTCTTTGACTCGCACGGCTTTGAGGGGAAGCCTTCCTGGTGTAAAAGTCCGACCGGAGCCCGAGGAAAAGCATAGTCAGCTTCCTGGAAGTGGCCTTCAAACGTTCCCCGCCGAAGTTTGTAATGACAGCTCGTCACTGTTGTTACGTTCCTCCCAAAAGACCCGCGGGAACGTCTCTGGAAACCAGAGCCAACATGTCTGTCTGTCTGATTTGTCAAATTCCGCTCATGTTCGGAGTTTTTAGAATAGCCCACTTCATTGCCGTTACCGGAATGCAGCACAACACCACAGAGGGGGTGCACCAAGTGCCTGAGGGGGTGCGTCAGAATCATAGAGGGGCAAAGAGTCACCGGCCGAACTGCAGATTGGAAGAAAATAAGGAAATGTGATGATGAAATATGGAGCGGGGGGTGAGTTTAGAATACAAATGAAAGGAGTACGCCAGATTTTAAAATGAGAAATGCGGCGCACAGGAAGTCCCCATATGGAAAGGAATGGGTTAGAGACTAGATAAAATACAAGAATACGTGATATAGAGCTAGTGAGAGGGGTGCGCAATTATCTTTTTCATAGGCTACCTCAGATTAAAAACCGTGGGTGCGCCCATCAGAGGGTGCATCAGATTTAAAACTGAGGTATGCATGAAGGCAGCAGATATAAATGTGAACAATCGCCACGTTGGAAGCAAATAAATATGACGATGAAACATGCCAAAGGGGTGCGCAACCTCCCTTTAGCGGGATTCCCAAACCATGGTGGTGTGTGAGAATTGAAGTGAGGAGAGAAACAACTGCAGTGAACTCCAGACTGGAAGAAAAATAAGGAAATATGATGACACATGTAGAGGCGGGGGTGCGCATGTGACCTCAAGGGTATGCATAAGATTCATCCTTATCCACACACATGACATCAAGTAAAAATAATCTTCACAAACATGTCAAACATATGATTGCTTGAGGAAATGTTCATACTGAGTTTAATCCATGCACCCTCTTGGAAAACAGAGTTATTGAGACATTTCCAAATCTTCTGCACTACTTCAACAGTCTTACAGTCTCGGGTGTACCTTCATCCTTTGGCGTCCTAGTTAAGGAAATCTGCTAGTTTGAAACTGTGTGTGAGAAGCCATTTCGTTGTCTAAAAAGTTTGAAAAAAGTGAACGTCTCGCATCAGCACATTTCTGCTCATATTTGTTTTAAAACGAGTGAAGCATTACACAACCGCGCTCCGTTTTTCATGGTTCCGCCTATAAATAATCAGTCAGCCCGTCTGATGTTCTTCTTCCTTTTCCAAACGCGCTGCAGCAACACAACTGACGCCCATTCACTGCACACCAGTGCGATCCTCCACTCATGGATCACAGGAACACCCGTATCGTGAAGGCGCACTCCTTTTTGAAAAATAGGTTGACAAATTCCTCATTATTTTTCTCCTACAAGACAAATCAAGGACCAAAACCTGTTTCAAATTGGGTGCACCTAATTTCAACTCTAGCCTATATCACAAAAACGTAAAAATGTTGACGTCGCACCACTTTTGAAAACTGGTTGATTATAGCCCAATTCCACAATTCATAAATGCATCAACAAAGTGTCACAAAATGCGGGTACACAACTTATTTCAGTTCTCTCCCATATTATACCAACACAATGCAAGGGCGCACCACTTTTTCCTCAAACCAAATGAAATTTAAAAAAAACTCAACTCAAGTTGCATCTCATCATGCATGCACCCCTTCGCACCATCTGCCAAACTTGCGACTCACCCGGCGCACCCCCATCTCGCCGTTTCTCATCCTCATAGAAGACGTCCTCCGCCTCCTCGCGCATCATCATCATCTCGTCCAGGTCATCCTCCGTGGCGGCCATCACTCTTCTTCTTCTTCTTCTTCTTCTTCTTCTTCTTGTGGTGCGGTGGTGCGTCAAGCCCAGCGGACGAGGCGAAGCAAGCGCGTGCCGACTGCCATGCAGTGCACACAAGCGAGCGACCCTTCGCTAAGTTTTCACCAACTGGGCGGGCCGTTTCGTAACATCCTGTGCAAAGCTGAAGTGAGAGTGTGTGTGCGCGTGTATGTATGTGTGCCGCCTGGAGATCACTTGTATGAGTAAGTGTGCGTGTGCGCGTGTGCAAGTGGTGAGGCGACTGATGATTAGTAGGAATAATTAGCAGACGTGTTTTAAAACAAGCACAGATGCTGTCAAAGTGTATGTGCACGTGTATGTGCGTGCGCGTGTCATTCCTTCACGGTTCACAAAGATATTTTTTCTTCGGCACTTCACTCGGCCTAAATGGAGAGGCCTCAGTGCTGTGGCTATTAATATCTCACGTGGTCGCCATGGCGCCCAACTGGAAATACACCATGCGGACACTTGATTAGGTACACCTGCACAAGTTCAAACTAAAAGGAAAGATGATGATGCTCATTTTTGGGCTTGCTAAATATATATATATTTTTTTTTCTTCCTAATGTTTGCAAAATATTTTGGTTACGAAGTTGTTGTTTTTGTTTTTTTTTGGTTTGAGCAAATGTTATTTTAGTCGTGGATGAAATTATATTCTGTGGAGGGTTACTAATTTGGAAATTTGTGTAGTTTGATTTTCCATCCATTAACTCTTGCTGTACAAATAGTATTTTATTGTGTGTGGGTTGTTTTTTTAAAAATTAATTTAGAATTTTTTTTTGTGGTTGCCAAAATACTGTATTTTTTCCAATATATGAACTTTTGGTTAATTATTATTATTTTTTTTTCTAGCAGGGGAGCCATTTATTTTGTTTTGGCTATAAAATGTATCCAAATAATAGTGATTATTTCTGGGTCGATACATTTGTGATGTTTTTCTTTGCAAAATATTTGGTAAAGTATTTTTTTCTTTTTGAAATTAATAGCATTTTTCGCATAAATATATTTTTTCTTATTAATGAATGGATGAATGACTTCAATAAAAGGATAACTTTATTTGGGGTAGTCAAAATATTATTTCCATTACCTTTTCTGTAGACAATTTTTGCACATTTTAGTTTTTTTTCCCCCTCGCAAAATACAATTCCCCCAAAAATATGAAACACTGACAACATCCAGTCAACATATAAAAACATTGACTTTCGTGGGATCCGATGTAAAAATGGTTGTAAATTGGATAAATAAAACCATAAAGCATCCAACAAGGTCCAGATTTGGAGGCCGAATCTAATCCTGTGTCCATTTTTTTTTTTTTTTTTTTTTAAACCTTGAACTGGTTCTATCTTGCATCTTTGTGTGGTTTCCTGAGTCATTTCCTCTTTGGCAAAGTGGAAATAGAAAGTAGGGCTGGCGTATATTCATTAGCACGTTTCCTTAAGACTTCCTCTCAGGGGAAAACTGAGGACAAACTCATTTTCGCCTCCTCTCACACCAGTGAACAGAAGTACTGAGACGTCCAAGTCTTACTTTTAAATGCATCGCTCTAACAACATTATAAAGCCACTGCGGGGGCTTGAGCTTGAGCAATGTGAGCAACTTTCCCAACGCGAAAAGGAAATTGCAACAAAAGTGATGAAATTCTTTGATGTTAGGTCACTTGTGATACGACGACGACGTTCGATGAATTGTTGTTGCACAAAGCAAAGAGGCGGGCTGTATGTAAATAAGGGGGTGCATTGTTTGCACCAGCAGGGGAAATAAACGGACCCCATTTAGCATCAAGGTGGTCAACACTTCGAAGGAGACATATGCTGGACGGACGCAAATCTACAAATTTACAAAACGGGACAACAGTATGGGGGACGGCCAACAAGTTCATTTTTTGTGTTAAAGAAATTAGCAAGTTTTTGTTTTGTTTTTGGTTACAAAACTATTTTTATTGCCATAAAATTTGATCCCCCCCCCTCCCCAAACATTAGTTTTTAATCACAAACAAGTTTTACATTTTTTAAGTTTAATCAATTATTTTTTTTTAACTAAATATGTGTCTTCATTGTTATTTTAAGGTTTAAACAATTTTTTTTGTCACATTTTCAGATTTTTTTGGAGGGGATATTATTATAATTTATCATCGTCATTTTTTTATTTTTTTTTTAATGCAACATACATCTTCGACCATTGCCCGTCCAGTCAGGCCAACTTAACGTTCATTCTGGTGTTCTTTGTTTGCTAGCACGATGAGCCAATGGCAGCCCATTGCTAAGGTTGCCTGATTACCATAGCAACAATAATGAAGACATTGCATTCTTAAATCGCATTTGTCACGCCATCCATTGCGCATTCGGGGTGAACGTGTCCATTTGTGTGAATGGAGCACACTCATCGTGTACAATGGATATGAAGTCTACATACCCGTAAACAAATGCCAGGATTTTATGATTTAAAAAAAAAAAAAAAAAAGACTAGGGAATGTACAATTTTAAAAAAGTTTCGATTTGAACTATAACCTAAAAGAAAATGAAAAAGAAGGAAATAATTGTAAATAATATAATAATAATAATAAGAATAATCAGCAAATAATTGCCTTTGATAATCCCAAAATAAACTTCAGCTGTTCTCGAAGCAATACTGTGAATCACAAACATTTGATTATTAATAATAGAAACAAAATACGTACTGTAGTAGCCATATCGTCTTATCCACATATGGTTTAACGTCTTAACGCGACGCTCCATTAGGAAGAAAGCTGTTCCTCTACTGACACCGACCTTTCATTGAGCACTCTTTTTCCCTATCGCTATTGTCTTTTTTTTTTTCCCCCCCATCTTCACAATTGTCTTATTGTCTCTGTAGAGGGCACAGCGGGCATGAGACGATGGAGACTGGCACCATACACAAGGATGACCATTTGATTGATTGCTGAATGTTGGTCACTCAGCAAGAAATTTGGACGCACAACAGCGGCTTGCCTCGTCATTCACGAGGACAATGTTGATTTTTTTTTTTTTTTTTCAGTTTCTAATTAATTTTGCCAAAAAAAAAAAAAAAAAGAAAAAAAAGTTTTATTTTGTTGCAGAACAAATTGGCTCAATTTATTGGGTGCCAACTCCTTTTAAATTTGCAAATAAAATATTTATTAAAAAAAATAATGTCTTTAAATTTAGGTGGAAATCAATTCTAACCTTTTTGGGTGGTGCCCATTTTAAAACAATAGATATATATTTTGTCTAATCAATTTATTTACTGTCTAAGTATGATGAAGTATGAGGGAGTGCCAAACTAATTTAAATTTTTTTTTAATCTGCCAAAATACAGTTGTGTATTATTTTGGAGTCCAAACAATTTTTTAATTAAAAAAAAACTTAAAATTAAAATCTGGCAAAATTACATAAGTTTTGGTTGACAAGGTTATTTATTTATTTTTTTAAATTATTTGATATATTTATTTTTATTTTATGGGAAGGTGCCCAACACTAATTTTATTATTTTACAGAAACACAACGTTACCAACATCTTAAGTTAATTGTTGGGTGATTATTAAATGACTTAAATGACAGTCCCAGTTCAAAGTTAGCTATATTTTGCCCACAAAATAAATGGCAAGTGGCAAAAATGTAGGTCATTTATGGATGGAGTAACATCCTGCTACGCCAGAGAGGACAGATGTGAGGCCAGGGCAGATGGAGAGAACACACGCGCACATACAGTACAGTACATCCAGCATGTAGAAGTAGTCAAATTTTTGGATGTCATGACGCGTGATGAAGAAGTGCCGTGCTCATCGGTGCAGAAAGTCACACAAGTCGCCATTTGTACGCTCGGACACACTCGCTCGATTCCCGCCCTTCACTTCCTGTTTTTCTCTGTGCACGAGTACTACTTGTGCACCCTTCGCATTGGCCAACCTTCCTTCCATGTAGGCCGAGAGCTTTCGAAAATGTCCACTTCCCCTTTCTGCAGGTGATGGGATACGTTTGGGTGGCGTGGGACAGGAAGTTGTTTGTTTCCTGACCCCACCCTGCTGCCAGCGATGATTACATCATTACTAGCTGCTTGTTTAATGACTCTCATTCACAAAAGCTGAGGCATTCTCTGGTTTTGGTTTGAGACCTCAACCCTATACTATAAACCATACCGAGAAGTGAGTGGCAAGAAGACACTTTACATTAAATTTGTGTCAGCTAAGACGCTTAGCAAGCTTTTCTTTCACACCATTTGTGACGTTCTTTTCTGGGTCATTTGCGCTTGTTTTTGGCGGAAACCAGCATGAGCTTTAGCCAGCATCTTTCTTTTCATTCACGCCAGATGACACACACACACACACACACACACACACACAAAGACCCCGTAAAGAGACTTCCAGACCACACAAAGACAAAAAACTGGCAACGGCGACGTGGGAATGAGTGTCGGTCGCTAAAAGAGCAGAGTCAGCCGTTGCCAGGTTGAAAACCGTCATTGTTAGCAAGCTAGCATTAGCTGATGACAAATTGATGACAATTTTTTTCCCAGCCTCAGGGCACTCTTAAAAACACCAGGATGGCTTTTACAGTTGTGCTGAAGAGAGATAAGGAAAAAAAAAAAAAAACGCGCTTGCGGGAAAAGGAGCTAATCTGCTTAGCCGCTGGGCTGATTCAATTTCATTCATCTTAGCATGATAAGCTGGCAGACGTTGCGGCCTTTGACGAAACGCAGATGCTTTTTTAACCAATTAGCAACTGATATTGAAGATATTTTATTGAGATTTCTTTCAGTGATGACAACTGCCTGCTCTTTATTATGGACAATTGACTTTTAAATAAGGCTGGGTTTCAAATAAATAAATAAATAAATAAATAAATAAATAAATAGAAGAATCAATTTTCCTTTTCAAGCCTGATACTGATATCAATTATTTTCTATATCTCTTTTTCCAATAAATTAAGAAAATTGAAGTTTAAAGGCCGATTTTTTTCCCTTACCGTTTTCTTGAAATTACTTTTCACATGATTGTAAAAGTATTTACTTACATTTACGAAAGACCTGACTTATTGCACTTGAAGACAATTCAGAATGTTTTTAATTTATAGTAACAATTAGTGAAATAGTTTACGAAAACATTTTCATCTCATTTATTCTGGTAATGTTTGTGTTGCCGTCGCAAAATTTACTTTGGAATTTAATATTTTTGAAGTTTTTATCATGTCCTTGACATTTAAGAATAATCGATGTACCATAATTAATCAATATCTGATTGAATTGAAGAGAGTCGAATTGGAAAAAAAAAATCTAATCGAACTGAACTCTTTTGAATCAAAATAAAATCGATTGAGGAAATTAGAAATCGATAACCAGCCTTATTTTTAAATGTCTTGTATATAAAGAGTTGTCTGCCCACCAATCAAATGTGGAATTAAGCAATTAAGTACATTTTTGTAAATTGACTGTTTCTGAAAATGTGTAATTTACAAAATACTTGATTGCTTGGTGAGGTTGTCAACACAGTGATGGTTATTTGTGTTTGGTAATGTGTCATGCACAACATACACTGCAGTAGTTTTGAGGATACAAAAATTAGAATTAACTTCTGATAAGCAGCACTTATTTGATTGTACAGTGAAGATGTTTACACAATGGTGGGACATTTGCATTTAGTGATGTATTCATGTGCCATGTCAGTATAGTAGTTTTATTGGATGCACAGATTAGTCTTAACTTGTTTATCATTATGGCTCACTAACAGGATGTGCGCAGGAAATTCTCACCAAATTTCAATGATGAAATAATGACTTTTTTCATGCATTTTTACAATGAGCTCTTGTCGGCCACAAAAACGAAAGCTTCCCGGACTGTTTCCCCCACCAGCAGCATGCACGCACCCACGCAAGCAGCCTTTTATTCCGGAGAGCTTCCAACAGAGCCAGAAAATTAAGAGGCGAGGCAACGCGCAATTTTCCCGTTGCTATGGAGTGAGAAGTCAAGATGTCACGTGCTAATCATGGTTCTTATTGCCACACTAGGAGAGCAGAGTTGATGGACAGGACAAAGAAGAGACAATCGGGTGTAGTAATAAAAACACTAAATGATGATAATAATAAGGTTATCTAAAATGTAACACTGATAAAGCAAACATTGTACATGTGTGGGAGAAGATGTCATAATATTATCATCAAGTGTAGGAGGACCCCTGCTGGTCAGTAGTAGGATAACTAGGATCAAGTCTGAAGAAGGGGAAAAAAAAATCTAAATATGTAGAATATTAAATATGATTTTTTCCTTTTCTTTTTTTAAATTTGTATTAGTGTTGTAGCAAAGAGTAATACATGGAAATAAATAACATTATGTTTTGTTTTAAGTGATAAAGAAATATTCATAAAGCCTTACAAATAAATACGTCACAAAAACAATTATTAAACTGTATAGTATAGTTTGTTGTATTCATTACTTTTCAAAAGTACAAAATGCAATAAAATTTAAATGAAATGCTACGAGTTACGTCGCACTTCAAAGCAAAAAGATGGTCGTGGAAATTACAATGAAATATTAAAAAACAAAAACAAAACAAAAAAATAGAGTCCCTCGTTGATTGAGTGCGCAACAATCATGCAGAGCACGACAGAAGAGCAAGATGTTGGGGATTTGTTTTTGTTTTTAACTCAGACTTGACAGCCAGTGTCTGGAGAGGGGCTTCACACTCGTGTGGCTGCTTTAGAGAGCCTCATTGTCAGCCATAAGTTCAGAGAAAGACTGAAGCGCGAGTAGAGGGGACATTTTTTCCAACTTTAGGGATCTTAACATTGAAGATTAGGTGAAAGGGTCAAATAAAAGATGTCATCAGTGCCAAAACCCATTAAGAGAAAACAGCGACACTTACGGTTGAACTCTCGTCGGCGTACGCGAGGCCTCCGGGGATGCTTCCGGAACCAGTTCAGACGTCTGGGCAGCTCCATCGTTGCCAGACCGCTCCCCAAAAACACCTCAGCCATCCAAAATGTCCCCGTCACTACTGCCTGTATCCATCCCTTTTGGGAGGGTCAGTGCATCATGGGGCAAGGGTAAAGCAGGGTCCCCTCCACCTGGGGCCTCATGATGCCTTCCTGTAGAGAAACATCGCACAGTGCTGTCTTCATATTTTATTCAAGCGTGAGTCAGTGCAACCAAACTCCTGTGTGTAATACTTGCCTGCTCGGGGAGGAGAACCAATCAGAAGGCAGCTTGTGACAGACTGTAATATGAGGCCACCACCTTAAGGGGGTTACAGTACACTGTACGTCAAGAATAATGTAACAAGAAAATTCTAATATTTGATGAAACTTGTCTCCATGATTATTGGTAAAGAAACTCAATAAATAAAATATTTTAAAATAAAAAAAAAAAAAAAAATTTGAAACATTTGACAAAAAAAAAAAAAAAAAAAGTGTCATCCTGATTAAATAAAAGTTTAATATATTTTTAGAAAACAAACAGGTAAAATGTAGTAATAAATATATATATCCTATTTTAAGAAACTGATGAAACTGTCAAAATATTCTAAAATAAAATCTGAACCGGGTGGACGCAAGTAAGTTTTAGAAAAATGGGCAAAGTCCGGTAACTATTTGATGAAAAACTAAACACACACAAAAAAGTGCAATAAAAATGTAACCGATTCAACAGTACACCAATTAAGAAGCAGCATCTGCAACAGAATTCTAAACTCGCTGGTATTTATGTCCCGCAACAATTGGAAAACGAAGCCTAAATTGTATTAAAGCACAAACATATATAAGCAAACAGACTTCTCCACTGGCGGGAAAACAAACTTTATTCACATTTATATATATATAAAAATAAACTCAACACAAGGTATTGGTTTGTTCTTAATATAATAAATAAAAACTTTTGGCACAAACAACCCCAACTGTACAAACACGTTTGGCATTGACACAAAAATACAACAATTGACTAGCATTAAAACTTTCATTCAGCTCTTGGAAGAGAATCCATCTATATCTATATTTCTATACAAAAGTTACTCAAGCTAACAGCTACGTTTTATTTTGTGTACTTCCGCTGGCTCGTGGCACTTGAACGACATTTAACAACAAAAACCTGGATGCCCAATCGGAATTCGGCTTGCAAAAGCGGTGGAAATTTTCCTGTAAATTTATGGAAATCCTCTACTAAATTTCCACAGGCCATTAATATTGACTTCTGAAAATACTGTATTCCAATTCAAAAACCTGGGTATTTGTTTTTTTATTGAACTGCCTTATTACTAGGTAACCTCATAATAGAAAGTTACTTAGCATGAAAATTTATGTAATTCTGCACACCTAACTGTACCATTTACGATCCGAAAAAGTGCTCTGACAAACATTACAAGAGTAAATACACCAGCAGAAAATTTGCGGAGAAGGCACGCCAGATGAGTCATGAAAGGGAACAAGCGCCCCCAATGGCATGTTGAGCATGTACAAGGTAAACCAAAAAAAGAAAAGCAGTAGGACTACTCCAAAGGCACTGTGAAATGACAGCAAATAAAAACGCCAGCCTGATCCTGAGGTTTGGTACAGAGGACGTGATCAAGTGAAATCAGTACAATCATAAAAAGAAACCTGATGTAATGCTTCCAGCCTCCACTGGGGGGCACCACAAACCAAACTTAGGATCAGTTGCTGTGCAAACCCTTAATGGCAGGAATCAAATCAAGTGTGAAACAGTGAAATAAATCCCCACACCAGTGGGGGGGAAAAAAAAGCCCATAATGTGTTCTTAAAATAGAACAATGTAAAATGTGCAAATAGCTTGCAGTATTTTCTTACACTGGTGGCAAGGTGCGTGTATAGGTAACGAGGTCATGTGACGTGTGTGCCGGTACCACTTTCTTCTCCATCCTCCTCCTCCTCCTCATCAAAATAACAAAAACGATTGTCTTGAGCAGAGGGTTGTCGTCCCCTCTGTCTTTTTCTCACTCCATCTTGTCAGGGTCAATGTTATCCAGGTCGATGTCGGGCGAGGCCACGCAGCAGTAGCACAATTTTTGGGTCCAGGATGAAAGCGTGTCTGTGAGGAAAAAACAAACCACAAAAGTTGTGTTACATCTATCCTGTGGTGGGGAGTAAATAAGCACAACTACTATGGTACTGTACTTTAGTATCATTAAGGTGTCCTTATTTGTTTGCCCGTGTGCGATCTATTTGTGCTAGCATCTCATTTAGGCAAGTATGCTTGCTAATGCTAATTGAGCTTCACGTGAAGGTGGCTTATTGAATGCAGTCATTCATGTAACATGGGTTCATGATTGCGTACACGCTAGAAGCATGGTGTTGATGTTTTATGATCCTCTGTGTTTTAAGTGAAACAAAAATAAAAATGAAATGAAGTGTCTTTCTGCTGTCTTGATACGTATTTCTCACAGAGGATTTTGCCGAGGAAGGCTGGCCTGGAGCGGCGCGGCAGGTGGAGGCAGAGGAAATAGACGGGAACGCCGGACAACGCCACGGCGATGCCCACCAGCGAGTTGATGGTGTCGCTGTAAAGTGGCACCACCACCAGGAAGAGGCTACACAGGCTGTACACGATGGGGAAGAACAAGGACAGCTACAAGGAACAACACAAAGGAGAGGAAGTTGGTCACAAAAAATAAAACAAAATAAAAATACGCAAGTAAATGGTGTACTGACCTTGATGGGCCTGTGCAAGTCGGGGGCCTTGAAGCGAAGGTAGATGAGGCTGACGATGGACAGGCCGATGAAGAGCCAGTAATTGAAGCTGAAGTAGTTGATCAGGCGAAAGACGTCAGGCACGGACAGATACACCAGAGACATGGCACCCTGATGCAAAAGGAAAAAAAAAACAAAAAAAACTCCACTGACTACAAGGCATTATAAACATGATCAAATAGACCACAAATGATGAATTTGCTTGACACGCATGAGTCATGCAGTTCCACTACACTCCTGTAGGTGGCAGGAAAGTTGGATTTGTAACTGAAACATAACTTGAGGCCACTTGACGGAGGCAGTAAAGGTGATACTAACATTAAAAAGTAAGGCGGGGATGGGGGTGAACCGCTTGACGTGGATCATGGACAGGACGTTGGGGAGGTGGCCTTCTCGGGAACCCACGAAAAATAACCTGAGGGTAAAAATTATTAAATTTAGTGCACAAATTGAGATGCATTTTTAAAAAATGTAAATTCTAGGACCAAACACCAAAAAAAAAATTCTTTTTCTGGAATTTTGAAATAGTTAAAGGCAAGAAGTTATTTTTACACAGAATTTGACTAAATGATAGTAGCATTTTTACATAATGACTAGGGGTGTCACGATTCGCCAACTCCACGATTCGATTTAAATTTCGATTTTGGGGTCACGATTCGATTTTTTTTTCGATTTTTTTTTTTTTTTTTTTTTTCCGCTCCCCCACTTTATAACACAGAGGCATATGCTTCTGTAGGCTAAGGCTAGTCTATGATCATTGGTTCTATTCATTGTACAGTAAATCTTATTTCAAAAGATCGGCTACATATAGGTGATGCAATTTCCATATTATTTTTGTGTAAATTTATGTAATATATGATAATTGACATTAGGCAGGAATGATCAAATTCAAAGAATTTATTTACAATATAAAGTTAACCGTCTTGTTCTTACTGAAGTGTAAAATAAAAAATAAAAAAACAAAAACAAAAAGTCACAGTGGGTGCCTGCCATCTATTGACTGTTTTTGGTTACAACAGTGTGCTGTGCGTTCCTCTTAAAATAATGTGCAATGTGCAACAACAACAAAAAATATATTGTATCCAAAGTCATGGAACAAATACAGCCTGAACAAACTATATCCCAACATTTACAGTTGCTGGGCATACTGTAGCGTGGTTCAAGTACACTAATTAAATGTTTGAATCCAGCGTTTTCCAAGGCTGCAGGTCTGCTGCTATAAATAGACATATGGATCTGGCGTTTCGCGCGAGCTGAAGTGTGTGGAAGTTTCACTGTAAATGAGGATGAAATAGTTGGTTGGACCGTTGTTTTCCCACTTCTAGTTGAATTTGATAAATCTAAATCTTTGTGATGCCTGCGTAAATGTCCCGTCATGTTTGTCGTGTTTCCCGTTGTTACGGCTGGCGGCTCGGGCCCGCCGCCGGCTCCGCTCCCCTAGTATGTATGTGTGTGTTTGTGTCGGCTGGTGCCCGTATAATGGTACTTCAGTTTGAATGCGCCAGCGCGACACTCTGATTGGAGGACTGTGCCAGCGCGACACTCCGATTGGACGACTGTGCCAGCGCGACACTCCGATTGGACGACTGTGCCAGCGCGACGCTATTGTGTATCCGTGTATTATACCCCTATTGGTTATTGTTGTTTCTCCTCCGTTCTGTCAGTTCTGTCAAATGCGGTTATTATTTGTTCACCTTCCACTTTCACTCCCTTGTCAAACCCCTGCCTGAAATTTCAATTAAAACTACTCAGATGTTAAAGTCGACCCGTGTTTATCTACTCTATATTTTCTGTTATTGTGTTACTTCCCTTCCCCTTGACGAGCCGGGCGTAACACCGTGGCCGAGTACAGTACGCGCACATAGCATATCTTGCAACTGTGGTCTTTTTATCGACAACGTGAACGTTGTCGACATAACTCACCGGGAACGCAAAATGTTTCCAAACTGGTGACGAGAGAAGCGGGAGCGGCTTGAAGCACCATTGCTGTGTCTGTCCGCGCTTGCCATCATGACTGCAGGAGAAGTCAGCTAACAAGTGCCGTTAGCTAGTAGCTGAATGGCTGCGTCTCATTTGCTTTCCTGGGAGGTGGCGGTGGCGGCGGTGGCGGCGGGCGCGGGGGGGGGCATCGAATCGTGTGTCCTCTCTTCTATTTCGATGCTCGAAATCGTGACGTAATTTCGATCGATTTCGATAAAAAATCGAAATCGTGACACCCTTAATAATGACTATCATATAGTTGTTTTTGTACATTTGGAAATACAGGAAGTGCCTTGATTTGAGTTGAAATAAAAACACATTATATTTCACTATTTAAATGAATTGAATTATTAATTCTTTCTAGCCTCACAAGGAAAGAAAACAGCTTTTGAACGTTTTTTTTTTTTAAAGCTATAGTATTGCATCATGATCATTCAAGAGGTATTTTGGTACTGCTCCTGGTGTGCACACCTTGGCCAACTGGGGGCAGTATAAAGACAAGGAGACAGACAACTGCTCAGTCAGTAGTAATTGCCGTTTTTTTGCAGGGGATAAAGAACATACAGTATGCCTGTGATTATTGCTATATTGTTTGTCAATGTGTAGCTGCACCTCAAACTTTTGCTTGCAAGTTAAAGCAAAAATAAAACCAAAATGAAATTTAATAAATAAAAAATGCATTACTGTGGTTTTGTTTGACTTTCCTGTCAACCACTTGTTGACAGGGTTGTAAAAACAATCAGAGTGTGACCTGGAGGCGGCGATGATGGAGGAGTTGAGGCCGCCGTAGCAGGAAATGGCCACAGATAGCGGGATCAGCCAGCGGGCCCAGCCCAGGACCTCGTCTGCAAACGTCTGAGGAGAACGTTGGCGTCGTTTGTATTAGCGGTCAAACATCGGGGATCAAAATGAAGACAACAGTCCGGCCATGTGCAAACAATTACAGCGCCCTAATCACATGGCCAGCGGCGCTAAACTTATTAAGTCAACAGACAGACTTTCCGCTTGCAATCAGCGCAGATGCGCTGGTAGACTGACTGACTGGAAGTCAAGCGCACCGGCCGCAACATTAGGTACACCTGCACAATCCAGTGACAGGACTGTAATAATTAAAAACACAACATACTTTTAATGGAAAAAATGAATGTAAATGAAAAAAGAACACGATGAATGAAAAACATTTCTAATAAAGTAAAAAATCATACCAAAATGAAAAAACTAACAAAAAAATATATATAATTAACTGGATTTTTTTTTTTTTTTTTAATTAACACGGATTTCCATTATCGCGGGTAGTTTTTGGAACGTAACACCCGTGATATACGAGGGAACACTTCTTCCAGTACTTCCAGAAACTAAATTTAGACAATTGTTACCATAGTCAAAACACAAACTACTTCCTCATTCTGGGCTAATGCTCGAGGAAGGTTTAGCAATTGTCATCTTTGAAACTAAAACGAGTTCAATCAGAACCCCAAAGGTTCCCGGAACTCTCAAAAGCAGGATCATCAAAACAAAAACAAGTTTGTCGTTCTGAGGTAACGTGGACACGATACTCACCACGGCGACAGCTTCACTGCTGAGCACCTGGTCGGCATCCATGACCACGTAATAGGCCACGTTGGTCAGGATGTAGATGACGGTGACGATGGGCATGGAAATGGCGATGCTCAGGGGGAGATTCCTGCAACAACAAAATCAAGTTGCTTCTTATCTTTTGGAGAAATGGTAAACATGCTAATGACGGAAGCAGGAGATGGGATTTTTGTTATTTCCCCCTTTACCTCTCTGGGTTCTTAATCTCCTCTGTGATGAAGTTAAGCGTGTCCCAGCCGGAGTAGGAGTAGAGCGCAGAGTAGAGGGCCAGTGCCATGTCGCCGATGTTCATCTTGGAACCTCGGAACGAGTCCTCAAAGTTCTGATTGAAACCTGTGTCAGACCAGGGCACTCAGATGAAAAATAGCCTTCTTATTTCTGATGAAAGAAAGCATCTACTCTACTTATTTTATGCTTAGAAGTAGGGGTGTTAAAAAAAAAAAAGCGATTCGGCGATATATCGCGATACTACATCGCGCGATTCTCGAATCAATTCAAGAATTTTTTTTTTTTATTATTATTATTTTTTTTTTTTTAAAGAGCTCAGAATTGTTCATTCGGTAGTCTTACCGATTCAACGTCTTATCATCATTGCCTTTTTTTTTTTTTGTGTGTGAATCGATTTTTAAACTTCCATTTTTAATGGAAAAATATTCAACAAAACGTCTGACTTCGGGTTAGGATTCACACCTTGAGCATGGAAGAATGTTATATGAACGGAACATTAAGCCTTAATATTTTATTTTAATGCTGTTCAAACATGAAACAGATTACAACCTCTATAAGACTGAAATTTCAGATAAATAAATAATACATTTTCATATAAATCTTACACTCTACAAGCTTACTGATTAGTATTTTCTAAATTTGAATGAAAAAAAATCGCAACAATCGACTTATAAATTCGTATCGGGATTAATCTGTATCGAATCGAATCGTGACCTGTGAATCGTGATACAAATCGAATCGTCAGGTACTAGGCAATTCACACCCCTACTTAGAAGTGTTTCTCACAGTACAACATTCAATGTGTCATAACAGATCATTAATTCAAAATGCGCTAAATTGCCTGGAAGTGATTGCGTTAAGAATGCAACATCAACCTGTTTAACAACTCGTACCTTGCCCCAGCTTGACGAGACCGGTGATGATGATAACGATGAGCGCCAGCACTTTGGCCACGGTGGAGATAACCTGAAGAATGGCTCCCCACTTCACCTTCAAACAGTTCACGCACGTCAGCAGGCCTGAGAAAAAGTCGCAGGTCATTTGGGGAAAGCACTGGACGGAAAGCTAAGCAAGGCTGGAGTGTTGTTGGATGCACAAATAAACATATCACTCGAGTTAAGTGTTGTTGATGTGGCAACAGTTTGACTTGTTTTGAAAGATTCATTTTTTCATTGAAAACTTTATGGAACTTGCAAAACTGTGAAATTGTGTGCAGATGTAAAGACAATTGATAGAAAATGTCAACATTTTGTAGGAAACTGAAATCGTCAGAGAAATGTAAAAACAAATCAAGAACCTTTTGCAAGCATTGAGAACATGTCTAGAAAATACGTATAGAGGTTTTGTATAAAAATTGTGTGAAATATTCATAGATTTTTCAGAATTTGGGGGTTAATTTTACATGAAAATTCACACTGAAAAAAAGCGGCAAGTGGCAAAAAATACAAGTAGTAAATTACTTTGTAAACATTTTTCAAAATTGGCTCCACAATTTTGCATGAATTTATGATTGTTAAAAAAAAAAAAAAGAAAATTTCATAGACACTGTAAGAATTGATCAAAGTGTTGAATTTTAGAGATTTGTTTTTAAAAAGATTTTGTATGAAAATGTACTATAGAATTGTGTTTGTAAATTTGAATCAGTTTATATAAGTTAGTATTATAGTATACATTATTATTATTACATTATTAGAATCAAAATGTTTCTATGGAAAAACCTTATGTGAATTTGTTTTGTGAACATTCTGTATGTCTGTCTATGTATGTATTTGAAGGTCTATGAATTTGTGGAAAGAAAATTTGAAATCACTTTGAATGAATTTCTCTGAAAATTGTTAAAATATTTTTTTAATGCCCTAATAATTTGAACGAAAACGTAGAATTTTTAACAATATCTGTAAATTTTTGGGAGGAATATTGAGATTGTTTTTTTTTTTGTCATGTTCACTCTCCAATAGTGAATTGACTTTTCATTATTTAATTCTATGGGTTTTTGTTTGAAAATTAGAACGCTGAAATCAAGTGAACAAATAAAAATGTGTTAAAAAAAAAAAAAAGTTTCTTGTGCATGAATGAAACCTGAAATGCAATACTGTACATGTTGGCAGTTAACGTCTTTCCCATGCAAAAGAGCCAGCATATTTGACTGATGAGGCTACAAAGTGCAAAAGCCTCGCGGGTGTACATAAAACGCAGTAAATACAAGGCACGGAAACATGTTAGCATTACGACAAACAAACTGCGGCGATGGGGGTGGGGTGGTCTGTTTCTTGATTTAGCAACGTAAAAGCGTGTAGTTTTACTAACGCCTGGCCCGCCCGGTTGGAGGTGTTATCAGCACTGAGCAAACACTGCTCCAGTCTTAACACACAAGAACACAGACGAGATGAATGAAGGAAAATGTTACTTGTCGCTGAGTTGACACGACAGTTGTATACATGCATCCCAAACCGCTGCAGAGTTCTGCTAACCTATGAACAGGAAACGGAAATTGTCACTAGGGCTAAATGAATTTGAAAAATAATGTAATTACGATTTATTTTTTATTTTTTTTTGCGCTCAATATTACAATTACGATTTAATAAGTGATTATATTTCAAGGTCCACTTTCCCTGTATTATTGAACGGAAATTTCATAAAGATCTAATTAGTTAAATTTGAGAACCTTTCTGCAAATGTCTTGAACATTTAATTTTAATGATTTTTGTAAAAATATGGAATATTTTTAAGCATTTCCAAATTTTGTAGAGAATTAAAGATTTTTCTGGGAACATTTTGAAAAACTTTGGTGACCATTATGTAGAAATTGGCATTTTTTTTGGAAATTCTGTTGGGAAAAAATAAAAATAAAAAATCTTGGTAAAATGTCATAAGAAATTTGGAATGTCTGTCTTAAAATTTCATAAACATTTGTAAATATTGATTGCTGTATAAAAAATAGTTACATTTTTAGGAATCTTGCTTATACTTAAAGCCCCAGTGTGTAGCTCACGACCGCCATCTATCGGTCAAACAAGATAATGCAATGATTTTAAGCACACGAACTACGGCGTCCCAGAGAGACCCTACTTCAACAGCCTACCACCAATTTCACCGGAACAGAACGCAAACAACTTCTGGTATTCCCTCGAGTGATGACGTAAGTGAATTGCATTTGTTAGACATACTGTACAGATCCCTAATAATTGTGATTTAGTCATTTAATTTCAGAATTAATATTTTTGTCGGCATTGTTTGGAAATACTGTACGTCAGCTAATGATAATGGCTATCTATGTTCATATTTGTTAGTGTAACTAAACCATGCAACAGAGAACACACAGTTATGTTATACGTTTTATAGACATGTGGACCATCTCAAAGGGGGCGAGAGAGACGACGAGGAAGAGAACGCGGTGCCTCGTAACGTACAATTATGTCATCATGGAAAAATAATTCCATTCGAGCATGCATGTGAATGGCTCAAAACATACCTTTGCTTGGAATATGTGGTATTTAGATTACATAGTTTGCTGATATGTTTAGTATATCGTGCAAAAATAATGGTGTTAACTGAACGACACATCTGCAACTCAGACTCGTAACCCCCCCGTGTCTTGTTGCTACTAACCACTCAGAAAAGTGCTGCTTACAAAAACATTTGAAACCCTTTACTCAGATATCGATTTGTCACCATGTTGAACAATTTTACCTAATAAATATCACTAAGAAACTTAATTAGTTTTGATTGAAGATACAACAGCTTCCTTGTACTTCGATGTGCAGGAATTTACATGGCTTTCACAAATAGTCTTGCTCATGTAATAATGTACTTCATTGGCTCAGTGACTTTCAGTTCATTGTTTGGTACCTCATCTGACATACAATTGTTACCTTCTTGCAGAGACTCGTACAGGAAATGACCATGGAGGAACATGAAGATATCCAAGTCCAGCTGATAGACTGACACCAAGAAATACTTTTTGACACATCAGCACCACCATGATTTCCTGTACCTGGATCCCACATCAGCACCACCATGATTTCCTGTACCTGGATCCCACATCAGCACCACCATGATTTCCTGTACCTGGATCCCAGACTGCAGCACCTTGGTGGACTTGTAGCAAATAAGTGACACTTTCCCAGATCCTTGAGGACAATACAAAGGTTTTTTACCTGGCATATAATTAGTCCATGTCTGACACTTGTTGTTGTAGTTTGTATAACTTGTATATTGTTGTTGTGTGTTAATTTGTACATTTTGAATAACTAAAAAAATACTATTTCCTTTGGCGTCAACATGCAGTGTTCATTCGACACCTAACCTAACACTATTTTACATGACCAGAAATGTAAAACATCAAAAGCCTGGAGAATTATTATAAATGCTTGCAATGACAAGGAATTCTTCATTGGCCAATGAATGTAAGGTACAGTACATGAAAATGAATGAATAAAATAAAGTAAAATAAAAGTCTACATGAAATGAACATATTAACTAAAAAAAAAAAAAAAATGCTGTTAGAATATAATGAGCTACATGAATTGCAGTTGTTCCAGAATTTTACCAATACGCTGTGCATTTCAAAATATGGAAAATAGACATACAGGTTTGGGCCAAAAGTAGTGTTACAGAGCAGGTATGTGTTGTACACAGCTAAAATATCTGATTAACTCAATACCATGATGGTTTTTTTTGTGTGTGTGTGTGTGTGTGTGTGCTGACATTGCCCCCCATTAACATTGCAACATTCCTCAAACTCTCCCGAACACAGTATGATCTGTAACACTACTTTTCGCCTACTCTATGATGTTATTGGGGCAAAATTAAGGAAGGCTTGTCCATTGATTGTGTGAACAGACTGCAGTAAAAATGAAGTCACTTCAATGTTTGCTGGTTTTATTAAGTTTGACATGCTCCTTGACTGCACAAGTACATGTTATGGAGTGAGGGCATGTTCCCACCAACGATGATATCATATTCTTCAAAGGCTTGCTGAGGAAAGTGAGGGAGGAGTCACTCCATGGCTTCAGACACCTGGTCAGCAGGTCCTGTGTAAAACAAGTGGTGCTTGTACATGTGACCATTCCGTATTGCTTCACACAAAAAGTTCATGTAGTGTGCAATGCCGTCCATATGTAAATGACATACCAAGACGTCGGCTGACTTCAGTTTGTTGCAGCTCAGATATGGTAGGTGGAGATACTGGTGGTACAACACCGAAGCCTTCTGGGGTCCTCCATTCAAGTGTCCTCATTCGGGGCATTCCAATATGGCTGCTGACTCTCCCCTTGATATTTTTTTTTCTTGCAGGTCGGTGATGTATTTAAACGGTGCATGAATGCTTGTATACATCAGAATATGGTTCTGGAACCCCTCAAGTTTGGCTGTTGATCTAGTGTGACACAAACAAAAACACAATTATAAAATAAAATAGAATAATTGATGATACTACTATATGTCACCAACTTTCCAACAAAGCCCCCAAAATAGAGGTAAGATCTTTAGTTTTTGGGCCCAAAACATTGTATTAGCTAGATAAAAGTAACTTGACTGCATACTGCATAGAATATGCAAAGGCTGCTTGCTTGTCGAATTTCCGTGGAAAACGTGGCAGCCTGTAAATTCTTGTGCACCCAATTACACAATGGACCAGTACACACTTGAGTGAGAGAGTTCAGACTCTAGCAGTGCTTACGGTACAGCCAGCATTTAAGTCCAGAAAGTTATTCCCTGCCGAAAATTAATTTCGAGAACCCTATTTTCACCAACCACAACGAAAATAATTTTCAACTCCTCCACTAATACAGTATGCTTTAGATTCTCTATTGAAGTTATGGGCAAATATACCTCCGAAATCACAGTTACATTACATTACACAATAACTTGCGCATTTACTCTAAATATAACGTGCCAGCGGGAATCTTTTTTTTTTTTCAAAGCAAGTAGCTACATAACGAAATCGTTCGAGTGGTGCGGAGTTGCTAATCAACAGATACAGTGATCGTAAAACAAAGGTACGAACATCGTATTAATTAGTACGGAGTATACTTTTTCTCTCGCTCTCAAAACGTAAACACAAATGTACTCTTACTTACCGGTCAAGTAGAAAGCAGTCGAAGGCACCGGCACGTCCCAAACCTAGTCTGTTCCTCATTTCTCTCCATCTGGCAAATGCGGCTACAATATAAACTCTTGTTTTGTCGCGCTGAAATAAAATAAATTCCCAAAGTAAGTGTGATGCTTGATAATGCTCTCTTCGGGGACCGGAAACTCTTCTTCTTCGTGGACATGCGGTCGCCATACAAACCGGAAGTGCGTTCCAAAAACGCGTTAAGAAATGGAGCGCTGAAATTTGTCTTTGACGGCACCCGTAGCAGAAAGATGGCGGCGAAACATGGCAGACACTAGCAGGCGAGGCGCGGACATGTAAGATAATTTGCGATTTCTAGACTAACCGTTATATTTTAAAAAAGTACGTTTATGCGATACAACATATCTTTTTACATACTACTAACACAAACAATTGTTTTTTTTTTCCGAATGATTTATTATTTCACCACTAGATGCCACTGTATAATACTGAGTGTACCTTTAATAGAAAGGTGATGATTTTTTTTTTTACCCCAGAACATTTGTAGAACTTTTCGTGGAAATTCCATAAAAATGTTAAACTTCATACTGTAGTTTAAAAAAAGATTATAGGAATTTATTTTTTTATTTACAAAATGAGAAAACAGAATTTTTTTATTATGATTTCATAGAACTGAATATTTGGGTGGGTTAAAATTTCATTTGAATGAAATAATTTTTGTTAAAATGTGATAGTAATATAAGCCTTTTATGAGAAATGTTCATGAAATCTCATCTAAGTTATATTACAAAGGACTGATTGATGCATGAGGTCCCAAGGCAGGAAAGAAGATTGCAAATGTTAGTTTGAATCGGGAAAGCTCACAAATGATGGCTGCAGCGATGAGGCGGACCGCATAATAGGGGGCAGGACATGTGGTGAAGAAGGGCTGGACCAGGTAGCTGGAGAAAGTCAAGGCGATCACCGCCTGGCACGCCGGCTCCACGATTAATAACGACGTCCACAGCCTGCCCGAGAAGAAAAAGAAGAAGAAAAACTAGATGCGACAAGTGAGTCATGACAGGTATATGTTGCCAGGGCAGTCGGACAAGTTGGCGCTACATACCGAATAAATGCCAAGAAGCTGCCGAACGCCTCCAGGATGTACGCGTAGGAGGCTCCTGATTTACGGATGGTGGTGCCCAGCTCGGCGTAACACAGGGCACCCAAAACTGAGAAGACCCCTCCGACCGCCCAGATGACTAGCGATAAGCCGAAGGAGCCGGTGTACAATAGCACCCCCTGCGCCGGGAAACAAATTCGATGCAGTAAGATGAGCAAGTGTTTGCAAGTACACCTACACCAGTTCAAACAGATCAGTGCGGCACTGGTTCTGTGCCACATACCGATGAGCGCTCAAGTTCAGTTTACCTTGCCAGGGGACAATTCAAGTCTTGAGCTGGTTTGAGCTCCCTTATGAATTTGTGGTTGGTATCGCGACTCAAATGTGCCAAAAAGTGGCAAAGAATGTAACAGTTTTTGCACCGTCTGCAACTTTCGATGCTGTGCCTGCATAAAATGTAATGACTGGTCATAGAAATCTGTACAAATTTTTTAAAATTTGCAAAAATGGAGCACAAACTGATATTTTGTGAAAATGTGGAAAGTGAAAGAATTTTATAAAAATTGAGTTTATGATTTTTTTTGTCGAAAGATTGGAGACTAATTTTTAAATATACATGTACTCACATTTGCCCTTTTTACAGCGCTTTTCCTTTTATTTGAACAGTGAAGTTAATGTTTAATTGTCAAAATGCAACTTCTTGTCGGAAGAAAACCTTGAAAAGAACAAGTTGCAGGTATCAGCTTAACAACTCAATTGTTACAATGACAAAAAGCCGCGCTTGCCTTTGACGTCGGTGTGGGAAATGGTGGCGCAACGACTGTCTGATGCAATCATCAGGTTGTGCAGCTCCTCTTACATTTACCTTAGGCGACACGAAGATGCCGGAACCAATCATGTTTCCCACGATGAGGCAGACGCCGTGCAGCAGGGAGATCTCCTGCTTCAGGCGCATGCCTCCGCCGCTGCCTCGGGACGCCGTGTCGGCCTCCTCCGTGACCATGCTGACGGGCTCCCGACTGTAGTGCCGCCTCAACAAACACAGAGTATAACTAGAGCCAGGAGAGCTGGAGGGGGGAGTAAAATAGTAGGTGGGGAGTAGAGAGAGGGTGTGTGCGTGTGAGAGAGCGAGAGCGAGAGCGAGACCACGTGAGACAGACTAATAATGGCAGTTGACAAGAAGTTCCCCTCAACAGTGATACGAGGTGTAAATTGTTGAGTGGCAAGTCATCTAACTCCACAGTTGTGCTCCACCCACACGCAATGACCAGAACTAAAGTTTCTCACAATTTAGTTTCACTTATCTGTTTAGTAGACATGGCTAAAATTTGGATTCCAAATAGGCAAAATTTCAAGAAAGGGTTTGCTTTTGAAAGATGCATGGAAATAGAAAATACAGTACAACTCTAAAATGGCAGACTTTCCATGTGGTTTTGATGATGGCTTACAGAGGAGACGCTCTACTTTCTTTAGAAAAAACCCCATCTTTTTCTGTTCTTTAGTGACCAGTAGTAGAACATGCCATTTGGTTGCACCAAAAACACCAGTTCCTAGCCAAATAATTCTAGCCTAATAATTTATTTAGATTCACAACTAAAAAATACAACCTGAGTGACATCTCACTGTTGAATTGAGTTTTTACAAATTTTATGACAGTATGCACTGTTCAAATGTGACTTATAATCTTCTCCTATACATTCAATAAAGCTTTAATGATGAATGAAGCCTTTTCAAACAATTCCCTAAGGGAACATTAGTCTTTGCTATTTCTTTGCTTTTGGCACAAGTTTTTTGTTGACATGTTAGGGTTTGCAACAAGGCGAGAGGTCTACAAGGCGTGAAGTATAAGTTTGTGTACACTTACACGTGAAGAGCACGTCGGAGTGAGCGAGGGAATGTGACGGACCGTGCTGGTGGTCTCGGGAGTCTGGGAGAAAAATAAATAAATAAATAAAGTCTTAGATGAGGGATCAGAGTTTCAGACGTTCACGTGTAATTTCCATACAGTCCCATTCCTGAGAGGGTTAAAGACAACTGGATTAAAACACAATGGTCACCTGATGCAGTCTGCTTAAAAGGCTTAGCTCAAAAATGTGTTTTACTTTTTGTTTACATATGATAGCGAGGCTACACATGCACGATATGAGCAACGCAATTAAACATTGACTTGAATGAATTTACTAAGCACATGCTAAACAGCATGTAGCTAAATATACAATGACGAAGGCCTAGCATGAATGTTTACTAACATTTAGTCATCGACATTGGGGAGGGAATGTAACTTCATATTTAATTCCAGACAATTAAGTTACTCAAACGATGCCTTCGCATGTGGGCAAGGAGAGCAAAGGTTGCCGATGCTCTTTCAGACGTGAGGGACAAACAGTCAAATAGAAAATCAAATTGAATACACTGGCAGTGGCAGCTTTCGCCCACAACTCAAACACAAATATAATTGGCCAAGCTGATTATGGCTGCTGACGTCACTCACTAGGCCACGCCCCTTCAATGCATGCATCCATTATACAGATACGACAGTACAGTACAGTAATTACACTTTATAAAGCTTGATTATTTACAGTTTACTTCACAAGTCTTTTCATTGAAAACGTAACAAAATAGCGGTTGTTTTATGGATTAATGTCATTAGCTTAGTCACTGAACTAAACTTGTCAGTCAGGGTAACACTTATTGTTTAAAATAAACACTTTTCTCAAAGTGAACGTTATCAGATGTACGGTTATATATTGAATTTATTCGGATAAAAGCGGGGAAAAAAATCGACGACCCCAAACTCGTGGTGGCTGGTTAATGACGTCATGGGGCAGCATTTCCCCCCACTGTTTAAAAATGTTTCTATTCGTCGCATCCTTAAAAAATACTATCAATAATAAACGACGGTTGCCCACAGTTGCTGATGGTAGCAAGAAGGATGAAGGCAAGGGCGGAGGTGACCAGTCACCACGTTTGCTACAAGACGTCATTAATAATCCCTAGAAGTACGAGCCAGTTGATGGTGTTAACATTTAGCATGAAGTGACGCCATATGCTAATGTGTGATGATGCTGTGGGGATGCTAGCTCGAGAAACCCTCGCCTCGCTGTCTCCCAGTTGGCTTCTTTTTCTCAGGCTCGTCCGCGGTATAAAGGCAAGACAAAGGAAAAATGTTATGTGAGAGGGCGAGGGGGAAATAGGGAGAGAGTTTTGAAGAAGAAAATAAAAAGCGAACATACCGGCGTGTGGCCACGAGGTATAAAAACGTGACGAGAGCCGCGCGGCTTCTTCTTCAGACTGCGTGAGCTAGCCTCCCAACATCTGTGGTAGCTAGCCGGCTAGCTCCTCCTCCCCAATTCTAAAGCCGTACAGGATGCTTCCGTGGTCACATTACGACTTTTCTGCGTAACCTGTTACCTGACAGACTCACATGAATCACGACATGGTTCGTTTATTTATTTATACCAGAAGCGTGTCGTGGTTACAAGTAGGAAATGCGTCCAGGCGGAGGGATATTAGTCGTTATCAGGTGGGCTTTCAGGTATCCTGCCCTCCGCCAAAGGTGAGGTTAGTCCCAAATAGTGCGTTGCTAATACACCCACGTGTTAATAACTCAGAGAAGAAAACATATAATTTGCATTATAGGATCAATCATCAGCATCAGGGTTTCTCAAAATGGGAATGTGATCCAAATGGCACTCAGTCAGGTCACCCAATTAAGGACGCCCCTATCAGTTAAACTGCTTGGAAATTTGCGAAAGACCCCCAAACAAATATTGTGGCCTTAATTCACTGTTTTGTACACTGCAAAGTTTCTCAAAATGAGGGTAGAGACCCACATTGGTGCCCCATCAGGTCACTTTTCAGCCATTTTGGAGGTTTTTCCTTGGGTCAAGTCTGCCCAGAAATGACACTCAAATATGACATTTAAGAAGATTGTGGCCTTATTTGGGACAAAAATATCAGTTACACTGCTGTTTTAATTCAGATTTAATCACAATTTGTTTCAGGAGCTGAAATGGAACTCAATTAGGTCATTTTCAGTTATTTAAACATTTTTCAAATAAGACGGCTGCCTGGAAATTAGAAAACAACGCACAAGCAAACATTGTAGCCACAATTTGGAATATTTTATTATCTACATTGGTGTTTAATTAAGGGACTTGATTGGGGATCATTTTGGGTCTTTATTTTGAGAAACCCTGAATTAAACAGCCAGTTTAGACTTTATTTTCATGGCCTAATGTATGCACATCACTACAGATACAAGCAGTAACAGAATTTCATCTCATGAATGAAATATGGGATGATTTGCGAACTGTACCTGACACATGGCTCTCTGCCAAACTACATGAGTTCAAGGAAGTGCTTTCTTTTATTTTGAAGGCCCCGCTGGCACACGCCCACCCCCGCCACCTGCTTCCTGTCGCTCATAACGGAGCAGCAGGCGTACCGGCAGCCCCCCTTTCTCTCTGCTGACTCAGTGCCTTAGCAGCAGTCCAGCCCATCCCTGAGAACGTGCAGCAGCAGCAGCATCCTCCGCCCAGCACCGCAGAAATGGCCAAAACCGCAATTGGTGAGCCTTTGCATATTTATTATCATCATCATTATGATTATTATGGCTATGAGCATTGCATGTATGCGTGAGGATGCTGGCAAGGGATGCGGCGACACCCAATGCACAAAAGGATGCTGAGGAGTGGTTGGGTGGGAACGGTTCTGCATGTTTTATGCATACATGACCCAAATTTGAGTATTAACACGTTTCTTTATGAATTAATATTTTAAATGCGACACCTTTCATCTCCTACTGAATCATTATCCATGTGAGGCACGAGTCAGTCAGTGACCCACTTTTTATTCATTCATCAAACAAATAAAGGTAATCGATTTTATCATCACCTCATTTATTTTATTTTTTTTTTGCCCTTACATGGGCATTGCAGCAACGCCACCTGCCCCGTATTGCCTGAGTCACGGCCGCGCAGCATAATGCAGAGCCAGCGACCCCACCCAACATCGCCGGTGTCCCCCCCCGCACCCTCCACTCCCCAACCTCCTTCGAGCTCAGCAGCTTCGCCCAGCCACCCTAATTGACAATTTACTTCTTTTAATGTTTGTATTTTGCGGAGAGTGATTTCTATTGTGCAAGTACGCATGATAGTGTATTTTTGTTGCCGACTGGCAAAAATGCTCTCAAATCTACCAATAAAGTGTAATAATGTACAAAATCAAATACAATAGCATGCGTCTTAGGCCTTTGTGTTTGTTTTAGGGTTGTCGTTAGCAATAGCAACGCTGTGATTTATTTGAAAAAAAAAACGCCGGTGTCTGGACTGGTCTTGTTGGCGTTCTGCTTGAAGAGGCACTTGATGGATGGTGGGTGCGCGCAGACAGACAGCAAAGAGGGGGCGCCGGCGTCCCTGACCGTTTATATATTTATTTGCCGACGCCCTCCTTTCTCCCGCTCATCTTGGCTGAGCGAGGAAGGCCGAGAATAGGAAGGGAATGGCATGTTTCCAGCTCCTTGTCATTATTTCACTCCAGGTTTTTGAATACTGAGGGTTGACTATAAAGCCGGTGCACCTACTTGGATTAAAAAGCCACGCACCCCTTTCAAAATCCTGACAACCTCTAGACTAGAAAGTGGTTTGTCTATTTTCATATTAAACACATGACCTTTGACAACCGAGCAGTCTGTAGAATAGGTAGTGCGTCCATCTCCCCCGTCAACATCATGACAGATTGTAGATTCCAGATTGCAAAGTGGTGTGTTCAACTCCCCTGTCCGAAATCCTGACAGAGTCCATGGTGCATATATTTCTGTAATAAACCACGCAATGTAGACCAGAAATCGGTGCATCCATCTTTCTTTGCCAACCTGACAGATTGTAGACTACAAAGTGTTGCGCACCCTTTCCGACATTCCAACATTTTGTAGACAAGAAACGCCTCGCACCCCTTCCAACATCCCAAAAGACCATTAGCAAGAAAGATGTGTTTATCTCCCTAATAAACTGTGCACCCCTCCAACACATTGTAGACAAAATAGTGGTGCGTCCATCTCCCCAATAATATGACCTCGCTTCTGTACAAATTGTAAAACACTTCCTCGAGCAGCCATCAAGTTATTACGACCAACTAGACTAGAAAGTGGTGCGCCGTTTTCCTGTCCGGTATCCAATTAGGTGTGGCCGTGCAGTTCGAGCTTCTCTTCCTCCCCCTCTCGCCCCCGTTTCCCTCCTGGTCCCTTTTGTCGCAGCCGTGCATTTGTCAGCGAGGTGCACTAATCAATGGCGCACACGCCCATGACCGGCTCGCATGACGATTGCTCTTTAAAAGCAGGCTGATTGGAAGAGATGACATCAGAAGGAGGCTGACTTACGTTACTGCCGGTCAGTCGATTGACAAGAAACCCGGCACGTGTGTTCATCATGGCAAGACACACCAAAATCAATATAGACTACAAAAGGGCTGCAAATAAATATTTCAATGACAGTTGATAGTATTGTAATATTCAAACAAAATGTCATTTTCATTCAAAACTGAGTGCAAAGCGACAAAACAAATGTGATGTTAGTCAGCATTTACATTTACACAGTTTACACTTCCTGTATTGTGCTTTTATTATGAAAGACAGACAGAGCCACTTCCTGTTACTTTGCGAGCGATACGTATAAGTTTTGCTCATTAACATTACGTAAAACGCTCATGCTAACAAGGCACTGAGGCATACTTGTGTAACACTTTTTCATTCTCAAAGCCTGGCACGCATGTTCATCGTGAATTAATGTAGGACAGGTAGTTGGCCATTTTGGGATTTGGACTATTTCCAGGGTTACCTAAGCCAACACTCTCTAGTGAAGTAACCAGATGGCCACCGAAAATTGGAACCGAGTTATACTACACTTGCCAAAATGGTGACTTTTCAGCGAGTGACTCACCAATAAAATGTGGAAATCTCATCCATACACATTCCAACATTTGCCACAGCGCCACCTAGATTGTGTTCAGTTCGTTTAATTAGTTAATTGCATGGCGGACCAGAGCGAACGCGGCTTTGTGCTGATGCAAGAGGACGGAAACGCATCCATCAACCCATCAGGACTCTCTGCCTGAAGATATTGACGTGCTGTCCACGTCAGGTGATGGATTCAAACAGGAAGTGTGCAGTGTCAGTCCTAACTATCCCAAAAATTAGATTTTTTTTGTCTGAATGTGCCAAGCAATCACACAATTAGTTTGTTAGTTAAACATCAAGTTAACGTTTGTTAGCGTTTCATATTCTTAAGAGTGAACTGACCTTGACTGTATTTTTTGGCACCATATCACTGTCACTTTGGCTCGTTTTAGCACTTTGGAGGAGGCCTTCATTCAAACCTCAAAATAAGATTTTGTCGCTTTTGTTCTCTGCTTAGTGAGCGCCTGCTCCCCCTCTGAGGGATTAAAAAGAAGCCCAAACTCCCAGTGGGACTCCCCGTCACTCGCCCAACACCCACCCAAACCCTCAAGGTCTCCAAATGGATCGACCTCAGGTGGAAGCACTTCGCATTGGCAAATAGCAAACCTCGCCATTTCTTGACACGTTCGCAGGCTCGTCACGCCGGCATTAAATATGATGTGTAGATACCGGCGCTCACTGGGGCAAGTCATTTGAGATAAGTGCTTCGAGAGATGACTGACGGCTTCCAGTGAATGCAGACGGGGCATCATTATCCTCGTTTTTTCCCCCAAAGATGACAGCTGCGATTGCTTCCAGCGAGAAGGAAGTCCATGTAAATTTCAGTCCTTTTTTGTTGTTCGGTCCTTTGGAGAGAAGGCAGAATGGCACCTTCAACCAAAATCACTAACCTGTGCATTTTATATGATTTTGTGCCTACTGTCATGATGATTTTTATTTTTTTTTGGATGGTGGTCGCCATCGGGAGGAATCAGTTGAGGTATCAGGTTCACGTTTTCCATACAGCAGGGGTGGGCAACCTACAACCATGTGAGTGCATTTAATCCAGGACGCCATGCAACTGTCAAAACAAAAGAACTGTTATTAGAACGCAGCAAAAAACTTCAAGCCACAAATTCTCACCATATATAACAAACATTTCTTTTATCCTAGTTTTTCACACGAGTTAGAATTACCCTCAAAGGAAAACCCACGAAACCAACTTTAGACACTCATTGGCCACTTTATTAGGTACACCTGCACCTTGTCATTAAATTTTTGTCTGGTCAACTTCCAAAACGTAATCTTCAATGGATTTAGAATGAATTCTAAAACAAATAACATTCAGCCAAGAATTCAAAATGTACCAACAGAACAAATTATGCTAGTAGTATTTATGCAGCTTAATGAAGTCGTAAGTATGCGTTTGCCCCCTGGTGGTTGGCTGACTAATAGTTGAGAAAGTGCTTGATTAGCTATGTAGCAGAGCCCGCGTTTGAAATGTAAATATCTCTGATGATCAGGTTCATTTAGCTGTGGTGGCCCAAATCATGATCAGGCCTAAAATTAGATTCATTTTGCAATCTTAATGCAAACATTTCTGAACACAGCAAAGCTCTCATGTGTGCCTAATGAAGTGACTCGGCTGTTCAAATAAAGCCTCTTTAGAGACTACTACAAAGATAAAAAGAAAAAGCTTCATGATTATGCATAAGCTAATTCACAGTGTTGCTATTTGCAGAACAGCTGAGGGGCAAAATATTTATTTTGTTGCATGAAGAATGTGATGAATTCAAAGAGTTTTTTTTTTGTTTTTAATGTTTTCCATCAAAGTGTTCCTGTGACGGCAAAAGTGGGTTAATGAAATTCCATCCGTCATGTTTTTGTTTTCGGCAGCTTACAAGGAGAAGATGAAGGAGATTTCCGTCTTCTCGCTCATCTGTTCTTGTCTGTACCCCGACAGCCACAAGAACACCCTGGGAGACTTTGAAGGTAACTTTTGTAGGCTTGCGCATCATTCACTGCAAAGGGTAGGAGAGTTCACAAAATAACTCAAATTAAAATTGAAAAAAACATTCCTGTTAACCTTTTCATTTATATATATTTTTTTTAAATATTGTATTAGTTTTAGTATTAGTTTTCCCATTAAACCTTTCATTTTTATTTTATTTAAAAAACTTTTTTTTACTAGTTTTAATATTACTTTTATTTTCCCATTTTGCTTTTCATATTTTATTTTAAAAATAGATGTTTTTATTAGTTTTAGTATTAGTTTTATTTTGCCATTAAGCTTTTCATTTTTATATTTAAATATTTTTTATTCGTTATAGTATTAGTTTTATTTATTTTCCCATTCAGCTTTTAATTTTTATATAAAAACATATTTTTATTAGTTTTAGATTTTGTTTTATTTATTTTCCCATTAAGCTTTTCAGTTATATTTTATTTTTTAAAATATTTTTTTATTAGTTTTAACATTTTTTTAACTATATGGAGTAGCCTATTTGTTGTCTTAGTTAATTTGTTAACACATATACACTGTGTCGTTTTCCAGAGCTGGACATCAAGCCGATCAACAAACGTGCGTCAGGCCAGGCCTTCGAGATTCTCCTGAAACCGACGTCGCCCGTGTCGGACGCCGCCCACTGCGTCACCACACCCCCCAAGAGGGACATCTCCCTGGACGACATCCAGAAGAAACTGGAGGCCGCCGAGGACCGTAGGAGAGTAAGCGCAGCTCAAATTTTCTTTCATGACTGACTGTTTATCGTTAGCATAGCTCCTAGCTTAAGCGCTGCTATTTGTGCTGGGCGTCAAGTCCCAGGAGGCGCAGGTGCTGCGGGCGCTGGCGGAGAAGCGCGAGCACGAGCGCGACGTGCTGCTGAAGGCCATGGAGGAGAACAGCAACTTCAGCCGCATGGCCGAGGAGAAGCTGCAGCTGAAGATGGAGCAGATCCAGGAGAACCGCCAGGCCTACCTCGACGCGCTCATGGAACGCCAGCACCAGAGGGTGAGCGCCCGCCTACCAATCATAGTGGCTGCTTTAGATTGAATATTTTCTATTAACAATAAATAAATAAATAAATAAATAAATAAAATACAAATAAAAAAAGGGGGGGGGGGGTGCAACTGTATTGTAAATATCGCCGCCAGTTTAGTGTATTTGGCCAGCAGACAAAGATGTAAAACACTGCCCTCTGCTGTCAATTTTGGCCAAGTACAATGTTCTGTGCACACTTTGGCCTCTTAGGGGCAGTGTGGTGAAGATGCAGTAAGATTAAAGGAGGTGAAGAAGAATGCCTAAATGCCCAAATATGGTGCAAAAGTAACTCGTAAAAAAAAAAAAAATTACCTGTGGAAAAAAGTATAAATTTGTATCTGTAAAAGGCGTGATTTGTAGCTGTAAAAAAAATAAATAAAAATTGCACCCATAAAATAGATGTGTACTAAAAAAAAAAAAAAAAAAAAAAAAAAAAAAAAAAGTGTACGTAAAAAAAATGTACCCGTTAAATAGAAAATATGAACTAAAAAAAAAATCGTGCATAAAAAAAAGTGTACAAAAAACATTTGTACGTAAAACAAAATTGTACATATGAAAAATGTACCTGTAGAAAAAAAGTATAAACCTGTATCTGTAAAAGGCGTGATTTGTAGCTGCAAAAAAAATTACCTGTAAAAAAAAAATGTACTTGTAAAAAAAAAAATACACCAGTAAAAAAAAAAAAAAAAAAAAAATGTACCTGTAAAAAAAATGTACCCGTAGAATAGAAAATGTGTACTAAAAAAATTGTACGTTAAAAAAATTGCACCCGTAAACTAGAAAATGTGTACAAAAAAAATGTACATGTAAAAAAATAATTTATACGTTAAAAAAAAAAAAAGTACTTTTTTTTTAACAGAATAGGAAGAATATGTGACTGTGACATTATTTTTCCTGAAAAACAATACATAAATAAAATTAAAAAAAATAAAAAAATGAGCATTTTTGCGAACAAAAATGTTTAAAAATTAAATAATTAAAAATAAACTAAAATTATATTTAAAAAAAATACCCTTAGTTTGTTTCTTAGTTTTGTCTTCTTCAATTGATTTACTTACGTTAAGTTTTACCACATGAACAGCAAACACAATTTGACAATATGAGAGCTCCGAAAATGTTTTGCAACCGCATTTTGACCCCGCCACAGATGAATCCACTTTGACGCAGGGAAAGCGAGGACAGGAAACCAAATCACTTCGGGTTGAACTAATATGTGCTGACTTTTTTTTTTTTCTCTCTCTCTCTCTCAGGAGAGGCACGCTGAGGAGGTGCGCAGGAATAAGGAGTTGAGGGAAGAGGTGACAGCATGAGGAGCTCCCCCTGCGCTACCCCCGCCCCCCTTCGTCCTCCCCAGGGTCCGAGCGTCCACTAAACAAACGTCTGCCCTCCTCCCCTGGCTCCTAGTGTCCACCTAACCTGGATAAACCTGCACCTGAACCCCTCCTGTACCTTCGTCCTTTCCGTACAACTACACAGCATCCAAGACAGTGGCACGCACACATGGGAGGGTTTTGTGGGGGGGGGTGTCATCATTCATAACAAAAAACATAATCAGCCACTCTTCTCAACAAAAAAACAAACATGGAATCTGATTGCCAGAAAGCGATAGCGATGGTGTAAATACTTTTTTTTTTCTTATATCCAGTACAAAAAGTTATCGATTGCAGTGTGACATTTTTCATTTTTATTTTTATTTTTGCTGTTGCTTTGTGGCTTTGATGTTTTGGTGGTGCGTTTGCAAGCCCCCCCGCCCCTTTTTCACCCCACTCATTAGCATTTAATGCTACGCTAACGCATAGCATCCCTTCTCTCTTTCTTGGTCAGTCACACGTGTTTAGCATAGCACACAGCAATTAGCATTTAGCAACGCTGCAGAAGACAAAAACCCGGAATCCCGCCGCCCCGTCTTCATATCCCACTTTTAGCTGGGAAGAGCCACGCCTGAGGTTGAACCCCATTGGTTGGTACCGTGTCATGTGACTTTCTTTCCATTTGTGTGTGCGTGTGTGTGTGACTATTTCTGCATTACTGTACATCTTTGTCAAGCAAGCTGTGGTGAATAAAGATTTGGGGTTCAATGAACATGGCCTCTTTGATGTGGGATGCTTTGGATCATGAGTTGTTCATGTATATATTTATTGCACATTATACAATTATGACTAATTTTCAAATAATCAAATCTGCATTTTTCTTTTTCATAAAGTACTGACTCATTGCAATACCATCTTTAGCCACACGATGGTGACAAAAGTCTAGTTTCCAACATGACTAATGGTAATTTTGTGACAAAAAACATTCAAAATTGTCATCAATTCGCAATTAAATCACCACCGAGCTACAGCCAGACAACAGCAGACCAACAATAATTAATAAAAATAATATGAACAAAATGATTATGCTCACTTTATCTGAGGTTTTTGTTTATAAGTGTGCTTTTCGTAATGCAATTTTGTTGGCACTGAAAAAATCAAACAACGGTTTATGGTGCAGGTGTACCTAATGAGTAGGTCGATCCCATCTCCAACTCGATACCACACGGCACTCTGGGGGTGCACGGCGGGGTGGCCTTGGTGGTCCGCCAGGATATCCCCTCCTTATTAATGGCTTCCTGTGTGCCAAACACACAACAACACACAAAAAAGTACACTCAACACGCAGAGACTGATTCATCAGAGCATGTTTATTAAAAGGAAGTTGAACGCTGCACCCTCCAGGGGGTGCGCGAGAAATCAGGACTACAGTTTTGGTTTAATTTGCAGGTTATAGGCTATAATAGGTGTTGCTTAGATGTATTTTTAGGGTGTGTGTGTGTGTGTGAGGTGGGGGGGGGGCTAGGAGAGTGGGGTGCGCCAACATGCACAACTGCAAATAGAACAAACACGTCAAAGTTTGAAAGATTGCACACAGAAAAAGTGTTGGAAATGTTACGGTGGTCTGCTATGGTTTTTGCGTGGGAAGACTGGGGGTACACTAACCTCTGTAGAAATATTGAAGCGGTAGCACAGCGTGAAAGGTTTTGAGAGATGCAGATGAGGCCGCAGGTGATTCTTCAGAGCTCGTTTATTTAGGGTGGGTGTCATGAGCAATGGTAACAACTTCATAACGGTGGTGCGCACATCCCAGCGGTGCACCCTGGAGGGTAGATGAGATTAAAAATGGGACAGTGGTGTCGTATTTTTGTTTTTGCCATTTTTGTGAGAGGGGGAGGGGGTGCGCCACCTATATTGGAATGTTGAAGGAGGTGCATGGGGTGAAAACTTTGTGAAGGGGGGGGTGTGCAGCTTAAAAAGTTGCTCTAAAGTAAACAAAGTCATACAACATATGTTGCGAGGAGTTGTGAGCTTTACAATATCTGGACTTACAAACAGATCTGAATTTACTGTAGGAGGACAAGGGGGTGCGCCCTACCGGTCGCTTCGCTTCTGTTGCTCAAACCAAACACCTGGTTTGGCTTATTCCACCCCATAAACTGCTCTCTAAAGAAAGCGGGGGCCACCCTCGCCCAGTGTTGGTGGGCTAACGTTTCAGGGCAAAACAAAGGGCTCGGGGGCAAGGGGGTGCGCGGTGGGGGCGGGCTTGTTTACGGCATGCTTCTTGCATGGGAACTTGACGGATGACCGCTTGACCATCTGGAAAAGTCATTGCTGATTGGCCCGCGGCTGAGGGAGAAACGAAGAAAAGCGGGGGCGGGCAGGCACAGAGATCAATCAAGGCAGTAAATCCCTCTTGTGGCGCACCTCTCTTTGTGCGACACTAGAATCTTCTAGAAGGTCCCCTTAGCATGGAAAAACTATATAGTGAGAAAGTCTTGAAGAGTCCAGCTCATTTTGATGTGCAGATGAGTAGATGCCTCGAGGGGCTTGGGGACGGGTAGAAGGCTGGCAGTTATAGGGGAAGGGGAGAGGGGACGGATGACAAATTGAAGGGACAGGTGGTGCCTAGATGGGGACCGGTAGAGTAGATAGGTGATCACTAGAGGAGATGACTAAAAGGGGTGTGAGAGGGGACAAACAAAAAACGAGTCCAGCTCATTGCGAGTCTTTTTGTGCCGGTCAGAAAGCTCCAATCTCCATCCCCCAAGGTCTGTAAGGTTTGCCCACAGTGGGACCCGTCGGGGCTGGAGGACTGAGGGCGGCAGCCGCGGCGGGGGAGATGAGCGGGAAGGCTCCGAAGGGGAAGGGGAACGCCGAGAGGAGATGCTTGGTCGCCGGGTGCAGGACGGTGCCGGCGACGGGGGGCCCGCGCGCACTGGGAGGCAACTGTTCCGAGTGAGGGGTGGCGGTCCCGCTTCGCCTCCCGGCGGGGTGAGTCTCGGCGGACGGGGATGTCGAAGCGGAAGAGGACGACGAGCGGGGGCTGCAGCTCCCGCTGCGGGGCAACCGGGCCGCGAGCAGCGGGTGGGGCAGGTGGGCGGCCGGCGCGGCGAAGGCGGACCCCCACGCCGCCAGGTGGCCCAGACCCGAGTGGGCCTCGCGCTGGCTGGCGTAGTTGTTCAGGTGCGACACCAGCCGGATCCTCAGGGGGTCGGCGTTGTCCAGACCCTCCATGACGCTCAGGTAGCGCGCCGTCTCCGCCAGGCACTCCCGGAAACCCAGACCGCGGTAGTCCATTGCTAAGGCATGGGCGTCGAAAAAGCCTGAAGGGGGGGAGGGGCTTCAATTAATTTGCACATGCAACCCATGGACGCCTAAACGGGTGGAGGTGTGGAGAACGAATAGAGGGGAGCGTAAAAAATAAACTCCACATTCAAAACATGCTTGCACACCCTTTTGGTCTTTGACACTATAAGGACCTGCCTAAACGGGACTGTAGCCCACTTAACCTGTCCTGCCTAAACGGGTCTAGCAACATATAGTTGGGGGCATTTCAATTAAATCCCACATTCTAAACAAGCTTACCCAGAAAACATTTGGTGGGACAACAATGTTACAAAATTCTCAGACCTATTCAGGCAGGTCGGGTAGGTCCTCTACATATCCTGCATAAACAGGTAAAGGGAACACTTGATTTAAACTCCACATTCAAACAGTTCACATTCACCTCGTTATCGACACCCTTCTGGTGGGCGTCCACCTATCAACAACCCGCTTAGGCGGGAATAGGAGCCACTTAACCTATCGTGTGACATGTAAACGGGATGCTTCAATTAAACCTCACATTCAAGCAAGCGTTGGCACTTTGGTAGGTCGGGTAACTCCTCTAAACGTCCCGCCTCAACGGGTAGGTGGAGTGCTTCAATTAAAATCGACATTTACACTACTTTCACCAGAAATATGCAGTCTTTAGATGGGTGATCAACAAGGCTATCAAACTCATTTAGTCGGGTTGGATAACATTAGTACATATACCGCCTAAACGGGTAGAGAAAGCGCTTTATTCAGATTGTCAGTCTTTGTAAACTCTCTTTAGGCAGATGAATACAACAGGAAGGCTGTGGCCCCTTTACATGTGTTGCCTAGACGGGTTAAGGGAGTCCTTTAACTCATTGACTGCCATTGACGGAAAAAGACGTCAAATAATGCATTTTGGCTGGGCTGGCAGTGAATGTGTTAAACACAATGTGCCAATATATTTTGTGATTATATTGCAGCATCCTTTTTTCCTTTTTTCTTTTTTTAAGGCAAATTTTGCTTAAAAATCCATCAATTTTGGTTACATCTCATCTTAACTCATTGACTGCCATTGTCGGAAAAAGACGTCAAATAATGCATTTTTGCTGGGCTGGCAATGAATGTGTTAATTACATTCAACATTCAAAGCAAACCAGAAATCAAAACTACAACATGACAAGATTTTCACACCCGTTTATGCGTAACCATTTTGTTTTTTTAGACACAATCAAAGGTTAATGTTTACCTTTGCCACCTGCGGCGTGGAGCATCTTCAGGTGGTCCACGGTCATCTGCAAAATCTCCGCTTTCTCCAATTTGGCCGAGCCCTGAAGTGCGCATGCGCAAAAAAAAATCCATCACGTTGCAATCGATTGGATTTAAAGGTGTACACACATAAAAACACAGACCTGCTTCTCGAAGGCGCTCGGCACGAGCCTGCGAAGTTCACTCAGGCTGCTGTTGATTCTGTCACGACGACGTTTCTCGATGATCTAAAAATCATGAGAGCCATTTGAGTTTACTGTCCAACTTTTTTTTTTGTGGTTTATTTCAAAACAACAAAAATGAACTCACTCCTCGTCGCCTTTTCCTCGCCTGCACTTGAATGGAAGTGCTTGGAGACGCCGAGCTGAGAGGAGAGCGAATATTCCTGAAGAAGAATCACAACAAGTCTTTTTTTCAAGTTGATTATATTAACCACAAAACTAAAGATGTTAAGTTAGTTTTCACGTCAAATAAATAAATAACAAAAGACATTTAATTTAGCAATAAAGTTGTTTTTCAAGTTGCATCCACAACGCACCCGCTTTCGTCTCCGCTGTCCTTCTCGACCTCGACGGCTTCGTCCATCTCGCTGTCCGACGAGCTGAACTCGTGACTCCTCTTCATGGCGTCGTCGTCGTCGCAGCCGTAATCCTCCGCCGGCGTGACCGCGTCAGTCGGTTGCGTGCGTCTGCCTCGGCGTTCCCACGGTGTCATTTGAAGGCACGGCGCGCGAGGGCGGGGCCCTGCCCGGGGGCGGCCAATCAGGGAGCGAGCTCACGCTTTGATTGACGGGCCCCCTCCCCGTGTGCGTGCGTGCGGGTCCCGGCGGACGAGACGGTGGTTGGCCGGCTGTCAGCACGCGCTCGGCCGTGGGAAAGTTACCCCCCGGCCGGCGCTGATAACCAATCAGGGGCCGGCGGCCGTCTCCTCCGGCGCTGCGCTGAATGGTCGGCGGGGCGACGGGCGGTCTGCGAGGCAGCGTGTGAACGTGTAATGCAATACACACACACTCACGCATACACACATTAAGCCATCCAGCCAGCGAGTGGAGACGGGCGGGAGGAAGCCTGCACCCCCCCCACCGCCTCCCCCTCCCCTCCCGCTGCCCCCTCCTCCTCCTTCTCCTCCTCAATGCAATGCAATGACGTCTTGTTGTTTGACAGCCACACTGCAGTGTTTGTACACAAGAGGGGTCTCATTTTACCACATTGGGGGGGGGCCCGTTCAGATTACGCAATAATCTTAACATCCACACTGGTCACGAGGTGCAAACTCGAAGTGGTGGCAATTCTATTCAATGGAAACAAACAGGCTGTAATTTGTTAATTATTTAGGACTACTGGAAATTTAAAATACATGATTTTTGTGTCTTGATAAACTATTTTTGTCAACTTTGGAGAATTTTCAAACTATTCAGAGGACCCCTAAAAATGGTCAAATGACGCTAAAAAAACTTTTGAATCAAAATGGATGACTTCCTGTATCATTTCAGGCATGATTTCTTGAGACTTTTTTGTGGGTCTATTAATGGTGGCCATGTCTACCAAATTTCACATTGGTACGCAACACTGGCTTCGGGGACTGAATTTTTAAACAATTGGAATGACTCCAGAAAATGGCCAAAATGACCGAGAAGATGGTCCCCTTCCTGTGCCTATTTCAACTACGCTTCTTGCGTTTTTTTTTTTTTTTTTGGCTCTACTCATGGTAGACATGTCTACCAAATTTCAAATGCAGAGTAAAACTGGCTTTGGGGGCTAAATTTTCAAACTCCAAGGATCACGAAAATGGCTAAAATGACCTTAAAATGGTTGTTTCAAATCAAAATGGAAGATCTGTGTATTTTCAAGTATGCCTTCTTGAGACTTTTTTGTGGATCTACTCCTGGTAGTCACGTCGACCAAATTTCAAATTGCTAAATACAACTGGCTTTGGGGGCTGAATTTTCAAACAATTCAAATGACTCCAGAAAATGGCCAAAATGACCCTAAAAATTTATTTTTATACCAAGATCGTCCCCTTCCTGTGTCTTTTTTAAATCTCCTTCAGACTTTTTGGTGGATCTAGTCATGGTAGTCATGTCTACAAAATTTCACGTTGCTACGTAAAACTGGCTGTGGGGGCTAAATTTTCAAACAACTCCAAGTATCACGAAAATGACTCAAAATGGTTGTTTGAAATCAAAATGGAAGACTTCCTGTGTCTTCTCAAGTATACCTTCTTGAGACTTTTTTTGTGGGTCTACTTATGGTAATCACATCTACCAAATTTCACATTGCAACATAAATCGGGATTTGGGGGCTGAATTTCAAACAATTCAAAGGAGTCCCGAAAATGGCCCAAATGACCCTAAAATGGTTTTCTTCAAACCAAGATGTCTGCCTTACTGTGTCTTTTCCAACATTGCTTCTTGAGACTTTTTTGTGGGTCTACTCATGGTAGTCATGTCTACCAAATTTCACATTGCTATGCAAAACCGGCTTCGGGGGCTGACTTTTTAAAACAATCAATGGGGGGCTGTTCAACATGTGAAAAACAAGATCTTGTCAATAGCTCGTTGCTTGTGCGACATGATGCAACCTGAATCTTTTGTCACAATAAACACAGGTGTGCATCCACATGTGTGTGTGTGTGCGAGAGGGGTGGGGGGAAGAAGTGGTGGAATGGTGGGGTGTGGGGGTTGTGAAGTTGTGTTGTGCTCATTTGTTGTATTTCAAGTTGAACCAGAGTTCCCACGCTGTTATTTTCTGCCCCTCCACTCTTTGTTCTGGCGTCTCATCACATGTTGTGATTAGTCGAACCGCCCTTTCAGGGGCCGCCCTTTGAAGGTGAGGGACAACCTCCCCCCACCCGCATCCCCAACCACCTCCCCACCCTCTGTCTGCAAATCAGGCCACCAACCCGAATTGCACTCCAAACAATGGCGGTTTCGCTGACGCTTGGCCGTCTGGATCTAATCTTGGCTGTCTTTTATTTTGCGCGCTTCAAGGCTACGCGTGACACATGAAGGGCTTTTATTTTGAAAGGCTGTTTGCGTGGTAATTTGGAAAGACACAATGCGTGTCTCAGCGTTCTGTCGTTATGTTGCACATTTAACGGAGACGCATTGCAGCTGTCCATTCTCAACAAAACAAGCTTGCGCAATTGCAACAAACTATTTTGACTGAAAAACATCCTGGCTTTCAATCGTGAGGTGACATAATGCTGCACGGCTCCCGCAAAGTTTTACACTTCTCAGAGTTCAAGATGGTTCATAGATTTGTCATCAAGTTCTTTTCAACATTAATTTGGTTGATTGTGCATAAAAATAACAGATGGGAACAGACCAACAGTATAACCTTCGTGAAAAAATAGGAAATTGACCAAATTTGGACATACGAGGGTTCCAACAGACAGTGACGATTATTTATATTGTTTGTTCTTTTTGAATGAGTTGCTACTCTGTGTGTGAGAAAGTAGCGGTAGTTTGAAAATTTAGAGTGATATCAATGCTAATATTTGTAGCATGGCATTTCACATTACATCTATCAAATGAGGCTACCACAGTCACTTCAAATCCAAATTACGGACTTCCTGTATCTTTTCAGGCATACCTTCTTGATACTTTTTTGTGAGTCTTAATCATGGTAGACATGTCCACCAAATTTCACGTTGCCAAGTCAAACTGACTTTGGGGGCTGAATTTTCAAAAACTTCAAAGGACCACTAAAATGGCCAACATGATCCTAAAATGGTCAACGGCAACCAAAATGGCAGCTTTCTGTGGGTCTATTCATGATAGACATGTTTACCAAATTTCATGTTGCTCTGTGAAACTGGGGGCAGAACTGTCATTTGATAAAAGTAGCAGTTTGAAGGTTATGAATCAATGTAATATCAATGCTAGTTTCCATTAGCTTATCTATAGCTATTCAAATGATATGTTAGTATCATGCTAGCGGACAGTTATATAATTTAGTTGGACATTTTAGTGTTTAAATATACAATATTTAATTCTCTTTTGTTTGACAAGTTAGTTTTTTTTTTGCAGTACTCTTCCATGTCGTCTCGCAGTTTTGTTTGTTTTGCTTTGGACTTCCTATCAAGAAGCGACAAGGTTTTGACTGAGACCGACGCCGATGACAGACGTTCAGGAAGTCACCCTAACCTTAAAACGGCGAATGCTAATTGAACCGTCTGAGCGGCGCCACAGGAAGTCTCACGTCTGACGCTTACTTTGTGTAATCGGTTTCAGTGGCGACAGACAGCCCCTTTCACGCACCTCGCCGCACTTATTGGCAGGTAGCTTCTCTGTCGACAATGAACGCCGATTCTTCTGTTACGACTTTTGTGCGAATTCTCTGGAAACTATTAGTAAGTGGACCAAATGACTGACTCGAAATACACTTCCTTTATCTTCCTTTTTTCTTTTGAGTGGTTAGCAACGGGCTAGTTGTGTAAAATTGTGTTATGTTACTAGCTCTTTATTTATTTACGCAATACCATTTACACAAACAAACGGCTAAGCCAAACAATTTTGACTCAGGTATCTCATGATCATCACACAACAATAACGCAGTGGAGCAACGAGTGGCTAGCTAATGCTAACTCGCTAATGCTAAGGCGGGCAGATGTTCACTGGCCGCAAACAATACATGGAGGCTGCTTATTGTTTGGTAAAATCGTGGAACCTTGCTCACTCCTGACGGCCAGAGGAAGTGGCGGCTAATTCTGCTCGAGGCGCGTGCGTGTTACTATGTTTGTCCTTTGTTGAGTTGGGTGTTGGGGGGGGGGGGGGGGGCTGACACGATGTCATTGTTCGGTTCCCCTGTTAGCGGTGTTAGCGGGTGGCCTAACATTAACACGCACGCACGTGTACATACACACTCATCTTAGTATTGAGGAAGTGAAGGAAGTGTCCAAGTTGACCTGTTGATATCGCTCATTAGTTGAACTCATTTAGTTGATACAAAAACGAGCCTCTGGTAAACTGCTACAATATTTGTTTATATGTAGATTAGGACACATTATGGATGGATGGATGATTATTTTATTGATTATATTCATGAAAATTCTTTGACGGGAAAGTTAATTGTTTTTTCAAAGGATTATTATAAACATCAGACGGTTTTATTTAAAAACAGTAATATAGTAAAAGTAGTGGAAAAATTAATCATGCTTAGTCATTACTCAGTTAATGTAATCTTTTAAACTTAAAACGATACTTGACTCATTGAGCCATTTTCAGCAGTAAAAGGTTAATATTTTGTCTACAATGTGGTAACTTAATTATTTTTAATGTACAATTAGTACCTTTAAAAAGTAAATTTTTTAATTGCTGTCGACTGATGATGACATCACCTGTGCTGAGGAAGTAGGCAACGGCCAATCACCTGTTTTCTGGGTTTCGTCAGTAAACTGAGACATGATTGGTCGTTACCGACTCCCTTTAAAAGTACGGCTAAATGAATACAAAAATGATAATGACATATTAAATATCCGTATGAAGCACTTTTAATAAGTGATTGAAAAATATAACAACATAATTTATGATAAAATGATAAATTTATTAAAAAAAAATCTTGATTATATTTATTAATATATTAACTGAAAAATATTGAATAGAAAAAACTAGTATTTTTTTTACTTTTGCAACTTAAAAAAATAAAAAAATGATAGATTAAAAAAAAATTTAATAATAAAAAGAGCATGATAGTGCAAAAGTATATATATTAACACAATATTTTAACACGACTTCAAAATGAAAACAAGACAACAACAAAAAGTCTCGTGCGCGTTCTTTTCGGCAGCTGTGCAAGTGCGTCAAGTTTCAAACGTCACATCTGTGATCTGACTTGAAGTGACAGGAAACTCGTCGCGTCCTCTGATGTCTCGTCAAATAAGCCGTCCGCCCGTCTGGTGCATTTGATACTGTTGGGGGGGGTTCGGGGGCGCTAATTCCATAACCAGCATCAACTGCGACCAACAGCTTTTAGCGTTTGACACTTGGCCTGGCGGCCATAGTGGATACGATAACGAGGGAAGGGAGCAGGAAAAGAAGAAAAAAAAAAAATCCCACCCTGCGGCAACAGTGGCGGGGTGGGACGAGAGGGGGGGGTGGGGGGGGGGTTGTCGTTTGGTCCTTCTGACCTTGCTAATGGCGGCGGGTCAGGAGTCAGCTGCTGACGGGAACGTCTGCGCAGCGCGTGACCGGCGCCTGGGAACCAAAACATCGCACCGTGAGCCCGGAAAATTCAGACCTGCTGCTTGTTCGCGTGTCCCATCGAAAACATCAGGACGTTCGACTTTAGCTTGTAGATAATACCACAATTTAAATCATATCATTTTTGTTTGTTTGTATGACTTGTCATATATTGAGTCTCCAATTGCCAGCAGGAGCTGCTGGTTTGGTTAGCAACAGCCTAATAGCAGGCTTAGCAGATACGATATGACGACAGGATTCGATTGTATGAATTCCTCCAGTTAAGATATATGATTTATTCCAATTATGTTACCAAACGATCATTTACATGATTGACTCCAATTACGACACAATACAATTCGATTCACTTCAGTTACGATACCGTCTGATTATGCCATTGACTGCAGTTACAATATAATGTGCAATTTTCTGCACCTATTATAATACCATCCACTCAGTTCACAACGCGATATAACGCGATTCACATTAATTAGGACACAATCGGATTCAATAAACATATTTTTCACGCAACAACATTTTTGTATATACACATGTACATGTACATGTAGTACATGTAGCAAAAGCTCATTGTGAGACTAATCTATCAGGAAAAACAACACATTACTCTTTCTACATAATTACATTGTAATAATAGTGTAATTACACCATGATGAACATTTTGTACTTTATCCCACTAAACTCTAGACTGTGGTGGGGCCACATTGTGTGGTATAGCACTAAAGTATTTTATCATGATACCATCCACTCAGTTTACAACGCAATATAACTCAATTCACATTAATTAGGATATAATCTGATTCAATTCATGGCTTTTTCACACTATTTTTTTTTATATATATAAAAATGTTGCAAAAGCTCATTGTGTGACACTGATCTATCGGGAAAAACAACACATTACTCTTTTTACATAATTACATTGTAATAACACTGTAATTACACCAGTATGAACATTTTGTACTTTATTCTACTAAACTGTGGACTGGTGAGGCCACATTGTGTGGTATAGCACATACAGTCCCCTAAAGTATTTTATGTCTCTGCCATAAGCAATAAAATATGGAATATTTGCCGCATTTGCATGCTGTCTGGCAGCATTAAAGATTCTTCTAAGTCGATTTCAAGGAGGAGGGCGCCGACCTCGTGAGGACCCAGCGTGCCTTTTATTTTTTTCTTCTTCTTCTCTTTCCAAACCTTAAAAGCGTCAGTCCACCACTTTATGCCCCTTCTCCCCCGCCTTCTCCCTCGTTCCCGTTCCTCTCCAGAGGCTTTGCACGGACATTTCCCAACAATCCCGACTATTAGCGGAGGCTTGTGATGTCTGATCCCGCCTCACCATTTCACCCCCCTCCCCCCCAAGTCCGTGGGGGCCTGATGTGGAAAAGAAAGGAAAAAAAAAAAAAAAAAAAAGAGACAAAAATGCCGTCTGATTCCGACTGGTGTGCGACGACGAGCGTCGCGTCAACCGCCGTTTGGCTCGTCTTGAAACGACATGTGCTCCCCATATGGACAAACAAAACCACGCACACACTCGCACGTTTACCCACAATAAAGGTGAGGTTGTGTCCCCTCACTTCCAAAGACAAAAAAAAAAACACACAAACTCGCGCACGCACTCAATATAAAGTGAGAGATGTCACGCACAAACACACAACAGCGAGACAACACACGCAGACACAATAAAATGGTTGCGTTTGTCCCTACAAGTACACAAAGACAAGAATACACACGCATGAGAATATTGGGGGAGGCGGGATGCTGCATGTGCGCGTATGCACGTTTGTAGTGGCGGCTGGCGGCCATCGACACAGCTGTCTGCTACACACACACACTTGTAGGAGTACAGTGCGCATCTGTGAGAGATCCCCCCCACGACTGTTTCCCATGGAAGGAAAACAAAGGCCAACACACACACACACACACACACACACAAGCTGACCACGCAACACTGCGCACACACACACACGAAGCTACGTGTTTGTGTCTCGAAATGGTGCCAACTATACATCACCGGTAAAGTGACTGATCTGCATAGATTTACTCTGATCACCATGCAATATGATTCGGTTGAGTCCAAAGTGACTCCCAATACGAATCGATTTACTCTGATCACACTGCAATATGGTTCGATTGAGTACAAAGTGACTCTGATCTACATCAATTTACTCTGATCCCGCTTCAATTTGATTCGATCGAGTCCAAAGTGACTCCCGATGCAAATCATTTATTGAGATCCCGATGCAATTCGACCGATTCCAATTACGACGGGATCCGATTTAATTCACTAAACATCATTCACGGCCATTTCAGGCCTAAAATAATTTTTGATTCACTTTAGTTAAGATGAGAGTGACTCCCAGTTTCTATTATTTGCAGCAAGAAACAATTCACTTGAATTAGGATTGATTTTTTTTTTTTTTTTCTGATTCCGATTTTAAGTACGATTTACTCCAACTGTGAACTTCCAAGTTTGTAATAAGTATAAAAAACAAAAAACAAAACAAAGCGCAATCTGTCCCGGTCTTACTGGAAACGTTTGCTTATTTTTCGCCGGCTATGACGTTATTCGCTGACATGTGTGAGCCTTCCCGGCTTTCATGTTTGCGATGTTTGTGATCCCACACGCGAATGACAGAAAGTCACGTGACGGCCGTACGAGAAACGCTTTGACGCGATTCGGCCGCCGACCGCACATACTTGCTTTGTTGGTGCGGAGATGCGCGAGGCTGGCCGCGCACGCTTGCGGTTATCGATGCGTGCTTGTGACCGGGCGCGTCGCTTGCGCAACACGCACACATGCACAGCCCACTGTGGCGTGGATGTGTGAGAACAAGTGTGGGAGCGAGACGCGGCCCAGACACAAGGAGATAATCAGCCAGCCGCTTCAAATGGAAGGCAACGCCCGCCCACAAGGAAAGACGGCAAACATCTTCACTCTTTGACGATTTCAAACGGCAACAAAAACGTCAATTGGATCAACAATTCTCGTTTCAGGTTTGTGGGCACTTGCATATGCCTCCAACGTTTCGTAAATTGTGGTGTAAAGTGCAACCAGGGCTGTTTTGTTTTTTGTTTTGTTTTTTACTGCACAATTAGGGCTGTGCAATTAATCGAAATTCAATTACAATTTCAATTATTATTACACTCCACAATTATAATTAAATAATAAATAAAAAAACATAAATACACATTTTTGAGTTGTTTAAGTGAAGACATTTGCACCATTTTTTACTTTTTAAAATACATATTTTAATACATTTTGTTTCATATGGAAATTATAGTGTTTCAGTGTTTTAATATTTTTTTTAATTTGTTTTTTGTTTAAACATTTTCTTGTTTTGTACCAATAAATAAATAAATATAATTATTACAAATACATATTCTAAATTCTGTTTGGTCCAAAAGGAACTTACATAATTATAGTGATTCTATTATTTAATTGGTGTTAATATTTTTAAATGGTTAAACATTTTTGTTTTATACCAAATAAATAATCGTTCGAATAATCATGATTTCAATTATTGCCCAAATAATCGTGACTTATTTTTCCCATAATCAAGCAGCTCTACACATTATTAACGAATGAAATATTATTTTGCCAAGCCTGACGTGTGTGCAAAGTTTCATGAATTTTCGATTGTTTAAACCCTCACAATTAGTGTTCTTTTTTTGAGTGAACAGTGCATTGCCATGGTAACGGGAAATTATTCTCTTCTGCAGTAATTGTTTTTACAGCTTCTTTTTTTTTTTTTATCCAAAATGAAAATTATTTGGATGTAAAAATTTGATATTGACATCTTTATGTGTATAGACATGGGAAGTTATCACTGTGTAAAACAATAATTCAGGTATACATGGTTTGACAATGAAGTCATTCTGTGTACATTTTAGTGGGAGAATAATATTGGGAGGCGTCTTCTTTTGGGCAATATTGTTAGAGAAAAAAAAAAAAAAAAAAAAAAAAAAGAGATTTATGTGCAACACAAAATGCAAAAAAAAGGCAGCTCAATGTTCTTTTGTAAAATGTCAATAAAATATTGCTAATGTTAGCATTAGCATGAAAAATTTAATTGATTTGGGAAGCTTGGGGCACTCAAGTAAAAAATTGGCAGTTCAATGTTATGTAAAATGTCAATTAAAAAAATTCCTAATGTTAGCATTAGGAGGGAAAAATTTTGATTGCTTTGGAAAACTCGGGGCACACTTAGGTCAAGGTCTCCACTTATTAGCGACATTAGCATTAGCAGAGAAACAAAACGGCTTTTTGTTGTCCAACAGGCCAAGGCTTGGGACACCCGACACTTCCTGTCACACCACTCGTTATTGTGAGATAAAACCCCACCCACCCCCACCAACTTTTTTCGAACCTCACCAAAGGTCCCTCTGAGACCGAGTGGCACAGATGTGCCTTCTTGGCACCTGGACGGGTTGCGGTCAGGGTGACTCGGGGCTTGTTCTCGGGGTCTGGAGAGAGGTTGGGTCGGGGGTGGGGTGTGCGCGGCGGCGGCGGCGGGACCCCCCCCCCCCCCCCCCCCCCCCCCCCGAAGCCCGGATGAGAGCTTCCTTTGTGGGACACAAAGCATTGTCTGTGCTGGCAAAGGCCGCCGACGACAACCATGGGAACTTCTCGACGCCGTAGCTCAGCTAGCGTGCTAACCGCTAACGGAGCCCCCGCCTGAAGCTGTTTTTCACACACACTCCAAAGTTCATCTTCAATATTATCCAAGCTACAAAATACTATTGGTAAATTTAGCTATGTTTGTTTGGAACTTATGTTTTTCATTTGTATTACAATATTGACAAAATTTTGAATCTTTTCGTTGCAATTTCATGCTACGCACGGTTTGGTTTGTAACGCTAACGAGAGTTTGATTTTGTTTCACACAGCATGGAGGTAGGTCGACAAATTTCAACAAATGTAAACATGCTAACTTTTCTTGCTTGTATTTTAAAATGATTAACAGATGTCAGAATTTTCTACATCAGAATCAAATTTTGCTCAATTTATGGTCCCATTCAAATCCATTTTTTGTGTAGATAGGATGACAAATTCCAACATATGTAAGCCACCCAATTATTAACTCATTTGCTCCCAAAAAACACATAAATAAGTTTTTTATTTTGAATGTTTTAAGTGTTCCAAAGACGGATTGACATGTTTTTTTTTTTTTTGTTTTGCTTTGTTTTTTATGCTAGAGCATGCAGAAGGTTTTGATGTAGCCTCTCAACTGCAAAGAATGGTTGCAGAAATGGTAGTTATTACACAAACGGCCAGAAGGTGGCAGCAGAGCATATGAGATCATGTTGAAAAAATGCTCAATTACTCACAATTCTAAATAGATTTGTGAAAATTGATTAAACTTAGCTATATTATAATGCTAATTGCTGCAAAACGGAAACAGATAAAAATATACTTTTCCCGATGAAAGAATAGACTTTAATCTTTCTTTTGATAGGTTCCATGTTTTTATAGCAATAGGACACAATATTCTGTGGGCCTTACAAAATCAGTCAAAATCTTAGTTTTCTTAGTTTTTTTAAAACTATTTACATTTTTATTTATTTCGTGAATACAAATGTTTTTGAATTTTAGTGTCATTTTGTTAGTTTTCGTTAACTATAATAACCTTGGTTGTCAATAATTAAAAAAAAAAAAAAAAAAAAAAACATGGATAAGGCCCGCCTTTTTATACAGTGTCGAGATACGTTGATGAGAATAGTAAAGCACGGCGTCTATTTTGGAGGCTTTGGGAACGGTCGGGTGGGTTAGCCCCTTTGGGTCTTTTTGTTTTTGACGTCCAGCGTGACATTGTGCGTCCATTTGTGTATTTTTTTGTACGTCTGTTCCCGCACAACCGGCGCGGTGGAAATTCCCCGCCACTGCCACTGCCTGCCGCCGCCGCCGCCCAGAAGGACGCGCCGGCCGTGCTGCAGTCTCTCAGCTATTTCTGTGCGAGGCTTATTTGGGACGTTGAGAAAAGTGGCGGCCCCGAGAGGGACGTGGGTGCCCTGGGAGAGGTCTACCATGGGGGAAATTAGACGGGCGGCGGGGGCCGGATTTTGCTTTGATTTCGTTTTGGTGTCATTTCCTACCAAATTCAAAGTAGCAAGTTAAGTATCACTTTCAAAAGAAGAACTTCTTTGGTATTTATTAGACATGCTAAGAGTTTAATTTATTACGTGTTTAGAAGGGTTCATAATGACTTCATAGATATATAAATCACCAAAAACGTAATATTTTTTAATAAAAAAAAAATAAAAAATGTCAACCTCTACTTCATTGAAATTTACTCTCAAGCAGGCTGCAGGACCCCTTAAAGCAGGGGTGTCCAAACTACGGCCCGGGGGCCATTTGCAGCCCACCATCCATTTTTCAGTGGCCCGCGACATGATAAAAATTTGACTCAATTCAAATAAAATAAACAAAACAAAAATGTTTGGAGATGGTCAAATTAAGAAGGGAGGGTATCGAAAAACAGGTGCCATTAAAGGCTATTTTAGTTTACTAAAACTATTTTAGTTTACTAAAACTAATGAAAAAACTAAAACTAAAATTCAAATAACAATATTGTTACCGAAATAAAATAAAAGCGAAAATGCTTTTAAAAAACGAAAACTAACTGAAACTACATTTTATGTTTACAAAACTAACTAAAACTAACTATAATTATAGCAAAAATTTCTTTTGTTTTAGTCTTTGGTAATTAATTTTTAATGCATGAGCCTTTGGGGGCGATTTTAAATGTGATTTTTAGTAGATTTATTTTGATATAAAACGGAATAATGACGTTTGAAAGTATGTCACACAAAGGTGACGCCATCTAGCAGCAGCCAATAGAAAAGCACCTTCAGATGACGTTGCTCCCATGGTGTTTTTTAAATAATGCGCACAAATAATACACATTTTTGTTAAAAAAAAAAAAAAAAAAACTAATACTAATTCTGAAACTAACAAACCTAACTAAAAGCCTTTTTTTTTTCCAGAACTAAACTAATAAAAACAGAACCACCCTGAAAACTAATAAAAACTAACTAAAATGAAAAATTCCAAAACTATAATAACCCAACTGCCATATTACAAATAAATTGGTTTATGTTCTGTAGCATTTTTCTAAATATGCAAAAGCACAAATAAATTATCTGTACAATTTTTAGAACTAAACACAATTTCTCTTCATAACATTATGTGGCCCTTGCGTCGTCCTGATTTTCTGTGGCCCTCAAATGAAAAAGTTTGGACACCCCTGCCTTAAGGAAACAAACAAGGTTGGTATGAACTTTTTTTGTTTTGTTTAGTTTTTTTTATCTGCAAGAAAAGCAGGAAGCGTTTGAATTTTCAATGCCACACTTCAAAGGCAAACACGTGTGCGCGCACACAGAAAATCATCCCGTTTCAACAAACAGGAGGCCTCGCAAGGACATTCAAGCTGACTGAGGTGAATGCGCACGCACGCACGCACGCGTATGTTTGGTTATTGTGCGACAATAGCGCACGGGCACGCACGCACACCAGAATCCCCACTGGTGGCGTGCGAGTGTAATTGTGTACAAGTGTGTGTGTGTGCACACAACAAGTGTGCCTGTAACCTTTGACCTGTGACAGCATGGGAAAGTAGGTGTTGTGTTCAGCTGTCAGGAGCACACACAAACAATCAGAATAATTTGGCAGCAATTGACACAAACATTACAGTTAGGATGATGTCATAATGTCGTCAAGTATACTGGCATATGTGATGGCTTGCGCACCCCCACCTCTAAAGAATTTTACATTTCACCATCTCTACCTCTATATTTAGACTACATTATTTTAATCTGCGCACCCCTCAAGAATCATATTTACTGGTCTGTGCGCCTCATTATTATTTGGTTGGCGCACCACTATTTTATCATATTGAGTCGTCTGCCACCTCCATGTTTTAGACCACGTATTTTAATCCTGTTTGCCTTGAATGGACAATATTTACTTGATGTGTGCACCTCCCTATTTAATGGTCTGTGCACCACCAAATTCACATTTTTTTTTTTTTTTTTTTAATTGGATGCACCCTTATATTGTACTTATGACATATTAAAGTGCTGGTAATCTCTAATGTATTTTATTTACTGGTCTGCACACTTCCATATTATTTGGTTGGCGCACCACTAATTTGAAATATTTACTTGTCTGCCAGTTCCACGTTGCCACCACATTTTTTTTTAAATCTATACCCCTCTAATGTACCATATTTACTGGTTTTGTGCACCTCTCTATATAAATGCTACTTAACGCAATTCACTCCCAGCCATTTTCACAGAAGCAGTCCCGTTCGCTCCCGGCTGGTTTACTGGATTTTGATTGATTTTGCAAGGCCCACAGAATATTGTGTTCTATTGCTATAAAATAACCTATCAAAAGAAAGATTAAAGTCTCTTCTTTCATCAGGAAAAAAAAGTATGTTTCTATCTGTTTCCGTTTTGCAGCAATTAGCATTAGAAGAGAGCGAAGTTTCATCAGCTTTCACAAATCTATTTAAAATTGTAAGTAATTGAGCTTTTTTTTCTACATGGCCCTGGTTGATCTCCTTTGCTCTGCTGCCACCTGCTGGCCGTTTGTGTAATAACTACCATTTCTGCAACCGTTCTTTGCAGTTGAGAGGCTGCATCAAAGCCTTCTGTATGCTCTACCATAAAAAAATAAATAAAAAAAAACGTATAAATACGTCTTTGGGACACTTAGAACATTAAAAAAAACGTATTTATACGTTAATGGGAGTAAATGAGTTTAATGATCTGCGCACCACTACACACACCCCTAATTTCACATAGTGGTCTGCTGACCTCCTAATTAACATTATACTTAATGTTGTGCATATATGCAGTATTAATGGCATGTTTAATGGCATCTACAACTGTTAAAATGTTTCTGGGTGTGCGCACCTCCATATTATTTGGCTAGCGCATCCCTAATTTAACATACTTAGTCCTCTGCCACCTCCATATTTAGACAACGTTTTTTAAAATCTGTTCACTTCTAAAGCTCCTGTTTTGCGCACCTTCATACCCCTATCTAATGGTCTGCACACCCCCAAATTAACATAATGTTGTGCATATATGCTGCATTTATGGCATGTTTAATAGCCTCGCCACCATTTATGGGTCTGCGCACCCTGTCTTGAGGCACATGTACAGACAGTAAGGTCCACAGGGACACACACGCACACACCCGTGGTGGTGCGGGGGACTTTTGAAGACATATTTCTCACAGTCCCCCAGCCAGCGCAGGAATGTGAAGCATCTCATTGGCCTCCCGGGCCGCGCTCCCACGTCACGCGCCGGGCGGCGGCCCCGCGTTCCCACCGGGCGGCGGTCACGCGGCGCCCGCCTCGCGCTGAAACGGCACCGGAGCGGACAGCGCGTTTGTCTTTGAAGCAGAACAAACGGACGTCGACCGGAAATCAGAGCGTCCAATCTATTTGATGTTTAGCATAATCGCCGCTAATGGATAGCAAGACGCTAATTAGCCGGCGGGCCTCAAGCTGTGTGATAAAAGCAGGGAGGGGTGGGCCTGATAAGATAACTGCACCGAGGACAGGGATTTCCTAACAGTGGTGCTCGCACCCCCTGGGGGTACGCAACAAGTTATCTGATATTAAAAAGTAACGTTGGATGTTATAATAGAGCATCGTCGAGACTTTTCTTTAGGATGTGTGCGTGAAGTGGATGGTGTGCATCAACTGTATGGTGCGGCTTGCAGGTGGTGCGCAAGATTTTTAAAAATTAACAAAGATCTGGTATAACAGTGTTGTTTGGACTTTCTATAAGGGTGCATACAGGGTATGAATGGGGTTGTGGCATGCAAGCGGGTGCGTGGGAAAAAAAGTGTGGTAAAAAATGTATACTTTTTTCAGGATGTGTGTGAGATAGGTGGGGGTGCATCAACTGTGTGGTGCGCAACATTTTTAAAAACCTATCAGGTTTGGTAGTTCAGAACTTTGCTTGGATTTTTTTTTAGGGTGCATGCAGGGGATGACTGGGGTTGTGCTTTGCAGGGGGGTTGTGCGCAAGGAAACATTTTTTAATGTGGTGTAAAAAGAAAAAAAAAAAAGTTTTGTTTAAATGTTTTGAGGATGTGTGTGGGGCAGAAGGGGATGCCTAAAATGTCATGTAAAGAAGGGTGGTGCGCCTTTTCAGGGGTGCACAGCATAAAATATAAATTTAGTCTAATGACATTTCATAAATGCTGAGCGTGTATAGAATGCACAAAATGAAAAAATGATTGGTGTAAGACTTGTTTTAAGGGCAAGGGGCTGTATGAACTAAAAAAAATGTGGTGCGCGAGAACAAATATGAAATTTTGACACAACAGCTTTGCTTTGACATCTTTTTTAGGGAGAATTTTGAGGTCATAGGGCATACACCTTTCTGTTGAGAAGTTGTAAGTGCGTAGGCCTACTTGGCTGAAAAAGTGTGGTTTGACCTGCAGGGGGTGCGTGCGATACGAAAAATGCAATTGTGGTTGTTGGCTTTCTTTTAGGTTTTGTTTTTGTTTTTTTATGGCAGAAGGTGGTGTGGCAAAGTGATTGGCAGTTAATTGAAATTGTCTTGACGCACCAACAACGACTAACGACTCTAAAAACAAAGTTTGACAAAGGAGGCGCACCCCTATCCCAACCACCATTTTTTTTATGATACGTTATGCAATCATTTTAAAGCCATACACCAGTTTCAATATGGTTGCTTAGCTGTTGGACAGCGTACCACTTTTTTTTTTTTGTATTACCACTTTCAAAATTGGTGCACCCCCTTTGCACACTCAAAAAAAAAAAAAAAAAAAAACACACAGAAAACCACGGGGATAACAGACCATCACATCTTTAATCTACCACCACCACCTGCAAGGGGTGCACCACCGTTTTTAACCGGGGCACCCCAACTCATTTCCACCTTGTTGTAGCTGAACTGCGACCTACATTGGAAAACTTTTGTTTGTCCCCTGAAGGCCACGAAAAAGATTTCCCAGTGTTTGCCTCACGCCAGCTGGCCTCGCAGCCGCTGATAAACACGCCCACACATTTGCATACGCAGACACTTGATAGCCGAGGTGCGCCCACGCACCCCTGCGTGCTCAAACACAGGTACACACACATGCACGCACGTGTGCCTAAGCGCTCCCGTTTTCCCACCAAGCAAGAGAAGCTGCCCGTTATTTATTCTGCCAGATGAACACGCGCACACAGCGTAGCATGACGCCATTTTTGTATGGTCTATATACGGCGTGTGTGTGGTTGCTGCCGCCGTCCGGCTCCTGGCGTTGACACAGTAAACCGATCTTAAGGGGTCTGCGACGGGAAATGTCACACACACTCACTTATGCACAGACACTGAACACACAAACGCTTGCTCACGCACACACTGGAGAGGGAGCGTCACTCACACGGAGATTGTGTTACAGCTGAGCTGTGGGAACCGCCACCTTCTCCCGACACACACGCACGTGTTGTCACTTGTGGACATGACACCACCGTGGGGGACGCACACTCAATATGTGTACACCTTCTTAAATTCTCTCTCAGTCAGACACACACATACTGTGCACAAAAACAATATACAACACACATGCATAAAAAAAAAAAAACACATACACGTCCCTAAACACAATAATAAACACACACACGTATATGCACAAATATGGACAATAACACACTTGAAACCCTGCATAACAACCACTTCTAAAAACACACTAACAAAACACATACAGACACATACTATACAATTCAAGCCCACTTACATAAAAAACGCACACTCATAGACCAACACAACAATAACACAAACACATACAGAAATCACGTGCGTGTAAAAAAAAACAACAACAACAAAAACAACAACAAAACATACGGGATACCGGGGATGGTTGTATCACTTTTTGTACTTTGATCTATTTCTTGGAATCAATACATCATATATAAACAAAACGGATGAAAGACCAAAGTCATGGGTATATTTTTCATATTCATGTCATTTTTGTACTTTGTGTCGGTGCAGAGTTATAAGTAGTGTTGTCCAGATACCGATACTGCATTAAAACAGCGGTATCGGTGAGTACTCACAAGTAACATGCAGATGCCATTAATTGCAACACTAATATTGGATTTTGGATGCAGCATCTTGTGTCTTGCTCGTGCATGACATTCACTGATGTGTGACATGTTCACTGCAAGCCGATCTAAGATATCCTATTGGCCCTTGAATGCTCTGAACCAATGGCAGGACAGCTTTTTCATGTTGAGGAAAAAAATAAATAAAAAAACTTATGGTATCGGCCGATACTGCAAAGCTGGGTATCGGAATCGGTATCGGGGGCCAAAAAACGGTATCGGAACAACACTAGTTATAAGCCATCAAATAGAGGGAGTGAACATGTGACATGTTGCCCCACCAATGGGCAAGTTGTCACACTATATGGGGTAAGATGTCACGTTGGATTTTAAAACTAATAAAACAAGGACAAAATTATCCTTGTTCTCCTGTTTTGTTTTGTTTGCTTTTTCAGCTAGAGAAATTGTTTATCATTGAACTGGAAAATCCATTTTTATCAATGAAACAAAACCTATCAAACTAAATTACTCCTTTTTCAGACTCATCATCTGAAGAACAATTCTGGCAAACGTAAACAGAGTTGCCAGAGGTGCATTTTTCATTCGCCCATTCTTTACATATGTGACAACAAACCCCAAAATGAAACAACTTGCCCCAAACCACCATGTTGGCGAAAACTTGCTCTAGTTCAAAGTTAGCTTAAAACAGAGCAGTGACTCAGGCATGACAAGATGCCTGAATCTCTCCTCTAATGAGTCCACGTGATTTGCTACAATTTGTCTATGTACGACGCCTGCGTCAAAATATATGAAGGTGAATTTTTTTTTTTTTACTTTGTGTTGTGCAAAACATAACTGGCACTCGTGTCAGCTCACAATGTGCTATTCTCTTGTCAGACAGTACACAACCCCTGACCATTTATACAAAGAAAAGTGGTATTCCACTTTTTCGTTGCGCCCTCTGGTGGAGAAGAGAATTGCAATGTGACAACTTACCCGTGATACAACTAGACCCGGTCTCCCCCACATCGCAAACTCACAAAAATTAACAGACAAAAAATACGAAACAAAAAAAAAAAAAACTACACAAAAAGTGCATACGCACACAACATACACTCAAACACGTAGAAAGAATAGAAAGAATACACACACACAGACAAAAAAAAATACTCACATAACACAGTAGATGAGACTATTCAGAACCGTCTCCCCCACGCTAAACCAGGCCGTGACAATCAATGTCTATCATCTACAAATGTGACAATTTATGCCAACATGTGACATTTAAGGTCAAATTCGAGCAAGCAAAAAAAAAAAAAAAAAGCAGGAGTAGTTCATGTTGAGAACTTTCAACTTCATTTACAATTAAAAAACTCAGAATAAAAATAGAAAAAATGTTGAATGCCAACCTCGTCTGAGTGAAAATGTATGTGCAAGTGCTGCCACCTGCTGGTACATGTGACGAACACGATGTCACAGAGTGGCCGGCATGTGGCAGCAGTCTGGTGTCAAAGACTAAATTAAAAAAAAAAAGTATATTCAGACTCAAATTTGCATGCTAAAAACGTTATAGAATCAAGGTAAATTGGGACAATAATAAATACAAAAAAAATTTATTTTTTTCCCCCTCTGCATTTAAGATTCAACAGTCTTGTAAAGCCAGAAATGTTTCTTCCATTTTTATAAGAATAATAAGAATTACAGCCTTGAGGCAAAACCAAAAAATACTTGCTGTGTTGTGTGTGAAATATAGACAAATTTTTACACTTCGCTGCACAAAAAAGGTCAAACTTAGGAGGTGACGCATGTTCAGTTGAAGCATGTTTTTTCTTTCCCAGAACCAAAAAACTTCCATTCCGCTAGCTTAATGCTAACACACAATGAAAAACACCATGGACTGGCTTTTGAAACTAGCAATGATGTTTCGCTAATGCTAACCACTTGAAGTGCAGAACGCTAACTTTTGATGCAATTTCAGTAAACATTAATGCTTTCTTTTTCATTAACGATGTCCGATACACAAAAACAATTACCCCAAAATTTGAGCAATATCAAAGTTTATTCTTAAAATGTAGTATACAGAGGAACAGTAGTACAATTTATGTATTTTCTTTTTTTTTTTTTTAAACAGAGAGAAGACAAACAAAGCAGGAGAATGTTAAGTTCCATCTTTGAAAAGTTCTGGTAAAAACGTAAAAAGAGTAACCTGAATTTTGCTTTTCTGTGTTCGGAGGGCACCGAGTTTTGCATCGCTGTCAGAGAGCAAATAAGTTGAAAAATACAACTTTTTTTTTTTGTTTTTTGTTTTGTTTTTTTAACCTTCTTAAAAGCGTAAAAAAATACAGCCGGGAAGTGAGGATGGATGGTGGACGCGTTTATGTGGGGAAGCAAAAATCTGTAGTGTGGTACGATTTTTTTTGTGTGTGTTTTGTTTTGCTTATTGTAGTCCATACAAGAAATACAGCATTAAAAAAATGACAACAAAAATCAGTAGGATGGCGCGAATCATATATTTAAAAAAAAAAAAAAAAGACTGGAAGTGACGGACAAGCAGCACACAGCAAAGAGGAAGGGAGTTAAATAATAGATTTTTTTCATATATATATATATTCATATCTCATAGACTCTCCACGTATACATATATATATGTATACATATATATTTATGATAGGCCCTAGCCACAGTGATTTTCTGAAAGTGACACGAGGAGGAAGATGAGGTGTCCCGTACAAACTGCATATGAACACATACTGTATCTGTATATATTTATATTTGTGTTTCTATACTGCCGCCCCACAAGAAGAAAAAAAAAAAAAAAAACGTGCTGAAGAAATGGGAGGGAACAATCAGAAAATGGGAGGTGTCAAGTGAACGGTCGCACTAACATGACGCCCGGCTCCTCCCGTACATAAACAAGAATTAACAACAATAACAATAATAATAATTTTGGTTGGACAAAATAGAAATTAACAGTCTTGATTGCATTTTTTGGAGTCAATATATATATATATTTTTTTTAAATAACAAAAAAAAAAAAAAAAAAAAGCAGTTCAAAAAGAAAAGAAGAAAAAGTTCCATTCAGACCCGCATTTTAAGGGGGAAATAAACGGGGAAAAATACGATCACAAAAAGTAAGTGCATGTCTATGATGGCGCCATAGAGCTTCACTCGTTTTTGTCTTGTGGAAACAAAGAAGTGTTTTTTTGTTTTGTTTTTCAGACTACCTGGCAGACCAAATTAAATGGAAAATAAACAACAACCCCCAGACAAACAAACAAAAAAAACACTTTGGACGTCCCGTCACTATCAAGTGATTCCAAATATAAACGGCATTTATAACAGTACCAAATAACAGAAAGACGTCCGCTTTAGGTCCTCGTAACGCAGATTTCATACGGAAAAGTACTGCCGGTAGTTAGGCGGAAAAAACAAGCATAAAAATACGCACAGCTGTTAAAACCAAAATGGCAAAGATTACCTGATAGTCCACAGAAGCCCCTTTTACACCACACCGGCATTTTTCCGCCTCTTTCTGCCCTGACCCGGCAATTTTTGGATCAGAGTCGAGTCGTAACAGAAGCCGAAATATTTGACACGGCATCAAAATATCCGATTAAAGGACGGCACGACGCTGCGTCAAATTTTGCTCGCTTCAGCGTAAAAGGTCGATTGGCGTCTCCTGTTACGGCAGCGATGCCAACTTTGCAGTGCAGGATTTAGTGTTGTCAGAAGTGCCGCTTTTTATGACGTCAACATCAGACGAATTAAAGCCGCACTCAAGGTCCAACATTCCGCGCAGTCGGGGCGACGTTTCATTGCCGACACCAGTGGGCAAAGAAAAGGCAGATCTGGGAACTCTGTGTGAAAAAAGGAGGCTAGTGTTTTTTATGTTGATTGACGTCATAAGGATTAAAGCCACACCGTAGGCTGAGTTATCCACAATGCTAACATGGTAGGTTGTGAAGTTTAACGCCCAACATCTACTCTATTTTCACAAGGCTCGCTTTCTCGGTAGGTTTGGATTATTGGAAACCATAAGAACTAAAGCCCCACTGTCGGTCCAATATTAAACGATGGGGGATAGGGATGTTAAGTTTAACACCAAACTTTTCCTGCCCTATGTTTTGCAAGACAGTATCAAAAGGGCTGGTGGTGTTGAAAATAAAGGTTTGGACTCTATGGAATTTATAAGAATAAAAGCCAAAAACTGTAGGTCCAGTATTCCGACTACAGGACTAAAGGTATTCCGCAATGCCGGGACAGGGTCTGAAATTCACCCACATTAATTTCTCCTGTCCCCATTTTTTTGAGGTTGCTGTGTGAAAGAGGATAGTGTTGGTCGAGGTAAAGTTTTGGATGAGACAGTAAGAATTAATGCATTTTGTAGGTCCAGTATTCAAGATGACAGCACAGAGAGACAGAGATAGAGAGAGAGGTTTTGAAGAGTGAAATCAGAAAAATTAAAGCCATGCTATAGGTCCTGTATTCTGCGACAAAGTTGCCCGTGTACACAATGCCAAGTGTCAAAACACGACCTTCACTCCCCCATCCTTCCACTGTTTTTGCAACGTCTCTGCATAAGAGGCTAGTGTTGTTGGAGGTAAAGGTTTTGGTTATGACAGAAATGGTAACAATTAAAGCCTTGCTGTAGGTCCAGTATTGTCAAATGCAAAAAATTTATCTTATGGTGACACGTCCCAGCTTTTTTTTTTTTTCCTGTGTGAAAGAGGCTAGTGTCGTTGGAAATGAAGGTTTTGATGATGTGATGATTACAGAAATTATACAAATTAAAGCCATACTGTAGGTCCAGTAGTTTGCGACAAAGCCGCCTGCGAAAAAGGGTATTCTGCGATCAAGTTTAACACGTGTGTAAAAGGCAAAGGTGGATACGTTTCAGAACTTCTGTTACGGCTCAGATTTTTTTTCTCTGTGCCACTTGACGCTTCTTACGACAAGAATTAAAGCCTGGCTTTTCGCTGGGTTGGGCGTGAAAGGCAAAAGCGGATAAATGCCGGGGTTTCAGTTTTTTTTTTTGTTTTTTTTTGGTGGGATCTCTGCATGAAAGAGGCTATAGTGTTGTAGAGAGGAGGTGAAGCGTCAGTTGAACAATTGAAGCTTATTTGTTTTTCTTTCATGATGACAGACATCATAATTAAAGCCTCGCTTGTTTTGTAGGTCCAGTATTCTGCGACAAAGCATTACAGCACCAAACGTCGTCATTTGGCAAAAAAATAAAATAAAAAAAATAAGAATCAAAAGAAAACATCGAACGATTCAAGCTTTAAGTGAAAGTCAAATGCTTTTTTTTTTTTTTTTTAAAGTGTTAGCGTGACACGGCGATTGGTATAAAGCTAGCTAGAACAGTCCCCCCCCCTCCCTCGCGCTTTACATCTTATACATTTAAATAGTTTTTCTTAAAACTCTAAAAGAAAAAAAAATCAACTAAGAAAGGTGTCTTTTCTTTGAAGCGTATTCAGTAGTTTTTCCTGCTCTTCTTGGTGTGCGGTCTGTTTGGCACGACGTCGTCACAGCCCTCGTTTTCGTTTTCTTTTTTTAAATTAACATCATATAAATATGGCTGTGATAAAGTCAGCAAACAGATTTTTTGGTTCCAAGATTTGTGCAGGGAAACAAAAAAGGGAAAGAAAAACGGAATAATATAGAATATTTGAGCGCAACTAAACGCCATCTACACAGCAAGTAAATAAAAAACGAATAAAAGTTAACGATAAAACTTAGATCATCTGTGATAAGACCATAAAATCTTAAATTAAATAATTAACATTTTTTACCTCCAATGATTGGTCTAGCTAGCCCTCCCTGCCTATTGAAAAGGAAACATACATCCAAAAACAAAACAACCTGATTATTTCACATAATCTTTCTCTGGTGGCCATTAATAATAATAATAATAATAATAATAATAATAAAATCTGTACAAGGCGGGGTTCCCACGCTACCAAAGCTCTTTTCTTTCTTTTTGTCAAACTCGCGTAATTAAGCAACCTCAAGGTTTCGATAGCACTTTTGGAGTTGATTGTTTACCAGCTTACATATTTTAAAAACAACAACAACAAAAACAAAAATGAGGCTAGAACTCCTTGTCATCCTCCGGAGGGGCGGCGGCGGAGGCGGCGCCGCCCCGGTGGGCCCAAGCGGCTCGGTCGTGGTCGGCGGAGGCGGAGTCGTTGTCGGCCTCCAGCAGGTCGTCGGCGTCGTCGCCCTCGAAGTCGTCGTCGCGGGGGAACTCCATGGCCTCCAGGCCCTCCTGGCCGGCCTGGTGCGAGTCGGCGCAGTCCACGCAGACGCCGTAGCGCCGCGAGCCGTGCCGGATGCCCACGCTGGCCGCCAGCATGAAGATCTTCTTGCACACCATGCACTTGTACTTCTTGTCCTTCTTGTGCACCTGCCGGGACGGGAGGGGCGCACGGGACGGGACGGGACGGGACGGGACGGGACGGGACGGGACGGGACGGGGACGGACACCGTGAGTCCAGTTTTCGTCTTGGCAACATGAGGCTAACTTCCCACGCAGCCTTAGCTTGGAATGGACTAGTTTTAGAGGTGCAACAATTAATCGGTACCTAATTGGCTGTCATATTAATTAATTATTTTGATCATGAATTAATTGTTTAGAGACCTCATTCAAGTTCAAATTGTTCAACTCTTCAGAGTTTCAGCCTTTGAACTCGAGCTGTTGAAACTAATTGATTAACAAATAAATGGACAACTACGATAGTCGATTATTTAGCAACCTTGTTGTTGAAAATGTCAGAATTTCAGCTTCTCAACAGTAAATATTTTCAGATTTTTATAATTTTCCATAAAAGCAGACTGATTGTCTTTAATAAATGATCATCTTTTCCTTTAAAAAAAATAAAAAAATAAAATAAATAAAAAAAATACGAGCAACATTTGACGGTTTCTGATGGACTGACAGACCAAAACAGGAACTAAATCAGAAACGTCAATCATGTTTGTGCATTTACAGCACCGTCCATTTAAAATTGTCAGTTTGTTGTTTTTGTTTTTTGTTTTTTTATAAAAGGGACAGAAATTGTTTTTTAATCAAATTATTTGATTCATTGAATCGCATTCATAGCTTAATTGATTATTAAAGTTAGTTGCAGCCCTATTACAATACCAAAAACAATGAAAGCATTCTAATAGTGGTGCAACAATTAATTGATTATTATAGAATTATTTAGAAAAACAATTGGTTCGAGGCATTAATTGAAAATTCAAAAATTTTCTTTAGAATACGTTCAATGCGCCCCCATACTTATTCTGATGAATACTGTTTGTGTGGAAGATGAATTAAGCAGAAAAATCGACCCGATGTAGCTGTCTCGGGGCAGCCATTTTGTTTTGGCTAAAAAATGACAAGCCAAACCCAGAACACAGGCGAGCTGCGACGGTTGTGACGCTCACTAAACAAGGCAGCCAGATTTGTTACCTTAGCTGCCAAATGCTATGCTAGCCACCTAGCTGCTAGGCAAAATTGTGTTTTTTTCTTGGCGGGGTAGTTTAACGTACTCACCAGGGAATGTCTCTTGACGTGCTCGCGGCGAGTGAAGAGCTTGCCGCAGATGTCACAGCTGAAGGAGCGCACGCCCGAGTGGATGACCAGGTGCCTCTTGAGGGTGCGCCGGTGCTTGGCGATGTAGTTGCAGTGCGGGCACTTCAGCTTGTTGATGGCCAGCAGCGACGACTCGCCTAATGAGAGGTGGAACAGTTTGTTTTGTTTTGTTTTGTTTTAAGTGAATGTTCCAAGGTTTAGCGTTGCCACAATATTTTTTTTCAGCACATCCAACATGGCAGCCAGCAGCTAGCAAACTTCTGCAATCATCTGATCATTTATGCTAACTGCTCATCACTAGGTGGTTGAAGGTCCCCGCAAGGCACGCAAGTGTGACCGTTGCGAGAGTTAGCTCATCCGACGTGGCGCAGCAGCTAGCAAGCTACATATTTAGACGTGTGACCTGCTTGAAACAAAGTAGAAGAGACATATGCGAAGGACGGCAGCTGCTATGTGCTTGAACGGCGCTCTCCCCCGCGCCCTGCGCCCGCCACCCTCGGATGCTAACGAGCTCTTGCAGACAGATGGTTTTGAGCGTAAATTAGTAGCCTATTGATTTTGAAAGCGCTTCAAAATGGAGGACACCGGGGGGAAGTGAAGAGTCACCACCTTTTGTTTGAACTGACAACAGTGCTGTCGTCAAGGCAGGTTGCTAAGTGGGGGGGTGTGGGGGGGGGGGGGGGGGAATCCGAGGTTACCTGTGAGTGTGTGCGGGCACTTATATACGTGCGTGTTCCTTTCCTATCATTTCAAGTGACAAAGGGGTGGTGCACCTTTTCCCTAATTTAACGAGCCTTTTGTATACAACCGCACTGTCGCCATGGCGACAACACGCTTCCAGCCCAACCTCCACTCCGTTGAAAAAAAAAAAACAAAAAAAAACGCAAACGTTCGCCTGCGACGCAAATGGGGAGCCCAGATTTGAGAAGAGATTTAGTAGAGAAAAACTGCTACACAAAAATATGACATTTTGCCACTAGAAACACCTTATCTAACGATTTGACAATATAGTTACATATCTGACTAACTTCGGATTTTTTTTTTGTTTTTTTTGTCCAAATCCCTACTACACTTTGTGGGCAATACAACCAGTGTTGTAAAAGAGATGACATGCTTACATTCTAATTTAAGTGCAAAACTTTTGTGGATTTAGTAGAAGATTGTACAAACATTTAATATTAGCATGAAAGATGCACATTTCTTATTTATTTATTTTGTAAAAACGTTACTCATCTTGGGTCTGGTGTCTCATATAACCACAATGTTGCCACTGTGATGACACACTTCCAGCCCAATTCCTATTCATGATTTGAATTGAAATCAAACGCATAAATTCAAGTGCAGCATAATGGGGAAGCCTTAATTTGAGTGCGACACATTTGCGTATTTAGTAGAAAAATGCTAAAAAAAAAAAAAAAAAAACACACATGACCAAAACACAATTTTGCACACAGAACAAACACTTTGCCATCAGTTCTAATCCAAAATAGAAAAAGAAAAATACACAACTTTTTTTTTTTTTTTTAACTATTTAGTGCATTTCATTCATGCAAAAGAAAGACGTGATATTTATCTTTGTGTTATTTTCAAAATAAGACATTTGCAAACATCAGCTTTTATTGGGAAAACCACCAAGATTTTCGCAAATTTTCTGATATTTTACGGGAAGTGAATAATAATTTGTGCATTTTCTGCACATCACAGTTTTGATTAAAGTTATTTGAAAATAAAACACGATTTTAAACATCACCATTCATTGATTAATTGGCAAATTAATCCACAGCTTAATCAATTATTGAAAAAAAAAAATCATTAGCTGTAGTCCTAAAAAATAATTACTACGTCAAATGCCACCCAAAAATAAAAATAAAATCCTATCAAAATTGCTGCTATGTTGTCAACATTTGTACATTTAGAATATCGTGGTTTAACTTGTATTTGGAATTGCAAGGTAGCCTCGATTAAAATTGTTGATCCCGGTTTACCCGTGTGAAAAGCGCATCAAATAGTATGTGAGGACGTGCGTTAATTGCTGCCGCTTACCATTTTCCCAGGACTCCCCTGGCTGGATGATGCTATACTGGATCTGATTGGCCAGCTCTGGGAAAAGGGGGTGGGGTTTGTGATTTCAGGAAAGAAGTGAGAGGGAGACAAAAAAAAAAAAAAAGGGAGAGGTGAGAGGTTTGTCAGAGGGGAGGCGGGTGCGTCTTTTTTGTGTACACAACTAACTTGTCCACACACATGCATACACATGGGGAACAATGCGAGCTTCACTTACATCGACAAACGCACGCACGCACAGGGCTCTATTGTATGTAAAGTAGCGTGGCGGGCCACACCTGCGAGTACATGTGTCCGTGTCCTCCATGTTGAGTGCGCACACCCCATTAAGAAGATGGCTGCCACGCTCCCTGGGTCAATATTTGGAAACGGGCCTGTGCCCCCCCCTCCCAACCTGACTAATGTAATGCCACAGTAACTGACTTATAAAGATTCAGGTCACATTATCACAGAAAAAGGTTTTAAATTATTCATTTCAGTCCAAAAAATTCCAAAAACAGGGGTGTGTAGACTTTTTATACACTGTTTGTCAGCTGCTTCTCACGTCGTTCCAGCTTGCCGCTCACTTCATGTTGCTAACCTTCCCAGTGTAGGCGAGGTTTTGTTTGTCAACTTGCCGCAAAAATCAATTGCGTGCCGCTCTCTGCTTTTCGCGGCGACGGCGCGCTAGCCATGTGACGCGCGCAACAAAACCCGCCACTGTGCGGCGCCTAATCGGGCATGGCCGCCGGACTGCGAGGAGAAGCCGATCCATTTTGCTGATAAGGACCATCAAAAGCGCACGCATTTTTTTTCCCACAGTGCTGCGAAAGACGCAACAGAAAAACTGCAGAGAGCACCCTTGGGTGCAGAACATTAGAGCGCGCGCACCCCTCCCCACACCCGCTCCCCCAAGGCATCACTTGTGGAGCGCATTAGAGGAGCTGCAGGCACTAAGAGCATTGCAGCGCATTTAGGGGGGGGAGGCCTGAGGGAGAGGACCACCCCACCGCCCCAACCCCCCCACGCTTTCTTCATTATCCTGCATTAGGGAGGGAACCAAATGTCGGAAAAAACACGTCCGGCGCTTCCGTCACGGTGGAGGAGCGCCACTTTAATGGCCGAAGGAGAGATTACGGTCGAGGAGAAATGGCGACGTGTAGATAGATTAAAAGGTTATTCAAGGATACCCGCGGGTGCAATCCACATGTATGGAAGGACACAAAGAGGATTTTCAAATGGAGTCATGCACATTTTTTTATTATTTTTTTTGATTGTGGAAGGGCAAGCGTGTGCGATGGCGCCCCGGCGTCCACAAAGCGGGCGTTAACGTGGGTATAAGCCTCTCGGCGCAAGCCCCCACCACCCCCCGCCCGGCTCTGGAGCGATTAGCGGGGGGGATCATCAGAAAGGAACGGCGGGCCAGGTTGAGCCTGCTTGAGAAGCGCGCGCACGCTGCCCCGGCCGGGGTGTGCTACGGACGCACTCAAACCTTTCAAACGCGCGCATGCACACACATTTGACCTGGGTCATTTTCAGTTATGTCAAAGTGTGGGAAGATGACTGCGGATACGGTTAAAGATTACAAAGCGCTGCGATTCGTATTTTGTACTCCCCTTGTGTTACAACCATTATGAAATGCTTTATCGGAATAGGGCTGTGCAATTAACCGAAATTTAATTAGCATAATCAGCATAATCGCAAAAAAAAAAGAAAAAAAAAATATAAAATACAGTGCTCAGCATATGAGTACACCCCCTTCAAAAAAAAAAATTTATTCAATATCTCAATGAAAATCAGAACAAAACCACAGAACAAAAATTTTGACAAAATGTTTTCTGTAGAATATGCACTTAACTCACAACATGAAAATAAGGTTGTAATAGAATGCATAGATTACAAAATCTTCAATTTAATCAAATTAACTAATACAAAAAATTAATGCAACCCCCAACAAAAAATGACTACTTCTAGTATTTTCTATAACCACCATGACTGTTATGGATAGCAACTTGTCTGCTAGGCCTGGAATTAACAAGTTGTCAGTCTTTTTCTCAGGGTCTACTTATCTGTGCAAAACGTACTTTAATATATTTAATTTAAAAGATACTTTTTATGGGTACTCTAACAAATTTTGCTTGCAAGTTGCAATCAATGGCCCACATTTGTGGGAGAATTTTGTAGTCTAGTAAGTATCCCATAGAAAATTTCAATTCTGAAATTAAATTCTGTTGGGGTGTACTCATTTATGCTGAGCACTGTAACTAATTTAATAAATTTGGTTTCATCCAAAAGGAATTGAATAATTATAGTGTTTCAAAGAATTTCATTGGTCCTAATATTTTTTGTTTTTTTTACATTTAAACAACTTCTTGTTTTGCACCAAAAAAATTAATAACCGTCCTACACATGTGCACATGTTGCACTCCAAACTAAAAGTTTTTGACAACACAAAAAAATATATATATTTTATAAATATATATTATTATAAAGTCTGTTTGGTCCAAAAGGAACTTACATAATTATAATTATAGTGTTTCTATTTTTTTTTAAATTGGTCTTAATATTTTATAAATGTGTAAACATTTTCTTGTTTTGTACCAAAAAAAATTAATGATCGTCCAACTTCAAGTTTTTGCCTAAATAAATAAATAAATTAACAAATAAATTAATTAATTAATACATACAATTATAAATTTTGTTTGGTCCTAAAGGAACGTACATAATTATAGTGTTTCTATCTATTTTTTAATTGGTCTAAATAATTTTGTGTAAACATTTTATTGTTTTGTACCAAAAAAAAATTAATGATAAACATAAATAAATTAATTAAAAAATATATATTAATTCTGTTTGTTCCAAAAGTAACTTACATAATTATAGTGTTTATATATTTTTTTAATTGGTCTTAACATTTTAAATAACATAAATAATCATTTGAATAATCGTGCTTTCAATTCTTGCCAAAACAATCGTGATTATTATTTTGTCCATAATAGAGCAGCCCTAATTGGAAACAAGATATTTTAACGTGGTGAAAATTTGTCATCAATGTGTCCGCAAAAGGGGGAAAATAATTTACGTGTGAGTAAAACTGGCGCAAAAGGTACGTAAGGACTGCAGATGTGCGTCGTACCGGCGTTTTCCGAGAGCGCCGAGAAGTCCTCTCGGGGGTAGGAGGCGGACGGCTGGACGAACATGCCCTCGTCAAAACCCTCCTCGGGCTCGGGCGGGAAGTTGTAGACGAACCTGCGCGTGGTGGCCTGCTTTTTCCGACGGCCGCTGCCGGCAGCGGTGTCGGGGGGCTCGCGCTTGATGGCCGCCGCCGCGCCCGGCTCGTTCCAGACGAAAACCTGCGCGCGGGCCTCTGTGTTGTCGGCTGAGTCGGACGAGTTGTCGTGGTGGTGGCTCCAGCGGCCCGGGGGGCCGCCGGGGGGTCCGGCCCCGACCGGCGTCACCTCCACGTCGCTGGGCTCCTCCTTCACCCTGCCGGCGCCGTCTTCCTCGGCGTCCTCGGCCGCCTCCTTGCTTTGGCTGTTGCCGCTGGCTTTGATGGACAGCTTGGAGAGGATGCTGGTGGCCCAGAAGTTGCTGGGCTTGCGGTCGGGGCGCCCCCGCTGCCCCTCCTTGGCCAGCGTCTGCCGCTTGTTGTAGTCCACCACCACCGAGTCGGGCGCCTCCTGCTTGATGCTGATGTTGAGCGCGTCCTTGATGAAGGCCCGGCACGACTGCACCACCTCGGTCATCTGCAGGTAGCTGGCCACCGACATGACCTCGATGGCGTTCTGGCTGGTGAGCAGCAGGTTGCCCGAGTAGAGGAAGTCCAGGATGACGGAGAAGCCCTGCACGGCGGCCACGTCCAGGTGCGTGACGGTGGCCCGGTCCGGCGCCTCGCTCTGCGTCAGGCAGTAGAGGGTCTTGAAGTAGCGGCTGCCCGCCACCAGGATGTTCTTGTGAGCGCGGAACACCTGACCCGACACCACAATGTTGACGTCGCACAGGATGCCGCTCTTGCGCTGTTTGTCCAGCTCCTGAAGCAGCTGGTAGCAATAAGAGTTCTCGTTGGGCTTGTTGCGGTAGTCGTCCTCCGACGAGTTTGTGGACGGACTGGCGTTGTCCGAGGGCCTTCCCGACTCCTTAGTCCGGACACACAAAAACAACACTGTTAATAGAGGACCCGGCATCAACCAAAATGCACAGCGTAATGGCGAGTGATGGGAATCCAAAAGCGGTCCTCTTTGAAAACCTGTTTTTGACCAGGGCTTGCCGCTGGTGAGGCCACTTAAAGCAACTTTTTTCACTGTTCTTAGTCACAATATTTAAAATAATTATCTCATTTGGGCTTAAAAAACACAAATACATGGTCCCACGTTACTTCACGGTTCACTTATTGCGTATTTTCAATACGGAGTACCCCATAAAATTATTCATGCTGCTATTTTTGTACTTCTTTGTAATATTTGAATAAATCTAAACAGCTCTTTCGTTCATTCAACACAATCCATCACATTTTTAATCAAAGTATAGAATATTTGGTGAATTAAGAAACGTGTCGCACAAGTTAAAATTAAAAAAAAAGTAATGCTCTATGCTCACGGAAAAACATTGGACTTGCATTGTAATTTGATCTGTGAGGATTATTTTGACTTGAAAATGTGATAAAATGTTTTGACTACTACAACAACATATGTCTGAATTGTGTGATAGTCACAAGCAACGGCAATACAATACGCCATGGAAAAGAAGCGTTGCATTGTGGAAATAGCACAAATGCCCAGATTTTCGATACACTAAGAAGGAACAAGGTAATTACATAAATTTGTAACGTTATAACATTAAATATGTTGAAAGTATGCCAGGCTGTTTTTATAACATCGAGGTACCGCTAAACATCTATAAAATGTCTTCTTTTTCTTTTTAATGAGTGTTTACAGTACGTTGTGATGATTTAGGATCACTTTATATGGATAAAATGTATCTTATTCAAGGGATTTTATGGTAATTACATGGCTCAAAAACATACATTTTCATTTAAAAAAAAAAAAAAGTAACTAACATTTACCTTATACCACTAATTTTACACCCACACATTGTATTTTCCGAGTCAAAAATATCCCCGTAATAATCGTATAATTTACAGCAAAAAAAAAAAAAAAAATATATATATACACTTGAAACACGTATTGCAACAAGTCGTCAAGCAAATGACGGTTACGCTATGTGAGACAAAGAACTCATGAGCATTCAATATGGATGCCAGGAAGGACATTTGTCAACACAAGCAAGATTTGTCTCAAAATTGTGTTAGTAAACTCATTTGTTAGAAAACCCAGGTTCCACCTTAATTGCACCATTGTTTTCGTAGGTGCAGATCAGAAAAGCCAGATTCCCTATAATGGTGACTTGACTTTTTTTTTTTTTTCTCCGAAGTTGTGTTTGAGATTAATAATGTAAATCCTGTTTGGTGTTGTGGTCAACTTTGTTGTCGACGAACGGTTCGGAATTTGCCAAAGGACATTTTGAGAACAACGTGTACAAAATAAAAGTAGAATTGTGTGTTTATACAAATAGGACATTTCCCTGGCGGTCGCCTCATCTTTACTAAACACGCTGGCGTCGGCAAACAACCCCAGGGTTCCTGACACACCCGTCGGAGGGGGAGAAACTGGTCCGACAGGCTCCCAAAAAGCAGAGCGGGGATACAAATGAGGTACAATGGAGGGATGGGCTGCCTGGACTGGAAGCCATTATCACGTCAGCCTTCCAAGCCAGGACGGAGTTCAGTCGGAATTCTTTGCAAGACTTTCTGGCTTGCTTGACGAGTTGCTGAATCAAACTTTGACACCACGCTGCAGCCAAATTGGATGACCTCGGCAAAAAAGCTTGACAATCTAGCATTTGTGTCTGCCACGGATCAAAATGGCCAATTTCCTGTTGGCATATGTCCGCAAGACTTTTCCCATCATGATAGACATATACAAGCAGAGCAACTGCTATCAGGGGTCGTGCTCGGACCCTGAAATACATTTTCACCAGGTTGACACACACTTGTGATAAATGGCTGACTTTTCTGGCATTGGAAAGACCCCCAAATCAGCGATTTCTAATAATAATCTTGGGCCAAACCAATTTGTTGTGCAAGGGGAACAAATGTGACAGATTTGGACTACTGAGACCAAAACAACCACAAGAGATATCAGCTCGCCACTGGCCATTTTCCCCAAAGTTGAGTCTGTGAGACATGGCAGCTCTGGAACAAAACAATCAAATAGATTCTTTCCTTCTTAACCACACAAGTCAAATATTGAGCCCAAAACACGGCCAACACAGTCCTAGAATGCTGGCTTCTTTCTGCCGTTTTGGTTTACACTTTAGTCAACCACAATGCGGCTTAGACATTGATGCTGTTTTTTTAGTCAATCATTTCTTGCCACATCTCTGGACAACTTTGTGAAAAAAGCATGAGCGACACACTTCCTAGCTTGATGTATGAATTAACGACAGCGCAAGTGAGCGTAACAATCAAAATGGGTCACTGGACTCGTTTTTCGTGCAGAAACTCCCCAGACTATTGCGATTTAAGTCATTTATGTTCCCATCAATTCCGCTGTTTGCAACCCACGTCATAACTAAACTGATTAAAATTGAGTTTTATTTTATGGAGAAATCTCAACAGGTAATTGAAGACATTACTTCTTCAGTTGTTTGCTTAGTTACATACAAATACTATCATGGGGGGGGGTGACACCGTTTGTTTTCGATGTAACGTAAAAGCTCATTTCTCCAAATTTTTCTGTAGCGTGAGGTGCGGTTCAAAATTTTGATCTGTCAAGCTGACCTGCAATTTTTGTTTTTAAATCAGACAAACCTTCTGATCTTTAGATGACTGCAGTTGCGACTTCTTCACTTGTTTGGCAATAATGGGACATTATGTTTTCAATTTCATTAAATAAAAATACATCAGTTGCCGTATGTTAGCAAAAAATAAAACATAAATTGAAGCCCATGCGCTACAGTGCCTCAGCAAGAGCACAATTGGCAAGCCTACCTCCCATTACTATGTAAGCCAAATTCTTCTCCTTTGGGTATCTGTAGCAGAAAGATGGCAACGAAACATGTCAGATTACTAGACCTATGATTAAGTTAAAAAATGTACGTTGATGTGATAGAACTTTTTTTTTTTTTTTTGCATATTATTGAAATTGTGTGTTTTTTTAAATGCTCGTTCACCACTAGATAGTGCTAAATTCCACACACTGTCACTTTAAGGATTTATTATTTTCTGTAAAAAAAAAAAAAAAAAAAAAAAGAAGCTTTTTTTTAAGTTAAAATACATTTTATTTAAAAATTATACACATTATATCATGGAAAAAACATGTTTTGTTGTTCCTAAATGTATTAAAAATAAACTAATTTTACAATAAGATTGCAACATAAATTGTCCAAAAAAAGCTTAATTTAATTCATTTCTTATCTGCAATAAATCTGACAAAACAAAAACACTTTCACGTTGTCATTATGGGATGTGTCATGTGTGTACCATTCATGTTGGAGAAAAATGTGGAAAAAAATGTAAGCATTGTCATTTTTTTTTTTTGAGCTGCACTACATGGTCATGATATCATCTAATGGTGGACTTTTTGTACACTGAAACAAAGAGGCAATCTGGAGGAGTTCTGTCCGAGGATGGATGACGGGGAGGGCTGGCAGAATCGTCAACCTACCCTGGAACAGATCTACCGTCCCCCCTCCCCACACCTTCAACCCTCCCACCCGTCCTCCTTACAAGCCAACGAGCCAGCCTGGTACCGAGTAAGTAAGATGGGGGAGTATACATCCAGCACACACACACACACACACACACACACACACACACACACACACTAACGGTGAGCTTCATATAGCAGCACATCCACAAGGCAGAGAAGACGCCTACATTGCGAGTATTTTTTTTTTTTGCAACAAAACTGCACAGCAGATGTCCTAATCCAGAATAATTCACATTGCTCCGGCATTTTTGCTCCCCGCCCACCACCCTCGTAAACACACAGAGCGCAAGCTGCCCACACACACACACACACACACAGCTGGGGTTTCAGCCGATTAAATCCATTTCTCTGAGGTCCCCACCCAGCCCCCACTCTCTGCACAGCAGCCCGGGCACACAGGATGGCATATAAAAAGGGGGGAGAGGAGTGAGTGGAGGGGGTTTATCATCCATCCTCGGCCACACAGCTGGAGGGAGGGAGAGAGCGAGCGAGCGATGGGATGTGAGGGATTGAGAGAGAGCGAATGGGAACATGCTTTTGCAGGCTGGACGCCGCGCTCGCTATAATGGCTGAAAAGGAGCCTTATAATGGAGGAAAAGTTACAAAGGCAAGATAAGAGATGGCTGATAGTTGCCAGACCTTGAGAGAAAATGTGGAGCAGGGGAGGGGGTGGGAGTAGGCGAAGGAACGCGAATGAGCGAGCGCCGAAGTCGACAAGGCGACGGGTCACCCCATTTTTTAGTGGCCTTCACAATGGCCCGCGTTCTCCCCGAGGCTCATTGTCCACTCACTGTGGGCCTTTTGTGAAATCACTTCTTCTTCAGACTGCGCAGGACGGAGCCAGGGGGTGCGCCGGCGCCGAGGCGAGTCGGGCCAGGACGAGGGAGAGGGCAAGACGATGCGGACGCATCGGAGGCGATTAAACATCGAAAGGTCCAACACAATCCGAAAATAAAATACATTTGTATTTTTTTTAAACCAACAACACTGTGATACTGAAGTCATTCTGAAGATGATGAAAATATTCACAAACAAACATTTGCCGCTAAAGTCACACAAGGAATCACACGTGATGAGACCTCGACAAACCTGACTTGAATTTCAACAAACTCTTGAAAACAGACTTAAAGGGGAAAACATTCCTTGACAAAACTGTTATGTGACCTCACAATTCTAAACATGAGTTATGAAGCAAAATCCAGCCATTTTTAATCGATCTCAAGGGCGGCCATTTGCTGTCGACTAAAGATGACATCACAGTTGCTCAGGGCTCAGGAAACAACCAATCAGAGTTCACCTGTTTTATGAAGCTGAGCTGTGATTGGTTGTTACTTGAAGACCTGTGCAACTGGGATGTCAGCAAGTGGCAAAATGGCTGCCTTCCGATGTTGATAAAAACTGGTGGTTTTTGCTGCTTAACATATATTCCACTAACACAATATTAACCAGAATACCATATTTAGACTAGTGGCGCTTCATAGAACATATTGTCAAGAATTGTTTTTTTTTTGTTTTTTTTGGGTTGCCTTCCACTTTAAAGAATATGTACATTGGCGGCGATAAACAGGAAGGTTTTTAAACATTTATTTAGGTAGATATTTTTAAGTTATGCTTTCTGTCGTTGTTGTTTTAAGTTAAACAATGTATTTTATTTGCATTTTTATTGAATCAATGTTACAGTGCCTAACAATAATATTCAATAAAATATTTTACTGTCTGGGGATACTTGCAGAGCATATTATGTGTCCTAGAACTGACCGTGCAGGACCAAAAAATGGTTCCAGCGTACCTGAGAATTTGGAGATCCTGTTAATGATTAGCCACCTTGCTCCAACTGCCTGCAGCTTTTTCAGCCATTGGCACATAAGACAGCAGCCCGGGAAGGTAACACATACTAGTTTTGGACATTAAGTAAGCGCAAATTCCAGCTAGGTTGCTGAATCCTGCAGGTTCCTTTCTCCAGATGTGCCACGTTGGAGTCGGGACCCACAAACAAGGGGTTTGAGGATGTCTGAAAGGAATCTCCAATGAGTTAAATACATCAATAATTTCACGAGTTATTAGTGCACTAAATTACTTTTATTACTGTTTTAAGTGCTGCTTGGTAGATTTTTTTTTTCCTTTTGTCTAACAAGCTGAATTTGAGTTTGAGCAAGCTTCAGATACACCGCCACATATAAAAAAAGAGAAGCGATGAAGATAATGCCCTTGCAAGTGGGAAAGGCGAGCCACTGCGGCCAATGCAAGACAAATACAAAATGAAATCACTTGCAAGGAGCTGCTGTAAGCCCTCACGCAAAAACGCCAGCTATTGATGTCACTCACTAGTCCACACCCTTTAAAAAGCACACATCCGACACACAAATAGTCCGTAAAGTAATTACGCTTTGGAAAACAAATCTTATTTCTAGACACTCTTTTATATTGTTTTGTACAACAAGAGTGAATTTTCTTTATTAAAAACAAAACACTGTTTTTGGGGTGTTCGGAGTTAGAACTTAACACCATTCCAAAATGATTTGATATACCAGTAAATTTTGTTCCAAGCTTGGTCCAGACAAAATTCAACTCAACTGTATCGCACAGTAGCGAAACGCTGGATGGCATGGGGACTACAAAAAACCACGATGGAGGGCTTGATCGAGGCATCAAGAAAGGCTCAACACAAATACACGTCAAAGCCAAACAAACCCGTGGAGCCCCGCCCCCTCAAGTGGCGGCTGATCCGCGACAAACACGACGCGCCCCGAACAGTAATCCAGCAGTGTCGCCATATAGAAATTAAAGCCCCCCCCAAGAACCCCACCCAAAGGCCCACAGTCTCATGATCGGACCCCTGAGGCCAACAGTAGTTGCCCCCACCCCAATAACAAAACAAAAACAAACAAAAAAAAGTCAACTATAGTTGACGCCCCAAACTCAAGCCAGCCAGCCGGTCCCCAGATAGCAGAACAATACAGCTGTGTTCATGTGGCCCAAGGTGTGGGAGGGCCGCCGAGCGTCTCCCGGCCTCTCAACAATGTCATGCCAGAGAAGAAGTTGACGAGGAGGTGCGGTGGGGGATCCACAGAGTCACAAGAATTCTCCCTCTGGCGGCAGCCCACCCCGTTTCACTGACCTGTGGCCCCCAATAAACATCCCATCCACCGCACTATCTTGCCAGACCGCAAACAGTCCCCCCCCATTTTGGGGCAAAAGGTACAATAAAGGGTTGAAATGACCCCCCTCCCAAATTTTCAGCGCTTGCGAATCACTTCAGTTAGCCGATTGTACCCAACCAAAGGGGCCAAAAAAAAAAGTCACATGTACCACAAGGGTGGGGTACCTTCTTCCCATCTGAGGGCCAGACTAAACTTTGGTTTTGGGGGCAACATACCGTTTCCTTACTAGGTAGTAAAATCCAAGGCCCCCCACCCAAGTCAAAACTAAAAAGTGAATTTTCCAACCTGTATTGTAACTGTCTGGTTTTAAGGTGCAGACAAAGGGTGGCGCACATGCAGAAAACCAAAACTGAAACTAAATTCCGAGAGGGGAATTTTTTTTTCTCCTGTGCACTGAAACTGCAGTTTAGTTTCTGTAGTAACAAATGTAAACGAATAAATACTAAGCCCATTACATCATTAGCACTTTTTACACTGGCAACATGGCCCAAAATGAGTTTTTCACTAAAATTGACTATTTGGGGGCATAATAGTAATTAAAAAGATTCTCCATTATGTTTGCTTATTGTAGCCACACAATATAGTCGTCATTCAAATTTTCTATAGGGATTGACCAATTATCAGCCGGGCATTTTTAACAAATATCGGCATCAGCCTATTTTTTAAAAATCTGCCAACCGATATAATAGATCATTTTAAATCTGTGTTAACTTGAGTAAACTATTTATTTAAATTTTCAGTGAACTATATATATCAGCCAGTGATATTTTTACATTTTTAAATGTTTTTTTAATCCCTAAAAACACAAAGGAAAACTAAATGAAGCAGTGCCATAAATGTGTTTTTCACAACTGCGGAGCAACTTTTATACAGACTACTCCTAAAAATCTCTCGTCACATTTTACCTTTTTTTCGCCTTATTTTGGTCCACGCTGGATAAAATCCAGACATAGGACCACGCCTAAACAATTCCTGACAATCCCCTCTCTCGGAAGAGACCCACATTTATCCCAGCTGCCCCGCGTGCTGGGGGCTAATCGAGTTAGCTTCTCTCCCAACACTTTGCCGACTTACAAAATAACGTAGCCGAGTATTAGCATCACTGGCACACAGGATAGTAGGACACGGCCCTTGGCGTGCGCGGCGTACGTGCGGGGGTTCTCGTTGCCGGGGAGAATCCGCGGCGCCAAGCCCCCTAATCCACTGGCAGCGCTCTCCTTCCCAATTAGACGTGTGTACAAGTTAGTGGATCACTTTAAGTCATTCTGATTAGCGATTGCGTGTGGCCAAGGAAGGAACTAAATGCGGTCGTCCAATCCTCTTGCGAGTCAAACGGGCCTGGCGAAGTCGGCCGTGACAGCTCGCTCGGCGCCGTCGTCGGCAGAAACACACTTTGACACCCGACTGGGATCGTCCATAACGTCGATGAAACACTCCCTGCTTTTATGGCATCTGAGAACGCCGTGCAAATGTCGACGCCATAAAGAAAAAGATAAAAACGCACACATCATATACAGCTGTTACGGTCACGTAGGCCTCAAATACTACAAAGATTTCAGCAACCCTGAATCACATGATTCCCCCCAAAACAAAAAAAGAAAAAAGGAAAAAAATAATAAAAAATAAGACTTGCTTTGCTTTGAAAAAATACAATCCGTTATCAAAAAGTATGTAGGTACCTGATCAAAGTGAAAATTAATCGTCAAGATCTCCTCCCCCTCTCCCAAAAGTCACATTCTGAACTTTGACATGACAACCCAACATTATGACAACCAAAATTAACAATGACATAACTGACAATACTAAATTAGACGCATAAAATTTGACAAATATTCAATTCAAAAGCACTATGAACACCAACACTGCTAGGAATCATCCAAATTTGACTTCATTGGTCCGAAAATTATTACTTACTGAAAACGTGTCTTGGTTCATCTCTTTGCAACAACGTACAGTGACAGTCAGATCAATGAAATTCTCTTCCACTAGGTGGCAGAACGCAAGTAATTAACTTACGTTAATTATACCTTTAATGACATTTTTGTTTGGTGGTGTGCTTTGAAATGTCTTAAATAAAATGTATTGCATCAGTAAAAGTTGGGAGACACTGGGTAACACAGCCCAGAAATATTTTCTACTTTTGCAATTTGACTGTATTTTGTGGGGAAAATTGAATGTTTCACATAAAAAGAACTCAAAGTCACATCGCACTTAAATGTTCGCAGTATGATTTTGAGTCAATGTCTCGGCATGCGGCGTACAATCTTTAATTATAGGATATGCCCCAAATGGTGAACAGTAGGGCCCATTAATCCACAAAAATGTGGATGATGGGGGGTCAGGTGATGCCGTGTCATTCGTATTAAGTGTCAAACTCGAGGCCTGCAAGCCAGATCCGACCCACCCCGTTATTTTATAATCATTTGTTTCCCTATTCTAAGCTAATAAGCATTTCACTTAACTATTCTGAATATTAGGAACGTTCTCTACTAAATACTGAACAATTATTGTGAAAAACACTTTTGCAACTAAAAGTGAGAAAGAACATAAAACTGTTTTCCATTTACATAAAATATTGGCTTTTCGCTGTCCAACTGTACCCAAAGTGAACCCAACTGTGAACTTATTACAAAATACATACTAAACCAGCAACCATGACGTGGCTCGCCATTTGATACCCCTGTATTAGGGACATCCAATTCACCCTGCTCTCATCCTGCCAACCCCCTCCTATTTTTATTTTTTTGCTCTTGTCCAGTATGGATTTTCTGGGGGGGTCATTCTGGCACAACGCCTCTAATTTAGCTCCCAAGGGGAGGAGGGGGAAGGTTGTGTAAAAGCACCAGAGGTCACCAGGGAGCGCGAGCCTTAAGAGGCCGCACAGGAGGGCCCAAGGTGGTGGTGGGGTTGCTGCGGCTCCCCTTGTCATTGTGACCTCTGGCTAGATAGTAATCAAGACAGATGCTGATACAAAGAAAAACGTGGGGCTTAAGTACAGTGCAAACTGAGAAAAAACGTTTACATTTTAGGCAGGCGTGTGCAAACAATATATTCAAGGGACAAAATACATTATTTTTTCCCTGAAGGGACATGAGCCAGGTCGTTGGTAAATATGGGAAACATGTTTGGAAAATGTTAAATAGTTAAATTTTAATAAAACAATACATTTCTTAAATATGTGTGGCATCGGGCCAAAATTTTGTACCTTCAAAATGTCTACTTTTCAGGAGACTCTAAAAACATCCTGTTTGCTCAATTATTAACATAGCATCATCAAAGAGAGTAAGCAATTTTCAACACTTTAGATTGGTCAGTACTTTTTAAAAAAAAAATAACACCCACATGTGTGGACGTACCAATTAATAAAATAAATGGGGTATATATGCCACGGGAGAGGCGGGACTTGTTTTTGCACATGAGCTTTGATTCTGGTTCCGGTTCGCGACGTGTTGGCTGCATCCCACTAAGTGCGCTTCCGACTTTGTGCCCCTCGGTTGCGCATTCCCGTTGACGGGTGCGAGTGTGGAGTGTGTCTGTCAGTTGTCCGAAGCACGTCAGAGAGTTGAGACGCCCTGCATGCTCCCGCAAAATCGACGGGAGCACGCGGTTGGGGGCGCAGGGGTGGGGGATGCGAATATTGGAACGCGGCACACGCCGCAACCCGGAATCAAAGCTCATGTGCAAAATCATGGAAGTCCCACCTCTTCCGTGGCATATACCCCATTAAAATGTTAAATTGATATGTAAAATTGTATATTTGATTTACAACTGTTTTACATTTTATTATATATTTTTTTATTTGTCTTGAACATATGGATCCATTTGTTTTAAATTGTGTTCGTAAATGATTATCAACAGATATTCAATAAAATGATTACTTTTTATGTTAAAAAAGTGATTATACAATGAATATCAAATTAACTACATGAATGATAAATTAGACAATGTTTCAAAAAAACTGATGAATAAATACATTTATTGTACCAATGTAATGGGAAAACAACATTAGTGCAACAAATATTCCAAGCCAGTTGGTCTTGGTGGGCCGGATTAAAGATCTGAGCCGGGAGCCTTGATGGGCCCGCAGCCTACAGTTTGCTCACCCCTGGCCTTGAACAGTCAATTACTTTAGTGTTGTTTACCCCGACCAACATACGAAAGAAGCACAAATGAGTCACAAAAACGTACATTTACACTCCACAGCCAGCTAACTAGCACGATTTTCAGCGTCTCCACCGAGATTTTCAACCCGGACTCGGGCGTCCAATCCCGGCGACACGGCGAACGAGCTACGAGCTAGTTTAGCACCGAATTTAGCTCCTAAGCTAATTAGCCGCAAAGCGAACAACGGGTGGGGGGGTCTCGGACAAGCTCATTTTCGATTTAAATGTTTGATAAAGGGACTAAAATGTCAACCGAGAGACTTGAAAATAGTGAATAAAGTGTATTTAACGTGGTTTGTAAGCATCCTACGGCAAGGTTTGAGAGCGGTGGAGGGGTGCGGGCTGCCACCGAAGCGGTTACCTGTTTGCTGGGGTCATTCCTGCCGTGTTCGGACGACAGGTGATGTCGGAGGAGCAGGGCCCGCTTGTAGCTCCGGCTGCCCTTGGTGAGCTCGTCGCCGCTCCGGGTCGCGACGTCGCGGCACCACGAGCACGACATGAGCCCCGTCTGCTGGCAGAAGCGCAGCCACGGAAACTCGTGGAGCCACGACGCGTGGAAGAGCGAGTGCTTCTGGAGCAGCGTCTGCGGTCTCATCTCCACGCCGCATTTCCTGGGTCCCGCCTCGCCGCTCCCCGACTCGGCGAAGTCGTGGCCGCCCGCTTCCTTGTAGCCGTTCGCCGCCGAGTCGGCATCGCCGCGGCTCCTAGCCGCCCCCTCCGCGTCCTCTTCCTCCTCCGCGTCGGGCTCCGTGCTGTCGCTCACCGAGCCGGCGCCCTCCAGTCGCTTCCGCGTTGGTCCCGTCGCTCCAAGGTCCCCGTCTTCGTCTTGGTCCGGCCGGTTGCCGTTAAAATGTCGGTCCTGGCAGGTCTGGGCCTCCCAGCTGTTGCCGTTCCCCCCGCCGCATCCGGAACCTCCGGAGCCTGTTAGCCCGGCTAGCCCACCGCCTCGGAACGCCAGCGACCTGCGGTTCCTCTCGCCGGACATTTTCTTGCGCTTATGACAACTGTCTCACCAGGATCCCCCCCCGCCACGGCAAAATGTTCCTTTTTCCTTCCGTCCCCTCGCTGTCTCCCCCCCCGCCGTCGTTGCTCGTCCTCGGCCGCTCGTTTTTCGGTCGCGGGGCCCCCGGCCGGTGAGAGTTTGTCGGTTACACGGAAATAAATCGCTCTTTTAATCGCATAATGACATTTTCAGGGTTCTCGCTGCGTCCGCGCAGGCCCCGCAGAGGTCGAATGGCAACGACTTTCCTCCCCACAATGCACCTCGACTGGTGGTGGAGGCGGCGGCGGAGGGGAGGAGGAAAGGGAGGGGGGCCGCTTCGAAGAGGGGGAGATGGGGGTGCTGCTGTGGCTCGCCAATGGGGGCTTTTGTGTGTGCAAGGCTGCACCCATTTTCCGCATGCTTCTCATATCTCTCCGTCTCTCGCGCTCGCTTTTTTTTTTATTTCGTTATCTCTTTAACGCTTTCGGGCTCTGCTGAAAGCACATAAAGAAGACCCTTTTACACCCCTTTTGTGCGTGAATATGATCACGTGACGTGATGTAATTCTCAAGTGTGTAAACTGTTGATTCTTATATCAAATCAAATAAAAATGATCAATTACATCAAATATCACAAAAATGTGCATGAAAATATATTTTTATAACAGAAAGGTGTGTTTTATTTTAGTATATTTTTATTATGGCGAATAAATTATTGTCTAAATTTATAAAATGTGCAAAAATATTTCAAATATAAATATGCACATTATTTCAATTACATTATCATAAAAAATACAAAACATTTGTTTAAAAATCAGGTATTTTTATTTGTTTTTCTTTACTGTTTATTATGTATCCATTTTTTGTACATTTATATAATATACACAATTAGCAATATGACAATTATGTGTCGTACACAGAATAAATAGACCATATTTAATCACATATAACACAACCCCCCCAAAAAAATACAATATTCTGGGACATTTTCACATTCATTTTCTTTACAATATTTTAAAATGTATTGTGAAGTTTTTTAACTTAACTTTAACTTTTAATAAGAACATGTTTATTATATAATATTTGACAATATAAATAAATATTGACTTTCCTTATGTGTAATGATTATTATATTTAAATACAATATTATATGCACATGAAGTGCAGCAACTTTTCTAGAACTGACTCCAGATCAGCAATTGTGTGCCACCTGTGACTTGACATACATTATGCTGTTTTTAAGCTTTATTGAAAACTGAACATGGCATCCATCCCACAACGTTGTCCTGAACAGTACGGCATGTCCACTGCCCCTTTCTTGCAAGACCTGTGATATAAAGTATTTTGTTGTGCTTTTAGTTTTATTGAAGTTGGTGCAAGACAATAGAGTACAGGCACAGCAAGCATTGATCCCACAGTGTTGTTTTGTACAGTGAACAGTACAGAATGTCCAATTCAGCTTCCTTGCAGTTATATCCAGGCCTGGCAAGAAGCAGTCATTCATGAGAACATCCCTCTCTATGTGTGTGTGCGCGAGCGCCCTGCTTTGTGCATTCGTGATAGTTTGCATAGCCGGGTGTAAAGTTTCACTGGCGTCCAATTAAGGGCTTTGCAGACAGCGTGTGAACAGCAGCGGGGGCATAACCCGGCCTTAGATAACATTAAGGTGGCTGTTTGGGGATGTGTCACACAACCATAGGCTAATGGCTAACTGGCAGGCCTGCAGCCAGGCATGCCTTGCACATGCATTGCTGGCTCACACTTACCACTTGAATTAAAAATATTTAGTGCTTGTTTAAGTGATTATAGAAGCACATTGTGTGACGGTAACCATACAGCAGGAAGTGGAACATACAGCCTAACAGGAAAGCAGGAAAGTTGTATGTAATTAGCAAATGACTAGCCAACTGCTCAGAGAAGTTTGCCAAATAACATCTTAAAAAAAAAAATCAGGTTCCCATTTTCAGTTTCCCATAATGTCTATGTGTTAACAAAGCCAGAGTAGCTTTACTTTATTTTAGTTGTATTATGTTGTGTTTAGCTTCTCTTTAGGACAGTTACAAATGTCAGTTGTTCTGCAATGGAGTTTCCACTGTATATTACATAGAAAGAGTCTCTTAATTTATCACAAAAGCAAATACAACTTGAACAAAAAATGGACAGAGACTTTGTAGACATACTGCATTTACATAGTTAGTAGTTAAATCGCTATATAAAAAGCAGCCAATTTATCATTTAGAGCACTTCTGTCGTTTTTGTGTAATTTTATGTGCACAGCCCATATAAATCATTATAGGCTCTGCATTGAACATAATATATTTCATCCAAAAAGCATTATTTTATTTGCAAATCTAAAAAAACAACTATACTTTTTATAAAATGCTTTATATACCAATAAAACTGCTTTCATAACTTTTATGTTACATTCCCTAACAAAAAAATGTTTAGGTGCCTTACTGGGTACTCAAGGCCACCGCAGAAGTACTAAAAAACGTTAATTGTCTTCTAATTTAAATATATTTAAACGTGTCGAACACGTAAGTTTGTTTTTATGTACCTTCAATGTTAGATTCATGCATTTATAAATTCATTAAACGCTTAATTATTAATTCCGGCGTTGTTTTTGACAGAAGCACGTCAGCCAACAAAATAGCTTGTTTATTGCGCATGCGCAGTGTTGACAGCGTCGATTTGACACCCACGTGCTCGCCTCTGTTTACACTTGTACGTGCTGATGTCATAGTAGCAGGACCCGCCCCCCACGCCGTGAATGGCAGCCAGTCAGCGACAAGAAGGCAGAGACCAGGAAGAGGAGAAGAAGAAGATCAAGTAAACGACGAAGAAGAAGGAGAAGCCTTCAGCTTCTACGCCCAAAAAAGGTGTGTCGTGACTGGACCTAACTGCAACTTTACCTCTAACACAGAATCCACGCTGAAACGCACTCATGGACGACAACGACAAAGGTAATTCACTTATTTTGAATGTCTCGCTTACGCTTTGGCATGTTGTCACTTTAAAACAAACAACGGAGAAAAAGACCCGAAACTTAAGATTAAGGCTAGCGAACTATCTTGGTTTGCGCCCCAATTTAAACGTTAACGTGTCAAACTTGACAAAAAGATATTCATTCTAAATGGCAACAAAACTTAACGCGGAAGTGAACGTGTCCGTCTGTGAAGGAGGAACTCATAATTGGAACAACAAAACCACTGAAAAAAAGATCTAAAAGTTTTAAAATGCCACGTGTACACCGCGATTATGTATTTTTTATTTTAGATGTGCTTCTTGACTATGTGTATATGAAAGGCCAAACGGGCTTAAAGTGCGCATGTCAGTAAATAAAATAAAAAAAAACAGGAAGTGAAGTGAACACAAGTGTGCTAAAAGTATTTTGTCGTATAATACGACAAAATGAGGATTCTATTTTTCAATCTATATATGTTGAGTATTTTAGTACATTTTATTTTGTTCAATTATTTTCCTGCGAGATGACTACTTTGTGTTTTAGTTCACAGAAAGTTGACAATTTTGTCTTCTAGTACACTATGTTGAATATATTATGTCTCATTCGACTGTATAATGAGGGTTTTGTGTTTCAATACACCGTATGGAGTGCATCTTGTTATGTATTTTGTCTCACAGTACTCTGTATTTGGTGTATCTTGTGTTTTAGTATACTGCATTTTGAGTATTTAATATTTCAGTATATGATGTGTCAAATTAGTTTTGTAGTACAACATACATTGTGTTGCTTGCGTTTTAGTACACTAGCTGTGGAGTATTTCATGTTATACATGTGTATTTTGTGTTTAGTGCACTGTCACTTACTGTATGTTGTGTATTAGTGTACTTAATGTTGTATATTTTGTGTTAGTACCCTATATCAGTTGTATCAGTTTGGTGTGTTGGCCCCATGGGAACACTTTTAAAAACAAATCAAACCTCATACTAAGTGCTACAAAAAGCTGAAAACGTACAAATGCTCACAACAATGAATATTGGACAAACAACTTCCAAAAGTTATGAACTTCTTTTTGCAGCAAAATGTATGCAAATATAAATTTGGCTGCAATCCACCTGCTTAGCAAGCAGACATTTTGATGAATTATCTTCCATTTGTAGGTAATGGTTACTCTCGCACAACATTATCAGGCCTTTAGTGTACATTCCTCCTTTTATAGGCGCTTTGTCGTCATGGCAACAGACTTCCCCTCCAGTCTCGGCGTGGAAATGAAGCTGGCCGGCGTTATTGTTTTGTTTTTTCTCCCCCTCTTAGCATCCTCCGGATGCGATTGATCATGAGCAGCAGTCGTGATTTGATTTCCACCAGAGAGACCAGTGCACTTTGAGATTGACCACTTTATGTTTTGTTTTTTTTGGTTATTTTACATGTGAACAAAAAATATCCCTCTGCTTGTCCATGGGACCCCACAGCCACTTCTCATAGGACATGAGTGTGTTACAGTGTGCCCCCCCCGCACCCCCCGCCTCCTTTGTCCCATGATTTTGGTTTTCGGCCCATCATGTGACACGCTATGCGGCAAATATTACGCTAATTGATTTGATGCTGCGACCCATCAGGCCGCTCAAACGGACGCTTGTTCCCGTTTGGTAGAAGTGCACGTAACCAACAGTGTCCGGTTTCAATGCGCTGTATTTGAATGAAATACAAGTAAAATAGAGTAAGAGTTCTCCAGCCCTTGTCACAAAAGCATTACTGATAACGGTAAAGGTGATGATTTAAAACTATCTTGATCATTTTGAAGTGTATGTATAATTCTAAAATAACTGTATTGTTCTGAAATCCATCCATCCATCCATTTTCTTGACCGCTTATTCCTCACAAGGGTTTGTTCTGAAATAAAAGTAAAAATATTGATGTAATTTACATTCACTGCTGTTAACTGTTTAGAAAAAAAAAACAATATATACAAAACGAGACTAAGTGCAATTTCAGGAGAAGTTGCGTGGGAATGCTAATAGCTAAATGCTAATATTTGAATCCAATTGAGAGATAAATTATGAAATTATAACCTCCTGGTTACTGGACAATGTGCTTTACGAACTGTGCCTCGTGGAAAGTGATACTTAGAAAAAAGTTCAATGTCTGTCCCATTGAAAATGAATGGGGAAAAGTTGATATTAAATGTTAAATTGTGCAAATACTGTTAGTAATGTGGAATCAGACGATATATATACACTGGACCTTGGAAGGCGTGAATTTTTGAAGCGAAATTGAAATTTCAACAGTGTAAATTGGAAGTATTATGTGGGAGTTATGTGGCAAAAAAAAGTGTGGAGAATAAAAATCACAATAACACACGTGGGAATGCTTCAGCATTCCCACAATTAACAAGTAAGAAATTTAAAATTGTAAATGGTCACACAATGGTAAAAACAATTGCTATTAAAGTGTTAAAAAAAAACAGCCTTTTTCATTTTAACATTTTCAACTGTCACATAAATGTAAACAAATCAATTCTTTAAAAAAAAAAAAAAAATCAATAATCCAACACTTCCTCTTGGAGAGCATCTTGTCATATTTTTCGAGACGCCTCACACACACACATTCATGTTCATCTTAAGCACGCGCGATTCCCACTGCAACTCCTCGGGCGTCCATTCCGGCTGAATAGCCCCCCGAGCCCGCCCCCTCACCCCCACCCCACCCCAAGATGGACGGACAGGCCCCGGCCCAGATTAATGCCGGCCGGGCTGTAATCTGGGACACGGCAGATTACGCTTTTCACTTGGCTCACATGACACATGAACGGGACCTCCAGGATGGAGGGATGGATGACAGAGTAGATGAAGGGTCAGGCGATAGCGCCGCCGCCGCACGGTCTGACGAGCGCAAAAGGACGACGTTCTTGATGCGGAATAGGAACGCGCCAGTCACATGCACGCAATCGTGTCTGGCTCGGATGGGAGTCGCGGGATGACATGGAGGCCCCGGAGGAGTACTGCTCGCCCTTCGACTTTGAGCAAGGTGTCAACGCCAGCTATCTGTACCTGGCGCCCGCCATCAGCGACACGCCGCCCGGCTCGCCGGCGCTTCCCAGTAGAGGTAAACGCGACGTAAAAATTTGTTTTACCTACGATATCAAAGAGTCACAGTACTGCTAAAGTTACTCCAAAGACCTCAAGATTCAGTCCAATTACGAGATGATTCGCTATAATTCCGATCGAATACCATTCACAGATTACGATAAATTGTACCCCCTGATTACGACACGATTCGATTCACTCATTTAATCTCGTATTCACTTGATACTATTCACCACAATTACCATGTGACTCAAACGATGTGATTCTTTCGGATTGCTCTAGAATGCAATTAACTCATTACGATCCGATTCTCTTCGGTAACGATCCGATTCTCGCCATGCTATTCAATTTCAATTCAATTATGATTCATTAGAACACAATTGACTCCAGTTTCAACATGGAGTCACCATAGTTAGGATCCAATCAATAATTCTTACCAGTTATCATTTGCCACAAAACAGACTCCTATTGCGCAACCAGTCACTCCGATTGTGATGTGATCAAATACAATTGCCTCAGATTACGATCCAATATGACTAATTACGATGTGAATCACCACAAACTTCAATTCAAAATCATTCACTCCAATTACATTATAGTACGATTCAAAATGTAATTTAATGTATGATTTTTTTTTTTTGTCTGTTTTTGCATTTTCTACCAATTGATGGAACTCGTCATTGATTGCTTTGTGGGAAGACTTCCTGTCCTTTTAGTGTCCCAATACTTTTGCCCACATCTAGTTGTCTTCTTGCCACTCCTCATTTTGATGGAGTGAAGATTTTCTTTCTATTATTGATGCACTGCTGCTCCCATAGCCATCAAAGTGTGTGCTCGTGCTTGCGTGTGCTCTTGAACTCACCATCAGACGGTATTGTTAGCACCATTTAATGCTACGCTTCCATTACCCTGGTCGATACCCACCAGGACAGCACTCAAGCGCCACCTGTTGGCCACATTTTCCACCGCAATGTCTATGTGTTGGCCTTCCAGGCTCGCAGCAGCATCAGGATCCGGTGGCCGAGGTGGGGCAAGATGCGGCGATGAGCGTCGGACCCGCGCCGCTGATGCCCGCCATGACGGAGGAGGAACGCCAGGAGCTGCAAGTGGAGTTGTTGAGGGTTAGCTGTCCGTCACTTTGTGCTACAGCTAAGTGGCGATGCAAAAGTCGTTATACCATATGTTAGTCTTAAAACTCACTATATTGGAAAAAGCACAATATTGTGTTTTTGTACATAACAGTGGTGAGCAAATCTTGAGCAATCTTTTTTTTACTCTAAATGTTTTATTTAGACAATGTTAATTAGATCATGTTATAATTAAACATTAACCTCAAAACGACCTACAATCACTAATAACATTTAATGTGTTAATTAGCGTGGGGCTTAAACAAAGGTGGCCAAAACATGCCTAATTAAAATTAAACTGCAACAACAAACTAACCACCAGAGGGTGCTGAAATTGTACAAATGGAAAACAAACTGGTCTTTATAGCAGATGTGCTGCTTTTAATATCGTGACATGATGACGATAATATTGTCAATCAATTGATCAAAGTTTATTTATATAGCACCTTTCATACATTTAAATGCAACTCAAAGTGCTTCAGCTGAACAATTAAAACATCCACAATTAAAAGAAAAAGCCACCCCTCCCCTTCATATCCCCATGATCGTACCCAGAGATACACACGCAAACCACAACATGGCAGGGCACAGAAGAACCCTGTAAGGAAAGGCACCCAGGAGTTCATCCACACTGAGAGGGATGATGGCCAGTTTTAATATCGCAATGTTGCTGTTATTGTTGCATCCCAACTGCTAAGTTCATCTTGCTGAATTCGAGGAATTTTCCAAGTGGGAATCGTTCCATTGGAATTACCAGAAATTGTTTAAATGAGAACATACCAGGAGTTTATAAAATTGAACAGGATTCACTCAAAGTACAATTTAAGAAAATACAATCTAGTGCAATGCAAAACGATTCAGTCCGATTCCGATGGGGGGGGGGAAAAAAAGTTCCTGTTAACTCCAGGGCACCCAGAAGAGGATCTAATCAAAGCTAACGGTGTGCGCGCAGGTGGAGGATGAGATCCAGACGCTGTCTCAGGTTCTGGCGGTGAAGGAGAGACAGCTGGCAGACATCAAGAGGAAGTTGGGGGTGACGCCCCTCAACGAGCTCAAGCAGAACTTCACCAAAACCTGGCAGGAGGTCACCACCTCATCGGCGTACGTCCCGTCCTGCACTTCCTCATGACAGACACTTCTTTTTTTGCTTCCCCTAAACCAGACCCTGGCGTAAAAAACAGGTTGTTGAAAAAAGTAAACAACAAGCATGACACTCGCAGACCTCCACCAAGGTCGAATATTGCCGCCAGGCAGCATGAATTCACATTTCAAAATGCAGAGAACTTGTATTCACCACAACTCCATCTGCTGGATGTTGCAGATGATCACCAACTCACTCACTCACTCACTCACTGATTGACAAACTAGCTAAGCTGATCACTGAGAATAACTCGACCTTCTGAGCAAACAACCTTTTCATCTGACAAGTCGTAACCAACCAACTTGACCAAATGACCTACCAACCAACCAATCTCACTGCAACCCGAATAAATTGCCGACCACGCGACTCACTTGACTGACTCGCCAACTAAACTGCAAACTTACGACAGACGACCAACTAACTCGCACTAACTAGACTGAACAGCTAAACTGAATGCCTAATAACTAGACGGTTCAAACAAACCAATTTTTAACCAATACTAAACTAAACTTACAACTAACTTGACTAACCAGCTAGTTTGATTTACTGACTAAATGCCCAGCAAACTAAGTCATATGCCAACAAACTAGACTTACCGACTAACAAGACTAACCAAACAGTTCCCAAAATGTGGTACTTTTCACATCGTTTTACTAACTAACCCAAAAAATACCTTTTGCATAATCCAACTAGCTATCTCACTAACCAAGCTTTACTTGGCTGCTAATATGTAATCCTACTACCTAGCTGATTGACTAATGGACCAGACCAGTAACTGACTACCCAAGTAACTATAACTAGACTTACCGACTAAACAACTGACTACACAGCCTGACGCAAAATTTGAAGAGTTTCTCGTCGCGTCGCAAGCTGCATGTCCAATCTCGACTTTTGATCCAACTTCCTGCGTGTTGCCCGCCACAGGAAATGAGCGTCCGTGCGTGCGTCTGGCGCTAGCAGGCATTTGAAAATGAAAACGTGACCACGTCCCCCCCCCCCCTCGCCAGGTACAAGAGGACATCGGAGACGCTGTCACACGCCGGCCTGAAGGCCACGGCGGCCTTCTCCAACATGAGCTTGGCCATCAACCGCAAGCTGGAAGACGTCAGGTGAGCTCCGAGCGGACGGACGGACGGACGGCAACGCTGCCTTGTGTTGGTCACGCCCACCTGTCGGGCGGCGGCTTCATTTACACAAGTTTGAACCGAGGTGGAATTTTGACCACGTGAGAGTTGGCATGTTCCTTTAACAACTTCATGATAAATTGAGATCCTAACTCATTTTTATTTGGAGGGAGGCGTTTATTCGTCTTGAGCCACCGGCGTCTGTTAATTAGCGGGATGACCTCGATTAGTCGTTACCCATTAAAGCAAACCGCTACGACTCTCGCTAATTGTTTCCGGCTTAATCCAACAATCAGAACCTGCTATCCGCGAGACTGGCGAGCCCCCCCCCCCAACCCATCCTCCCCTTGACACCCCCCTCCCAAGCGAGAACGCTAATCCAACTTCTCCGCTGTCATCCTTCCTCCGTGGATTAGCGAGCCGCAAACAAGATTAGCCGCCTCCTCAAAGCTGATGATTACTCTGAAATGCAACCTCATGCAAGCCGCTTTTTTTTTTTGGGGGGGGGGGGTGCTTTTTGTTCACATTCTGTTTTTGATGTACGTATTTGCGTGTGTGTATTTTTGTGCTTGTGTGTGCTTTTTGTGGCAGATGCATATAAGTGGCCATTTGCGTTGAGCCCTCCGTACAAAAACACAAAAAGATCAACACACTCACTCAGTCTTAATAGGATGTAGCAGGACGTGCGCGTGCGTTCATGTAGTAAAAGTGTGCCGACTAGCATTCTGAAATGATCACTAATCCCTCCCCACTCTTGTTAACGCTGCCGACTAGCAAGCGCTCTTTGCAGCACTCGGCTAGCATGCCTGTCATGAGGTAAGAAGGACGCCATCTTGTGTCTGCTGCACAGTTTATTCAACAAAGTTGCATTACTTTTCATTTGAGTTTGTCGTGCATTTATGTTACTTTTTAAAAAGTCTGACTTTACCAAAAAATAAAAAAATAAATCACAATTTATGCAACTTAGTAGATAATTTTCCAAAAATTATATTTGTACTTTTTGGTCATGAAATTGGTTGTGACATGCTAACGCGTTTAGCACCAACCATATTTTTATTTTCAAAGATTCCTTTTTAGAAAATGATAATATCAAATGTATTAGTACATTTTACAAATATATTTACTTTTTACAAAGTCAGTTTCTGTTTGGATTTACACACATAAATTCATGTGTGCTTTGGTAGAAATTGTACAAACTGCACTGACATGCTAATTTACTGTATATGCTAAATTGCTAATATGTTAAACCATTTTTTTCTTCTTTTTTTTAAGATTTTAAAGACTGTATGCATCGGTGGTTGTTTTAAAGTGTTCTATAAATAGTTAAGATGAGCAATTTTGTTTTGGGGAAATAATTGCTACAAAAGCAGCTGCGCAAAATTTTTTTTTATTTTATTATTTTTTTTATTGTAAATCTGGTGGCATGTCACTTTAATTTATAATTTCTTTTACACCAAAATGTCTGATTTTTTTCAATAATGTCCAAAAATAGCTGCACATTTTGTTCCATAAAAATTCTAGAATTAAGTGCTTTATTTTTTATTTTATAATGTAATATTTATTTTACAATCCTGTATTGTTATATTTAATCCGTATGTAGTTTTATTGATTTGAGCTTTTTTTTTTTTTTTTAAGCAAAATTCGGCTTAATTGAGGCTACAATCACTGAATGGATTTAATTATTTATTTATTTTCAGGAATGCTCCCACGTTCAAGTCATTTGAGGAGAAAGTGGGAACTTGGAAGGTAAAAAACTAAAACCGCTTTCAGAATGTAACAACAAGGCAACATAAAAGTTTTACTTTCTGTTTCAGAACAAGATGAGTCCATCGGAGATGGACGCCGGCGAGCAGATGATTGTTCCCGACGCCGAGGCTCAGCACCAGGACACGCCCACCACCCTCGACACACCCTTGCACTGACCCTCTGACCCCCAACCTTTGAACCTCCCACATTGTCAGCCCTCAACAAGTCTTGAAAGGTGTCAGCAACCTGACTTCATTAGAACCGTGCAGCCTCTTCGCATCGCTTTTTTTTGCGGCACACCATCACTCACCTTAACCACTTACACACACGCTTTAGTTTTATCGTAACATGTTAGTTTTGTCATTTTCGGGGCCAAATCAGCTTTATTTATGGTAGTTTAACGTACACGCAGTCAAGGTTAACATTTGAACACTGTTGGTTAAGGTTGCTATGTTACTAACTATCCTGTAAAAATAGAAATACTTTTTGTTTGACATGACACTGCCTGACTTTCAAAATAAAACACTTTCCTCAGTGCGCTTAAATATATTTTTTTTAATATGTCTCGATTTATTATGAATTGTGTTGAAACGAAATAAAGTGATTAAACTGCTCAACAGTTGTTTTTAATTAACTTCAACGTAGAAATCTAAACATATTATAACAAGAATTATTCACATAAATGAATTACTTTAATTCAGAATTTAAAAGTAGTTGATTAAATTTAAAACTAATTTCTATATAATGTACGATAATCAAAAGGAAGTCGATTTAGTGACTGGAAGAAAATGCATCTTAGTTGCAGTTCACGATTTGAGCACCAGATGGAGGCAGAAAACAAATTGTACACAAACTGAACCGGAGCTGGTGCTTTACAGCCTTCAAAATAAAAAGCATAGTTTTTTTTCTAACATGTAAAGTTACTTGATAGCCTGATAATGGAGAGTTAAATGTTAACTGTTACAAAATTTGCTTACAGAGCGTCATGTACACTTTTCAACTTGTGCAAAACAAAACAGTGTGATTTTAAACTTTAAAGGAGCATTCAAAATCGTCGATTTGTCCCCCCCCCCCCAAGCTCACTACGTATTTTATAAATATTTAGCTCAAGATAATTTGTTCACTTTGGTAAACAAAATTAGCTGTGTGGCATTATATTGACTCATTTTTTTAATCGTCATTGATCAGGACACACCCGCAGCTCCAAAGGTCTGATTTATTGATTGAAATGCTGTTGTAGTATGGCAACCACTTTATTTCACAACAAGCCCCCGACCGTTACCAGACAGACTTTAAGTTGCCAAAAGCAATCATTTTCCCAAAGCTGGAAGTGAAACAAGCTACACACGTGCTGCTTCCTTATCGCTTACTAAAGGTGTGCATGAGGCAAAAAGTCATCTGCGGGCTTACCTGATTACGCCGCATGGCTTGCTGACGAGAAAAGGGGCGGAGTTTGTCACTTCTCAGACATTCGACATACTTGACTATGATCGCCACTTGAAATTGGTTAATATTCCGTTTACAAAATGAAAATAAACAGACCAGGTGAGGGTCGACACACTCCAATGAGGAAACGTGCTGTCTTCTGTCTGTGACGTCATCACTCACGCAGGTGTGACCTAATTATTAAATGAGGCCAGACGTGGTTCGAGGATTTTTTTTTTCTCACTCTCCTCTGGTTCTGAAACAGTTTGAATGTCGGGAGAACGACAATCAAGCGAGTTGCTTGACATGACACTGAAGAGAAAGGTAGCTAGCTAGTTACATTGTGTGCAGGAGAGCAGGTGAAAAGGATGCGTTAATTAAGGACGTCCGACGTCCTGTAGTTAAGAAAGAGAGGCTGGCGCTCGGTGGGCAGGAGGAGCTTCCAGAAACTGGAACAAGCTCAGAAAAAAAAAATGTACATTTTGTCATTTATCATCATTTTATTGGTCCAACATTTACATCATAAGGTCAAATCAAAACCAAACAATAACATTGTGATAAATGTACCAATTAACTAATGACTGT